>NC_143199.1:20590160-20901122 GCF_051530095.1 Phoenix dactylifera | reverse complement strand
GACATAAACCATCATTAATTGAGTTCCCTAGGTGCCTTAACTTGCTCAGTCACTCGCCATATCCCAAAAGATAGTATTCGAAGTCTCTCTCTCTCCCTTTCTCTAATTTCTACGAAAAGGATGAAGATGACAAACAAATCTTGATGCAAAGTAATAAGGCTTTGATTTTCGCATTGATATAACATCATTGCCAAGATATGTTAGAATGCCAAATAATATTGAAAGGCTGAGAGTCCTCAATGAAATTATTCCAATAGTTGAATCAAGCTAACGAAGGTGAGGAGGAACCACTAACTTGATCCATCTTTGAGAGCAAACATCTTCCTCAACCATTGCTTCTTTGTTAACTGTTAGGCTTAGCCAGTTAGCCTCCTTACGTTTTTACCTCTAAGTAAGTTCAAAAGGACAAATATTTTCTATGTATTTCGAACTTTTAAGTTCTACGGTGGCTTAAATAATAACGGGAAAGTTAGAACTTAGGTATTGCAGAACCCCTTGTATTGCCTTTTTAAGATTCATTTTTTTTTACTCCTACAACGACCACTTCATCATTAATAAGCTTCAAAAACATAGTATTGGCAAACTTTTTAGAGTTTTCAACCTGGAAAAAAAAATGATCAACTCATTTCAGAGCTAAGACCTAAAATCGATACCTCTCTTCTGCCATCTTTGAGAATATAAATACTTTTCCTCTATACTCTTACACCTCAAACAACTAACAGTAGACACTCCATACATGACTAAGTTGAAGCAAGATAAGATCCCACCATGATACCCAGGTTGACAAGTTGACAGGTATAAGGACTCACTTTACTAGTTGTTAATTAAACTTGAAAAGCATATATTCAGGAAGGAAAAATGACAAAGTTTAGGCAAGGGCTACTAAATACTTTGAGCAAAGATTCTCACCAAAGAGTTAGATTTAAATACATGCTCACCCTGGAATGAATAAAAAAAACTTGTAATGACTGTACACTATATCATGTTCTCAAACATGTTAGTTGTTTAGGAAAGAAGCAAAGTAGGTTATTCATAACATTGTTAAACATCCTACCAAGTTGTAGTTCCTAAATGTGTGCTATGGAAACTATCCATGCAAAGGAGGGGGAAGAAACAATTTAATTCCAAATTGTGCCTCATGAACTAAGAGACTTGTCAAATCATACCTAAGTTCTAACTTTTCCGTTATTATTTAAGCCACCGTAGAACTTAAAAGTTCGAAATACATAGAAAATATTTGTCCTTTTGAACTTACTTAGAGGTAAAAACATAAGGAGGCTGACTGGCTAAGCTTAACAATTAACAAAGAAGCCATGGTTGAAGAAGATGCTTGCTCTCAAAGATGGATCAAGTTAGTGGTTCCTCATCACCTTCGTTAGCTTGATTCAACTATTGGACTCTCAGCCTTCCAATATCATTTGGCATTCTAACATATCTTGGCAATGATGTTATATCAATATGAAAATCAAAGCCTTATTACTTTGCATCAAGATTTGTTTGTCATCTTCATCCTTTCTGTAGAACATAGAGAGAGGAAGAGAGAGAGACTTTGAATACTATCCTTTGGGATATGGCGAGTGACTGAGCAAGTTAAGGCACTTAGGGAACTCAATTAATGATGGTTTATGTCTATCATGTGTCATGTTGTATTTCTCCTTATGTTTCACATAGGTTGCTGAGTTGCAGATCTTGTTAAAAGAGTTAGTAGTAATATGGAATGCATTTATATTAACTCCAGTCTTAGGTTCAATATTCTCTTTCTTATTCCATATTTTTCAGCCAATGAAAATCCATCATGTAAATAAAACCGACTATCCTTCACAGTTCACACCTTACTATAACAAAGCCTAAATTAATCCCCACAATAAACATGCAATACAAACTCTAAACTAGTTCAGTGTTGCTTGCAGTCATCAATATAAGACTTAAACCGGAGCTGTCAATCACCGAACTTTCTATTTTTCATTCATTTACATCATAATATCGCTGAGAACTAGTAGAGTGCCATGTTTGTAGTAGCCGTACAAGAGTTCTGCAATACTTGCCTAAATTTCCTCAATAGACATGGTAATGATCTCGGACATGTTCAGTTCATATAAAGCTGAAAATATTGCTTATATAAAGAAAGCACAAGCAAAAAGCAAAGGTTATTCTTACTTGAGAGCTCTGCACCTCAGATTTGAATTTAGAGAGGTTCAAATCCTGAATAATAGAAACCAAAACCTTCTGCATCTCCCCCTTGGACACGAACGACTGGGCCACATTCTCCAGGCTATCATTCAAAACCTCAATAATGGCCGATGTGATGGCCTCTGCATGCTTCGACGGAACACCCTGGGCCTCCAGTCTCCTGACCTACAAAACATCAAACGCCTTCAGTGCATCCGGAAACCAATCCTGTCATACCATGATGGGAATTCTGGTAAAGTACCAACGCCAACGTATCAACGAGGAAGGCCCTTGTCCCGTTGGTCTTAACGAGCTGAGAAACGTAACGTTGCGATGTCTGGGAGAAAGAAAATTCAAGAAACGAAGCAGAGTCGGATGACAAGAGGCTGTCGGCACTCCTTCCCATCAATGCCCTCAAACCCGACCTCCCCAACGCCGCCCCGCCTCTCTTGCAAACAATTCCGGCAGCCGACATTTGATTCGGCTCCAAGAAAGAAAGGAAGAGGACGGGGAAGCGGTCTAGAGGTGGGTAGGCTTTTGATGTCGTGGGCGGCAAGAACCCTCGCCTGCTTTCTTTTTGGCTGTGGAAACGGAGGGGGCGAAGGGGAGAGATGAACGCGATGACTCGCGAGAAGGGATTTATTGGCTATTTATATATGTGGATGGAGTGTTCGACGGATGGAAGGGTCTCTAGTTCTCCGGTCTCCGCTTCGACTTTCCTTCCTCTCTTTTTACTTTTCATTCCCTTTACAGGAAGAAGATGACCAGCACCGGAAAACGAAACCTAACCCAGAAGGACGCTGGAAATTTTTCTGCTCACGGAAGTGAGAACCGCAGTTGGCTGATGGAATCATAAGGCATATGAGGCCCGTACAGGTGAAGCAATCAGGGGCGGCCCAATACATTTGGGGGCCTAAGGCGAACTTACTAAGAGAGGTTTGGGCGCCTAAGGCAAACTTACAAAGAGAGGCCTCTCTTAGTAAGTTCGCCTTAGGCCCCCAAATGTATTGGGCCGCCCCTGATTGCTTCACCTGTACGGGCCTCATATGCCTTATAATTCCATCAGCCAACTGCAATTCTCGCTTCCGTGAGCCTTTTTGCCAAAGCCGGCTGGCTGCTCTGATCGCCTCTAAAATCGGCAGCGGGAAAAATCTCCAGCGTCCTTTTGGGTCAGGTTTCATTTTCCGGTCCTGATAATCTTCTTCCTGTAAAGAGAATGAAAAGTAAAAAGAGAGGAAGGAAAGTCGAAGCGGAGACCGGAGAACCAGAGACCCTTCCATCTGTCGAACACTCCATCCACATATATAAATAGCCAATAAATCCCTTCCCGCGAGTCACCGCGTTCATCTCTCCCCTTCGCCCCCTCCGTTTCCACAGCCAAAAAGAAAGCAGGCGAGGGCTCTTGCCGCCCACGACATCAAAAGCCTACCCACCTCTAGACCGCTTCCCCGTCCTCTTCCTTTCTTTCTTGGAGCCGAATCAAATGTCGGCTGCCGGAATTGTTTGCAAGAGAGGCGGGGCGGCGTTGGGGAGTTCGGGTTTGACGGCATTGATGGGAAGGAGTGCCGACAACCTCTTGTCATCCGACTCTGCTTCGTTTCTTGAATTTTCTTTCTCCCAGACATCGCAGCGTTACGTTTCTCAGCTCGTTAAGACCAACGGGACAAGGGCCTTCCTCGTTGATACGTTGGCGTTGGTACTTTACTAGAATTCCCATCATGGTATGACAGGAATGGTTTCCGGATGCACTGAAGGCGTTTGATGTTTTGTAGGTCAGGAGACTGGAGGCCCAGGGTGTCCCGTCGAAGCATGCAGAGGCCATCACATCGGCCATTATTGAGGTTTTGAATGATAGCCTGGAGAATGTGGCCCAGTCGTTCGTGTCCAAGGGAGAGATGCAGAAGGTTTTGGTTTCTATTATTCAGGATTTGAACCTCTCTAAATTCAAATCTGAGGTGCAGAGCTCTCAAGTAAGAATAATCTTTGCTTTTTGCTTGTGCTTTCTTCATATAAGCAATATTTTCAGCTTTATATGAACTGAACATGTCCGAGATCATTACCATGTCTATTGAGGAAATTTAGGCATGTATTGCAGAAATCTTGTACGGCTACTACAAACATGGCACTCTACTAGTTCTCAGCGATATTATGATGTAAATGAAAGAAAAATAGAAACGTTCGGTGATTGACAGCTCTGGTTTAAGTCTTATATTGATGACTGCAAGCAACACTGAACTAGTTTAGAGTTTGTATTGCATGTTTATTGTGGAGATTAATTTAGGCTTTGTTATAGTAAGGTGTGAACTGTGAAGGATAGTAGGTTTTATTTACATGATGGATTTCCATGGGCTGAAAAATATGGAATAAGAAAGGGAATATTGAACCTAAGACTAGAGTTAATATAAATGCATTCCATATTACTACTAACTCTTTTAACAAGATCTGCAATTCAGCAACCTGTGTGAAACATAAGGAGAAATACAACATGACACATGACAGACATAAACCATCATTAATTGAGTTCCCTAGGTGCCTTAACTTGCTCAGTCACTCGCCATATCCCAAAAGATAGTATTCAAATTCTCTCTCTCTCCCTCTCTCTATGTTTTACAGAAAGGATGAAGATGACAAACAAATTTTGATGCAAAGTAATAAGGCTTTGATTTTCACATTGATATAACATCATTGCCAAGATATGTTAGAATGCCAAATGATATTGGAAGGCTGAGAGTCCTCAATGAAATTATTCCAATAGTTGAATCAAGCTAACGAAGGTGAGGAGGAACCACTAACTTGATCCATCTTTGAGAGGAAGCATCTTCTTCAACCATGGCTTCTTTGTTAACTGTTAGGCTTAGCAAGTTAGCCTCCTTGCATTTTTACCTCTAAGTAAGTTCAAAAGGACAAATATTTTCTATGTATTTCGAACTTTTAAGTTCTACGGTGGCTTAAATAATAACGGAAAAGTTAGAACTTAGGTATGATTTGGCAAGTCTCTTAGTTCATGAGGCACAATTTGGAATTAAATTGTTTCTTCCCCCTCCTTTGCATGGATAGTTTCCATAGCACACATTTAGGAACTACAACTTGGTAGGATGTTTAACAATGTTATGAATAACCTACTTCGCTTCTTTCCTAAACAACTAACATGTTTGAGAACATGATATAGTGTACAGTCATTACAAGTTTTTTTTATTCATTCCAGGGTGAGCATGTATTTAAATCTAACTCTTTGGTGAGAATCTTTGCTCAAAGTATTTAGTAGCCCTTGCCTAAACCTTAAAATTTTTCCTTCTTGAATATATGCTTTTCAAGTTTAATCTACAACTAGTAAATTGAGTCCCCATACCTATCAACTTGTCAATCTGGGTATCATGGTGGGATCTTATCTTGCTTCAACTTAGTCATGTATGGAGTGTCTACTGTTAGTTGTTTGAGGTGTAAGATTATAGAGGAAAAGCATTCATATTCTCAAAGATGGCAGAAGAGAGGTATCAATTTTAGGTCTTAGCTCTGAAATGAGTTGATCATTTTTTTTTCCAAGTTGAAAACTCGAAAAAGTTTACCAATACTATGTTTTTGAAGCTTATTAATGATGAAGTGGTCGTTGTAGGAGTCAAAAAAATGGATCTTAAAAAGGCAATACAAGGGGTTCTGCAATACCTAAGTTCTAACTTTTCTGTTATTATTTAAGCCACTGTAGAACTTAAAAGTTCGAAATACATAGAAAATATTTGTCCTTTTGAACTTACTTAGAGGTAAAAACATAAGGAGGCTGACTGGCTAAGCCTAACAGTTAGCAAAGAAGCCATGGTTGAAGAAGATGCTTGCTCTCAAAGATGGATCAAGTTAGTGGTTCCTCCTCACCTTCGTTAGCTTGATTCAACTATTAGAATAATTTCATTGAGGACTCTCAGCCTTCCAATATCATTTGGCATTCTAACATATCATGGCAATGATGTTAAATCAATGTGAAAATCAAAGCCTTATTACTTTGCATCAAGATTTGTTTGTCATTTTCGTCCTTTCCGTAGAACATAAAGAGAGGGAGAGAGAGAGACTTTGAATACTATCTTTTGGGATATGGCGAGTGACTGAGCAAGTTAAGGCACCTAGGGAACTCAATTAATGATGGTTTATGTCTATCATGTGTCATGTTGTATTTCTCCTTATGTTTTACATAGGTTGCTGAGTTGCAGATCTTGTTAAAAGAGTTAGTAGTAATATGGAGCATTTATATTAACTCCAGTCTTAGGTTCAATATTCCCTTTCTTATTCCATGTTTTTCAACCCATGAAAATCCATCATGTAAATAAAACCTACTATCCTTCACACCTTACTATAACAAAGCCTAAATTAATCCCCACAATAAACATGCAATACAAACTCTAAACTAGTTCATTGTTGCTTGCAGTCATCAATATAAGACTTAAACCGGAACTGTCAATCACCGAACGTTTCTATTTTTCTTTCATGTACATTATAATATCGCTGAGTTGCAATACAGTCTTAGGTTCAATATTCCCTTTCTTATTCCATGTTTTTCAACCCATGAAAATCCATCATGTAAATAAAACCTACTATCCTTCACACCTTACTATAACAAAGCCTAAATTAATCCCCACAATAAACATGCAATACAAACTCTAAACTAGTTCATTGTTGCTTGCAGTCATCAATATAAGACTTAAACCGGAACTGTCAATCACCGAACGTTTCTATTTTTCTTTCATGTACATTATAATATCGCAGAGAACTGGTAGAGTGCGATGTTTGTAGTAGCCGTACAAGAGGTTCTGCAATACTTGCCTAAATTTCCTCAATTGACATGGTAATGATCTCGGACATGTTCAGTTCATATAAAGCTGAAATACTGCTTATATGAAGAAAGCACAAACAAAAAGCAAAAGTTATTCTTACTTGAGAGCTCTGCACCTCAGATTTAAATTTAGAGAGGTTCAAATTCTGAATCATAGAAACCAAAACCTTCTGCATCTCCCCCTTGGACACGAACGACTGGGCCACATTCTCCTGGCTATCATTCAAAACCTCAATAATGGCCGATGTGATGGCCTCTGCATGTTTCGACGGGACACCCTGGGCCTCCAATCTCCTGACCTATAAAACATCAAACGCCTTCAGTGCATCTGGAAACCATTCCTGTCATACCATGATGGGAATTCTGGTAAAGTACCAGCGCGAACGTATCAACGAGGAAGGCCCTTTTCCCGTTGGTCTTGACGAGCTGAGAAACGTAATGCTGCGATGTCTGGGAGAGAAAATTCAAGAAATGAAGCAAAATCGGATGACAAGAGCCTATGGGCGCTCCTTCCCATCAATGTCGTCAAACCCGACCTCCCCAACGCCGCCCCGGCTCTCTTGTAAACAATTCCGGCGGCCGACATTTGATTCGGTTCCAAGAAAGAAAGGAAGAGGACGGGGAAGCGGTCTAGAGGTGGGTAGGCTTTTGATGTCATGGGCGGCAAGAACCCTCACCTGCTTTCTTTTTGGCTGTGGAAACGGAGGGGGCGGAGGGGAGAGATGAACGCGGTGACTCGCGAGAAGGGATTTATTGGCTATTTATATATGTGGATGGAGTGTTTGACAGATGGAAGGGTCTCTGGTTCTCCGGTCTCCGCTTCGACTTTCTTTCCTCTCTTTTTACTTTTCATTTCCTTTACAGGAAGAAGATGACCAGGACCGAAAAACGAAACTTGACCCAGGAGGACGCTGGAAATTTTCCCCGCTGCCGATTTTAGAGGCGATCGAAGCAGCCAGCCGGCTTTGGCAAAAAGGCTAACGGAAGCGAGAACCACAGTTGGCTGATAGAATCATAAGGCATATGAGGCCCGTACAGGTGAAGCAATCATGGGCGGCCCAATACATTTGGGGGCCTAAGGCGAACTTACTAAGAGATGCCTTTTTTAAAAAAAAAATAATAAAAAAAAATTAATAAGTGCAAAATACACGGTCGGGCCTATCTTGCCGACCTGAACGGATAACTATTGATCTTCCACAATCATCCAGCTTAGTCAGCACCGAGATTGGGCTTGATTTCAGCGGCAACAGTATCCAACTAGAAAGTTTAAACATGTCTCAAGGATATCAAATTTGTAATCCTATTAGGTTCCAAAAAATTTGACCTGAATTCGAATCGGGTACACAAAGACACTACTTTCTTTTTTGCTAAAGCACAAAGACACTACTTTGATGTTGCCATTATACACATGTGTGCATGTACGTCCGAGTTACTCTTAGAGAACACTAATACCAGGAAATCTGCAGTACGATAAGTTAGCCATTAAACAGAGAATAATCTATGTATTAAAATTAACGGAAGAGTGGACTAAGAGGTCAAATTTAATTAAGTATAAACAACTGAATCATCTCGGTGTCACATGAGAGCTAACACCTGGTGACTAGGGAACACGGGGACCAGAGGCAAGACATCTCGCTGCATCATTGATCTATAAAATTTATAACCTAGCAACACCAATCAAGATTTTTAATCCAAGTGGAAAAAGCAAACTCGTTCACGCAATTTGTCAAACAGTTGGTGGACCACGAAAAGGCTCACGATGTGAGATCAAGTAAAGCCAAGCCAAGCCTCGGCCTGGCCATTTAACAGAGGAATGGTTATCCCAAAAAGAGTTCGGAGAACGAGACAAGAAGAAAAAAGGCATACCTTGCAAGTGTAAATCAGGTCCGGGGACGAGTGGCCTCGACTTCGGTGGATTCGTCTTGATCTCAGGCCTAACTAGAAACGACCGCGGTCAGCGGATGGGATTGGGAGCGGCCGAGGACTTGGGTAAGAGATCGGAGATGTGATTTTGGCGGAAGGCTTCTGGCTCCTGCGACCCAGTACCGGCCACCGAGAACTCGGGGAGGCGGAGGAGACGAGGTCGCCGGCAGGCGGTCTGTGAGACCCAAGCCTTTCGGCCCCACATGTGTCGCACGTGAGGGCACGCGATGAAGGGGAAACCCATCCCGAACACGCCGGAACCCCTGTTTTTTTTAGGGCTTCTTCTTCTCCTTGAGACCACCCGAAGAGGAGCCGCCAAACCCCGTTCTGGTTTGGAGGTCCTCTTCCTTGTGCGTCACCACCGGCCGCCCGAGAGAGAGGGAGAGAGAGAGCCGAGAAGCCACGGCACGGGTGGCCTTCTTCTTCCTTTGCTGCCGGAGAGGAATAGAGGCGCCGGATCTTCGTCGGGGCGGAGGTAAGAGTCCCTCGCCTTCTTCTCCTCCTCTTTTGATGCTTAGCCATGGTTTATCAAGGTTTTGGAACCAGCTAATCGCCGGAAACTTGGGTCCAAAAATGGGTCGGCCGAGTGCTCCACTGCCGGCCTTGTTCGCCGCCGCCAGCCGCCGGGGGTGGTCGGGCTTGCTCCGCCACCTCCTGCCGCTGTCAGGGCCGGCCACCGCGGCCGCCCTTGGGCTCGACCGAGGAGGGAAGAAGAAGAAGACGGGGGGGGGTCACGGCCCCCTGTTTCGCCAAAGGAGAAGAGGGGAGTCGGGAGAGGAAGGAAAAAGAAAAAGAAAAGAAGGAAAAAGCAAAAGAAAAGAAGAAGGAAAAAGAAAAAAAAAGAATAAAGAGAGGGGGTGCTTTACAGGTATGAACCCGAACTCGGAGTGTTAGGTACTTCTGGGAGGATATTAAAATTTAAATTTTTGTATACATATATTGTGATGAATTTTAAAAGAAAAATATGATTTTTGGATGTTAGGTTCTGCAAGGAATTTGCGAAATTAATTGAATTTATTGTGAATCGCATCCGCAAGGTAAGTGATGTAACATCTTTACTAGATTTATCGGCAAACTATATATGTTTTACGAATCGAATTATTCGTGATTACGAATTTGATGCATGGATTATATGTATATTTTTAGAATATTGTATGACTCTGATTGAACATATTTGCTTCTGATTTGAATTGTGTTTAATTGCTCTGACATTGTACCTTTCGGCTTGGAACACTGAACATAATGTGAGAAAAGATAATGATTTGAAATAAATTCGGACTTGCAGTCGGGCTATGTTGAGGATCCTGCCAATGGGGACTAATACATTGGTACCGCAAGAAGAATAGTCGGTGATATGACCCTGCCATAGGGAACATGTGGTCATAGTTCCTGGCTATTGAGTTAGATTTGATAAATTGAAAGAAATTAAGATATGAACGATATTTGGTTTGGACACTGCATGTTTTCATAACTGAAATATGAAATAGAGAACTAATTGAACTTCAACCTGGCTATGTTGAGGACCCCGCCAATGGAGGCAGATACGTTGGCAATTGACTGTCCTGAAGGACTCACTGCAAGAAGATTAGTCGGTGTTGATGACCCTGCCACAGAAAACATGTGGTCATAGTCCAAGATCGACAAGATGAATTGAATATGTGAAAGAATCTCGAAACCGTGAAAAGAATCCTAAGAATTTAAGAAATATTTGACTTGTA
The DNA here is from genome assembly GCF_051530095.1 of Phoenix dactylifera. Lineage (NCBI taxonomy): Eukaryota > Viridiplantae > Streptophyta > Magnoliopsida > Arecales > Arecaceae > Phoenix > Phoenix dactylifera. Next base: position 20,890,493 of record NC_143199.1, on the reverse strand, counting down.
CCTTGGAACTGCATATATATTTATTTTCTATATATTATTGCCTGATATATCTAGCTAGAGTGTTCATTACTTATTGTGCTGTTTAGCTCATTATACAATTTCTTGTTGTTTTACAGATTTCGAGAACTAATATATTGGGGTTCCAAAATGGGAAAGCGACTAGAAGAATTATGGCGCAAGTTATCTTAGATTAGGGTTATTTAAGTTGAACTGTTATCGTGGATATTTATTATGATTGCTGGACATTGCAAGGTTTTGTTATTTTAAGAACTAAGTTTTGCATGTTGGTAAATTATTGTTCCGCTGCGTATTTAGAACTGTGAGACTTTATGACTTGAGTTAGTCAATGGAATAAGATTGCATTTATTTAGTTGAATTATTTGAGATTTATATAATTGAGATGTTGGTTAAGATACCTTGCATGCTCGTGGGGAAAGTTTCCTACGGGTGTGTGGCAGTTGGCGCGTTCCCCTGACTCGCGATCTCGGGCCGAGGGCGTGACACGGTCGGTAAAGCAGAGCTGCAAAAAGAGCCGAAGAGGAGCTGAGGAGGACCAAGGACGATGAGGATTGAGGAGGAGTGGAGCCATGGAGGAGGATGGGGATTTTAAAGAAAGGGACGATGAGCGATGGGATTGGGATGCCCGACGGCGACTCACACTCACTCCCTCAGTCATCTTGTCGAGCAGTCGAGGTAGTTGTTAGCTCTGCCCCTGGCCCTCTACCTCTACGGAGTACGGACTACTGTAGCTAGGCTGTCGGGCGGGCCTTTTTTTGGGCCGGGGCCTTAGGCGACCGTCTATCTCGCCTAATGGTCGGGCCGGCTCTAGAAGTCATTTTATGAATTTTTTTTTTTCAAATCCAAGATGCATGATCAAAACCAAGGCAGCCTAGGATGGCTGTCAGCTATTTGATATTTCGATTTTCGGTGCAGAGCTGAGGACTGCTTGGGCGGGTGTTCGTCATGCTTGGCGCGATTTACGAGCCAGCTCTATTATTCTGGAGGTTGACTCGGCCATGGTCATCAATTGGATCCCGGGAAGCCCAAGGGGCAACGGCTGCGACCATCCATTGCTATGAGATATCTGGGTGATGCCGAGGGATGGAGGGGCCTTCCAGTCCAAGCATGTTTTCCGCGAAGCTAATGGGGCTGCGGATTGGGTGGCTGCTTATGTGGCCAATTATTTCAGTAGTGTCTTGTGGGCTGGAGATAGGGGGTTGCCCTGGACACTCTGAGATATTTTGTTTTCTGATTTTATTAGGTGCATCCGTACTCATCAAGTATGATCTACCCACTATAGCCAAAAAGAAAACCATGGCAGCCTAATTCGAGGGATGAGAATACTTAATAATATGTTTGAATATAGGCTGGTGGTAGTGCCAAGAGTGTTAATCTTTTCTTTCGAGGTAATTAAAACTTGCCCTTAAGGATAATAATCTGAATCTATCTTGCATAAATTAATACATGAGCAATCAAAATTAGAGATAGATAGCAAGTGCAAAAATGGTGGACACCATGTAGGCAAAAAAGTTAAGCTTAAGTAGCTTTGTACTTCTCTCTCAAGTATGGATTCTCTCTTGTTCATTTTTAATTCTTCCTATATCCACAATTGATTAGGGAGATAACTCGCTCAGATAAATAATGGACGAGGTGATTTAACTAGGCTTAGATGAAAACATGTCTACATGGAAACATGAATGAGAGAGCCAAACTCTTTGCTATAAGTCTTGGATCCATTCAAAGAGTGATTTCATACCACCACTTTTACAAAATAGGAACTTAACATCTGGTCTTTTATTTGATTGCCATTTTACGTGTATTGGTGATACAATTAGCATTGAACATTTGATCTTTTGCACACTATTAGGTTTGTTTCTCTAAACATGTATACCTATCTCCATATATAATTTTATCTATCCTTTACACGCTTGACCAATTTTTTTATGGCCTTCCACAGGTCAAAGATTAAGCATAAAATGGGTATTAAAATCAACGGTTGAGAATAAAATTTTTAATCAACAAGAAATATGAGTATAATAGCACAACCAGGAAAAGAACCTTCTTTCTCAGCAAAAAAAGAAATATCAAGAATCTTGACAAAGAGAAAAAATAATTCTTATTTAATGCCTATAAATTTCAAAATTTTACAAAAAAGTAATCAGAGTAAGCCAAATCGTGCCGAGCCAGCTAGCTGGGAGCCTATCAAACCAAATCTATCGGTTACTAGTATGGTTCAACTGATCAAAACAAATTAAAAATTCTTTGTTGGTCGGTCAATTCATTCTTTTTGTTCGAGACTATGTTCAAAGCCTTTTTTTTCTCCATCTCTCTCTCTTTCCTCTCTCTTTCTCAATCTCTGTCTCTCTCGTAATCCACGACAGGCAATGCCCGAAGACTGCTAGAGATAGCGACTTTAATAGATTTCTAAATTGACCCCTCTCTTCCTTGATTCTAACATTCTAGGATGGCTCTCTTGTTCTCTCTCCCTCTCCTTCTCCCTCTCACCCCTCTCCCTATCCCTCTTTCTCCCTTTCTTCTTCTCTTTGACCCTAGTTCTCCCTCCTTCTCTCTCTTCCTTTTTTTTCCTCTCCTCCTGCCTCTCTCTGTTTCGGTAATATTCGGCACAATACAGTACAGACTCGTACTATTTCAAGCCGGCTGCCAATTAGTATGAACCTCAATACTGGTACATCATATCTTGAAAGAAATTATTATCTATTTAATACCTTTTCTCATTAAAAAGATCTAAATTACTCAAACATGCTTGGTTCTAGGTAATTTGCACGCAAAGAATCAAATGTATTAAAAAGATCTAAATTACTCAATCAAGCTTATTGGTTCTACGTAATTTGCACACAAAGAACCGAAGTTAATATGCCTAGGTGATGGACTCAACAAAATTATTATTGGAATAGTAATTTGCCGCTATAGTTTGATGTTGTTCAAAAAGACTCAATAAATTGAACATATTTTGAGACAGGCTTAGGTGAACCCTGTATAATTTGGTGTTAAATTCCTAACAAGAATTCTAAATAATTTTCTATGAAGACCTCAGAAGAATTACTATATTAGTTATTGCTTATCAATAAAGTCTGCAACCATTACTTTTTATTGCTACTTGTAGCGCAAAAGAGTAACTTAAGACCAAAAGCCAATTAAATCATCAGAACCTGGGACACATGACACCTAATTTATAATTATTATAACCAATCAAACATGCACCGTCCATGCAAGTTTGTAAGTTGACAGCTGTTAAAATTCCTAGAAATAAAGATTGCCAACCTGCATATTGTGTTATATAATGCTCATACATACAAACATATATTTATTTATTTATTTTTTATTATTAACACCTGCTCTTGGTCGACGGGATAAATCTACAGTGGAAAATGTACTACATATAGCTCAATGTCCTCTATCCTCTTAAACAAGAGATCCAAGGTCCAAATCTTGAGTAGTGCTATCCCTCAGAAAATTTTCAGCTCTGTCCTCCCTGGGGATCTTCCTGGAGTTAAAAACTCTTGATCCCCCAAGCAGTAGCACTAGATCTGCCCAGGTACCTACTAGGTTTGCAGTGGCTGGCTAAGGCCTTCCCATTTTTCTTAAAAACAATAAATAAAAAGAAGTTTACAGCAGAGAAAATGATAGCGAACATCCATTGATCCAGAAGAATCACTTCAACAAAAGGAACTACCTGGCGTTGAGATCTAGCTTGACAAAAATTCATTGAACAAAGTGAAAAACAAATGGCATTTCTATCATGCCACTGAAGAGAACATAATTTTTTTTTCTTTTTTTGAGGAAAAAAGAGAACATAAATAAACCCACCATGTTTTGGCTCATTGCTGATCACACATTGCATGGGTACAAGCAAAAGGTTTTGAGGAAAATATGGTCATAATCTCCAGCTAACCTATGAACTGCTCTGATCAGCTTTTATGATCACTATTAGCAATGATCGAATCCATGTGCAACATCTAAACGATTTGTCTCTTGCACTATCACAAAAGCATTATTCTCAAGTTACAAGAATAAACCGATATGGCAGAAAATGGAAATAGTAACACACCCATAACCCCTTTTGCATTGGTTATTTCCCAGTTGAGATTAAACATACGGGTTCCTGCGGTAAGGATATACAATGTCATCAATGTGTTCTTTGATATAGTTGCCCACTATATTCAGGTTTCTGGCCACACCTGAAGCCACCAGTCCAGCATTCCCTGTAAACCTGCAAAATTTTAAGATATCAGAAAACTTCATAGTGGGTTCTCAAGAGAAAAATAGGAATATGGAAACCGAAATTGCATGCTTTCCTGCTGAAAAACTCCTCCACAGAGGAGTGTGCTGGTTTGTATGCTCATGGTTGAGAACGAGTAGTAGCATCTACAAGAACATCAGGAAACTGATCAGATTCATAATTTTCTGTCTTCATTGGAAGATGAAGATAACCTTTAGTAATGTTCTACAACAGTGAGAGCATGTTGCAGTACTCAGTAACTTCAGTATATGCTGGTGACAAGACTACAAAATAAGAGCTGCAAAATGTAAATTATAATTCATAGAAAACATGACTGTAATGCAAAAGAATTGTAGTTATTAGACTTGACAAAAAGCATTTAACATGAAATTTAAATTGAAACACAACCTCATACTTTAAGCAATAGCATTTTAAAAACAAGAACGAGGGATGTGCAAGAAAACCAACCAAACCACAAAACTGACCAGAATTGGTTATTTCGGTTCAGTTTGGGTGGGGTTTTCTACATCTAGTCTGATTTTGGTTTGAAATTTTTTAGAACCGAAAAAATCAATTTGGTTTCAGTTTAAATTTTAACAAAACCAACTTAAGCATAACCGACTTGTATATATACACTCATCTGATTTAAGCTTGGTCCGGTCACACTTCAGCAATTCAGATGTTCGGTAGCCCTAGCTGCTGACCCCAATCTCTCCTCCCACTCCGTGCTCTCCTCCCACCCCAATGCTCAAGACTGCCCTTTGCCCACTCCCCATGCTGGAGCCAAGTCCCAAATCTTGATCCGCCCACTCTCCCTTGCCTCCCTCCTCCTCCAACCCTCACTCAGGTGAGATCTCTTCTCCTCTCCTCTTCTCTTTTCTCTAATATAGATAGAAACTTTGAAACCAATCTCCACCTTTGGCCCTTTCGTCGACGAGACCTCCTAGGAGCCCCTCTCTGAAGCCAAGGAGGATATCAATTCCACCCACTTCCTTGCCGTCAAGGCTGCTTACATCAACTAGAACTTCTCCTAGTAGGTCCTCCAGTAATAGCAACAAGGTCACCTTTGACGAGCTCAACCCCTTTGCTGCCGAGGGTGAGATTGCCTCTGTTGCCTATTGCTGTCGCCACTAAAGCTTGAGGATGACACCTACATGATTGCCCACTACAAGGTCCCGACGTGAAGGGGCAGCGCTCCTTCATGACTCTTAATGCCCTCAATGAGTTTGATGCCGAGTACTCGAGTGTCGACTGGAGGCCAAAGCTTGAGACCCGGAGGTGGGCCATGCTCGTCACCGAGCTCAAGAACAATGCCAGCAAGCTTTCTTAGTGGACCGTCTAGGCCTTCGTTGTAAGCACACTTGATGAATCTTGGTTATATCTCAAGGGTCCACCCTAGTGACCACTACAACCATGTGATCCTCAGCATTGTCGGGTACAAGCCAAGGGATTTCGCTGCCCAGATCAACCTCAACACCTCAAACATGTGGTGGATCATCAAGTCGATTGTGGACATCTGCATGAAGCCCAATGAAGGTAGGCATGAGCCTTCGAACTCTAGGTCTCCAGCTAGTTTTCTCTCACATAGTTGGATGGTGGTCTTCTTTTTCTTGGTGGGCAATGGCCATGAAATTTTGCTTCTTTCCCTCATTCTTCTTTTCTTTCCTCTCTCTGGATTTTGTTCTTCTTCTTGGTAAACTGATAGAAGCCCATTTGGCCTAGCCCATTTGATAGAGGCCCATTTAGCCTAGCAACCTGATAAACCGAACCGAACCGAATTTCACAGGTTAGTTTGAACTGGTTTTCACAGATGGTCGGTTTTGCATTAATTTCGGTTTTAGAAAATCGATTCAAGTCGGTTCCGTTTCAAGAATAACCCTAAACCGATCCGACCCGAACCATGCATTCCTCCTAGCAAACATTGTTGATACAAGCTCATCTATTATGGTCTATGGACTGGTATAGGTAGCTCCCAAGTAACAACTAAATCAAGCTTGATCAACGTGGTATCAATTGTCTCACAAAATACATATACCCAACTAGCAAGTTAGAAGTTTCAAACAAAAATTTGAACAACCATACTAGCAAAACTAGTCGATTCAAAATTAAGTTCTAATGTCAAATGTGGCTCTGTCCTATGCACGACCAATAGCAACTGATATTATGTGCTAGCAACTTTTTAATAAAATTATTAAAAATAAGAAATTTTCTCTTTCTTTCATTTTTTTTGTTAGAGACTAGGAACCATAGATATTTTATAGTGCATACAAAATAATTGGTGCATGGTTATTGTTTTGTCCATGTATAGCCTAGGTAACAAAAAAAGGGTGTCCAGTTGCACGAGGTTGCCACCACTATGTGGTATAGGAAAGGTCAGATATATACGGCCAGAAATTATAAGATCGAGCCACTAATATGGCCATCAAAGTTTACTTTTTGTCAACATTTCATAATGAAAAATGACATAAAAATAAAAAAGAACAAGTTTAACAAATTTTTTTTTTAAAAAACTCCCATTGTACTACAGATATTCAAGCTTCAGATGAGGACCATATTACTATATCACCAGTTCATATTCTATCTATTTTTACATATTATGGTTAGAATATGGTCCTAGTAGATTACTGGAATTTTCTTTCATTCTTCACTGCCCATGTAAGATACCCTAGCAAGGGATCATTAACTATCAGCCAACCTTGCAATGAGAAAACAGATTCTAAGATCACACTATAACAATGTAGCTAGTTAAGGAAAGCTAAACCTAATATCTCGTATTTCTGAAATGTCAGATAATGGTTCAAGCATTGAACTTTTTTGCCCATTACTTTGCTAGAAAACCAAAGCTTAGTAGTTCTGCAGTAATTTCTTTATGAATTCCAAAAATGAATCCTTTGCAGCTAGCTGAATATCTATCTTCCAAGAAATGGTAAAAGGTTCTATGATTATTAGAACATATAGGCAGATACCACATGGTCATGCAGCTTGGAATTCCCAAGGTGTTAGCACCTATTTCTATTTTTATGGCAATCCTATTTGTGATGAAATACAACATACTCAGAGATGAATAAAATGCTTGCCGTATACCAAAACTATCATTAACTTTTCTATGGTTAGAAAACAAGCCAGTCCTAGCTTGTATCAGATGGTGTATTTATGTATCAGGTCCAGACGTAAATCATCAAACCTAAAAGGAAGACAACAGAAGCAAGTACGGATTTAAAAAATAACATTGATATATTCAGGGAAATATACTTGTTTTCGGGAAGCAAACAAGTAGTATGCTGAAAGTGAAAGTAGTGATATTTTACCTTTGCACAATACATAAACAGTTGAAATGATTGCATAACATTGTTATGTTTGAAAAGTGGTCAATTGAAGAAAAATTGGTACCTCAGAGTCCACATTTCAGAAAAAAAGGAACAAACCTTTGGCCTTAATCCCATGGTTTGGAGTTCCATTACCAACATGTTTTCTGGAACTCTCACAAACTGATGTAGTCTGTCCTGAATGAGCAGGACCATCACATACATCAAAACCAGTTGAAAATGTAGGTGAAGCAGCAGATGATCCACTTTGTGAAGGTTCTTGAGACATTGTCCCCATCTGAATCTGGCTTGTTTGAGTAACAAATCCTTCCATGTTTAGTTCTATAGACCTCTCAGCTGTTGGCAAGTTCCCTGAACCTTGCATCTGGACAGAGGATACCAGTTGAAAGTTGCTGGATTGTCCAAGAACCTGATTTGCTGCATCTTGATTGGAACTCAAATTGACAAGAACTTGTTGAGCACTATAAAACCCAAAAGAACTTCCTTCTAGGTTTCCTTTATTGGCTTGGTTGCCAAGTTTTTTGCGTTCCAGTGTGCCCTTAAGCATGCTGACAACAGAAGAAACTGCATCTACAGTTGCCTTTGGAGGAGTATCAAGGGGAGATGCGGATGAAATGGATGGCGACATGAAATTCAGCAGTTGATTGGACATCTCATCCACTGAGATGCCACACAAATTACTGGTGCTCATAAATTCTTGTTTCATTCTGTCGGCACCTTGTCCTCCAGCATTATTTGGATTTTCTGCAACTGTTGGCTTCTGCATACTTTGCATAGCAGCATACCTCCTCCTGAGAGAGATTTCCAAGTTTTCCTTTAGGACATGTCTCACCCATAAAATGAGACATGTAAGCTAACATCTCTATGAAAATTCAAAAGGTAACCCCTGTTATAATTTTTAATTAAGCTTACATGTAACAATATTGACAGTGTACCAGAAACAGTTTAATGCTCTGCAGAGGGCACCTAAAAATAAGAAATTTTTGGCTTACTAGCTTTAACTTGAATATAAGCTCCTCTGTGCGAATTTGTCTATCACAGAAATCCCATAGGCTGCCTACTGCCAGAACAGTTGGAGATTTCTGAAAAAAGAAATACATGCCTTCTTTGAACATTTATCTAGATCTTTGGTAGGTGCCTAAACATATGTTAAAGAAGCAAATTCAAATCCTTAGGCTAAGGCTGACTATCCCAATAGAAATTTTAACATGGAGGGTTCTGTTACTAAGCTTATTTGCCTGGTATAAGCTTTGAAGAGAACTTAACAAATAGGAAAAGTTGATTATGATTATCAATTAGCTCACTTCACAATCCACTTAATTATTTAATTAATGGCCCTTTCTTCCAAGCATATATACACAACATGAGCATAACAGTTAGGTAGAAGAGATGTGCAGTTCAACAGCTGGTAATGCATTGAAACTACAAACATTTTTATCAGCAAAACACAAATGGAGAAAATCCAATAAGAATTTCAATGATTTTTTTTTTGGATTGAACATGATTTTTTTTTTCTACTAATCTCATATGCAGATCTAAAATACATACAGAAGAGCGACTTCTAGTCGTTGGTTGAGAACTGTGAAACCATGCCTGAATCAAATGCGTCCAACTTTGCAATGTAGTTTTTTTTTTTAATATCAGTATGTCCTTATTTTAAGATTGTAGAAAAACCTAACCTTTGCCAAATACAAGTTACTATCCTGCATTCCTTGCTCTGCTGCAAACCTGATCAATTGAAAAAAGGTTTTAGTCACCACACAAAGAAGAGTAGCATAGCTCTAACTTTGTATTTATCAATTATAGTTGAACCATCTGAAAGCCTTTAATGGAATTGAGAATTTTAGTCATCGATACACCGATTAAAATAGACACATTATATACAGGAAAATTGATGATAAAGTTATCATCCTTCCAAAACTATATTAATCACAGCACCTAGACCTATAGTCAAGGTGTTACTGTTTGGCATTGTTCATGCTACGGTACTGTGAATAGAGATACCCAATTAAAGCTTTTCCTTTCCTTGCTTTCTTTTTCTTATTTGTGAAAACCAATGCAATCCCAAGATTGAAGGAATCCAAGACACCAAAATACGAAGGAATAGAAGTCAGTTGGCTTTGTAAGTGGACTTCATTAGGTGTCCAAAACATTATACAAGAGATGTCGTTGAGATTCAAGAAATGCCTGGTAAGCTTCTTTTCTTCCCCTCCTCTTCCTCTCTTAGTTCACATTCTACTCCTCCTACTAATTTTTTCCTTCCTTATTTTTCTTCACTATTTGCTGGTTTATCTGCACTACAGAATAATTTCTGCTTTGATATTAAAATCATATTGCTCATCCTTCTCAGTTTTGTTCATTAATTTACTGCTGTTATTCTTCCTAATCACTAAATTCCTTTATAGATGAATCAATTTTGTGCCAAGATCAAAGCTTGATCCGATGCAAAATACTTTCTTTTATTCTCCTTGGAATGAATAACAATTTCAGTCCTAAGATAACCTAGTTGGACAGCCTCATAGCCCCAGAAATCATTGGGATAGTTTTGAAACATCCCGAAAACCCTAGGGAAGCAAGACAAACTCTCTCATTCCACTTTAATTAGGATCAGGTTCAAGTCTGCCCTTTTTCTCTGTCCAGGACAGCAAAAACCTAAACCTTCAAAATCATAAGAAACTTTATTACTTTTGGGCTAACATTTCTCAGATGCAGCTCTAAGCTTAGTGTCCTACATCATTATGTTCTCTATTTACCAACAATACGAATTCCGATGTCTCAATCCTATCAATCCTCCTAACTAGTTTCAAACTTGAATGGTTGGGAGTGTGCACTCCCCAATCTACCAAGCCCACATCCTGCAACTTTCTCCCCAGTTCTCCCTCTTCGATCATCTCTTCAATCCCAATGATCCCCCACTCATTTCAAATTTAAATGGTTTGGAAGTACTTTCTCTCTAGTCTACCAAATCCCACATCCCAAGGTTGCATATATATATGCCACATGTCCAGGCTGCTAATCACCATCAAAAATCAATATGAGCCCTTGATGCAAAAACCAATTGTAAAATTAAGCCATTCATGCTAAATTAAATGATCAGACACATTTGCATGTTGCTAATTCTGGTTTATGTAAATGCAACCACAATAAGTAATGAAAAAGAAAAACGAATGAGCCATTTATAAAAGGCATGTAAGCTTAATCATTTTCAAAGTCATTTGCAGAATAAATGGAAAGTTCTGCAAAGCCTACACTTTGAAAAGCTACAATAATATGCATCCAGCGACAATACTAAGTACCAGCTTTGAACATGAAAAATTTCTGTGGTCAGAAGTCCAGAACAATATGACAGTTTAAGTTTTGAGTCCAACCAAATGGGGCTTGATTTAAGCAATAATCAAAAGGAGGAAGAAGAAGAAGAAAAAGCACTTGACAGACACACAAATTACAGTTGAAAGTGTATTACCCAGTGATGCACTTATAATATTATAAAAGTAAGGTTTTGAGTCATGCAGGACTTACTTCCTGCTACCAATTTCATGACAAGCTAGTAAATAAAAGGTTTTGATAACAATTGTGAAATGAACAATTGCATCATACATTCGTTCTCAAAAAATTGTGTCAAATGTTCAATACCATCTGAAAATAGAATTCCATTTTCAAAAAAAAACTTCACATATTGTTTATCTAAACCCAGAGTAAGAGTGGCTATTGTTTCATTGCTTAGTTGATAACTAATATTTATAATATTAAGTTGCTCTGTCGAAGACCACCCACAGACTATCTTTATAGAAGTGAAATAACCACCTGAGAGAATGTTGTGAAAGGTCATTCAAATGTTCATCAGCCTTGCTTAAATTTTGCTGAGATGAGTTGTCATTGCTAGTTTTCTTTTGAACTGCAACTCCATTTTGTTGGCTTGAAAGAACACCAAGTTCTGTTGGTATTCTGCAAATTGCATGACTCAGAGGCTGAAGTCAAGGAGCATTTCAAGGAATATAAGAACAGCACAAGATTTTCATTGAAGGGGTATGAAATGATTATTCAGTGTAGATAATAAGAGGTATGACATGTTGGAAATTAAAGCTATGGATGCAAATTCATATAACAAACACAAATAATCAAAAATAAATAAATGAACAAGAATAGATTGAATAAGAAAAACTTAGCTATAGAGGCATGCGAAATGACATTGTTCTTAAAGGTCGATTTCGTGTTCCACAGAATTAATGACTCAACACAAAGGGTCCCAATGCGTCTACCCTCCAGGATTCAACTATAGCAGCACCTTTGTAAGGATGCGCTCCCAACTACGAAGGTTTGAGTGAATTGCTTTTGGTTGGTTCTTGCCTCAAGAATCAGACGTAATAGTATTTTGCAGAAAAGGGAAGAGAAAAATAGAGGGGGTGTTTTTCAAAGAAGAGAGAAACAGAAAGGTCTTTTTCAAAAAAGGGAAGAGAAACAGAAAAATCTATATGTCTGGATGAGAAGAGAAGTCATGTATTTATAGAGGAATCCTTTACAGCTAGTCTGGTCAATCAGTCAATGGTAACGACCGTTCAGTCCAATGGTAGCGACCATCCAGATATCCAATGGTAAAATTTTCAATGGGCATGGCATAAAATGGCTAGTTTCAGAAGGATAAAAAGAAGGAAGTGAAGGTGTTTTGAAGCACCTAAAACAACAACAGCTAACATGGCACAGTGACACACCAAAAATGAGTCCCTACAACAGGGAAAATAACAATCTTGTACTTTAGTTAGAGAACAGTCAGGTTATAGTGAAGTTTTTATAGATTTTATATAAGGAGGGTTAGTTGGAGATTTGCCACTTGCCACTTGAGTAGCATTCAATTGTTACATACAACTGAGAGTTACAGAGGGCATGTTTAAAAGTGCAATAAGACCAGCTGAATTATAGAACTTAGTGTCAGCGATATAGAGATCCAAAAGTTGAATGCACTGGAGATGGAGTGATGATAATTCGATAAACAAAAGATGTAGTTAAAATTGAGGACCAAGAAAGCCTAACTACGCATTGACAAACACAAAGTTCAGTGGAATCCAAATCTCCTAAATAGAAGACAGTCTAGATTGAAGCTTCTAAAAAGAGGCAAAGGGAAGATTTGAAGGAGGCTTGGGTGATGAAGGGGATTAAAGTTATGCTCTCATTCTGAAGTTAATGCATTTTTTGGCACAGGACAAAATCATTAAAGTTTGGAACAGGCTATCTGGTTTTGGTAGGTGTTTATGTTTTATGGCATAATTTTTTTCACATACAGGCTCTTCGGAAACAATGCAAATATGTACTGTTGGAGGGAAAAAATTTTCCATGCAAGGATTTGGCTGCCAATGTGGTTTATGACTCAAATACATATGAAATTTGAAAGAAATCATGATTGCTATGACAAAACAACCATTTGATGTAGCAGAAAAAAAATTTCTAGTGAAAAAGATATTGCTTATATTTTGCTCATAATTTTTTCACATGATAAAATCATCTTTTTTGTAAAAGGATGGGTTGCATTCTAGGACTAGTTATTACAAAATACTAGTAAAATATCTCACAGATAGCTCTGTAAATATATGACACCTAAAAGCATCAGAATTCACAGATCCAATTATCAGGAAAACAGAAAACCAGATTCTAAAGTCCAGAACTATTCCATGCTTATTCCATGCTTTATAGTTTTCTATCTTTGGAACACTAAAAACAAGATTTATTAAGAAATAAAGATGAATAAAAAAAACTAAACTGGTATCTGTGTACGTGTTTCATGATACTTTGCCTTGCATAGAAAAGGATGACAAAACAGTTGCATTTAACAGAATAGTCATTAACCATATTGCATGACAATTGACAAAGCCTAGAAATTTTTTACTCATTTCTGGAGACATTTACTTATGATTTTTTATTGTTTAGAGGTGTCGGTAAAGTAATATAATTAAATCATTACATTCCATATCGAAAATGACTTGCAAACTTTTCCCTGACATTACATATAGCAATCAATGTCATTGCCATGCCATCAATCCAGAAAAATAATAGCTGATATTGTCCATACTTCCCTTTGTGTATTTCTATACATATTCTGTTTCCATTGCTAGCAATTAAACTCATCGAAAGCTTGTGGTTACATTAGATGCATACTAATATCCTTTCATGCTATTTCCAGTGTTACATGGACATTCATTTCCAGCTCCTATAATCCATTTTGGATGCATAGTCAAATTGGATATGTGTTAGACATACTTATCATTTTTCTTTTGATTGCAGCTCCTGAAAATTGATAGAGAGTTGGAGTCCAACAGTGAATTTGACCCACTATACTAATGTTAATAATGACTTTTTGTTGTCTATAGAGATTGGTCAAGAATGTGGGTATGAAAATAACTCTACTAATTTAACCTTTTCTAAAACCATTAAGCTAACTGGAAGTCCTGATGAGAAACATATATATTGGAAGACCTTAACAAATAATATCTTTCAACTACCCTATTTAATTTAAATATATATTATTTAAAAACTTAAAAATTATTTTTTCTACGTATCCCTATATGTCCTTCCTCTTGCTGAGCTAGACACATGGAAGCATGTCCAAATTCGATTCTCGTTTTTGTGTCCATGCTACAGTGCCTACTTCATGTTGTAAGCTTAAGTAGGATCGTTTTATCCAATTCATGACAGTGTTTTCCAGCTTCGCTATAAAATATCTGGAAGAGTTTGCTTAAGTTACATGCGACGATAAGCTTGTTGATTAGCAAGCATACTTTCATCTAGAAAACAAAAACTCGATTCCAGTTACTAAACTTGTCTAACATACACCACATTACAATTGAAGGGTATAATTAAGGGACATTAACCATATTGGGAATAAAACCATACACTATTGAGTCACCTCCGAGATGCTTGCCGAGTACGATGAGCTACGCTTGTGGAGCTGAAGCCAGGAATCTGCAAAGATCAAGTAAACATGTGCTCATAGTAGTACTACATCGCACAACAAACTAATGATCAGAGTTTCAGATAGTACTATAAGAAGCTTAATGCCAAGGAATAGCATAAGTACGTTGATCTTCCAAGTTTAACAATCTTCAATCTATTAAATGTGAGCATGTAACTTCCTCAATAATCTGTCAAGAATTTTACATGCAAAACAACCAATAGTGCTTCTGATGTCTCTTGTATCCATGCATTTTTTAGTCCTTTCCATTGTATACCGTATAAGAAAACGTTGTGTCCATAAAATCATGATGAAATTTAACATACATACCTCTGCATGCATGCATGCATGCATGGAGTATGTAAGCATATGTATAGACACAGTAGAACACAATTTTTTCATTTTCTTTTTGTATCTTATTTTGTTCTCCCGCTTCTGATTATATCACATACTTCTACTACTTCTACTAATAAGTTGTGATGCACGACTGCTCCAAACATATGCGGCCAGATTCTAGGGCAAACAACACTCACAATGGCAGTTCTATGCACCTATACTGACCCCTCTAAGGTCTGGGCTTCGCCTTTTCCCTTCCCTATCATAATTTTTCTACTAATGACTAGAACAAAATGAAAAAATGCTTTGATTTATCTACTACCAAAATCAACAAGTCATGTCGGCTAGTTCTATAACTGGAGAAAAGAACATTGCAGAAAATTGACTAATGACAAGCATACTGCTGGCAAACAGATTTACTCTCTGCACCATACTCCTTGATGAAAAATTCTTAGTTTGACAGCTGCAAGCACTAACTCGCTCACAACCTTGAAGCAAGATCAACAATATATTAATATTACAAGCTAATTATCATATGAAATTCCTTTATTTGGCTCATTCTTTGACAAATGGCCCCTCAAAAACCAGTCTGGTTTACAACTAACTTCATGAACAATCTCCACCGGGAGAATTATATAGAAAATTATGAATTCAAGATCCATCCTCAACTAAGTACCTTCAATTTCAGAAAATATATGATCATAAAATGGTTTTGAAATAATAATGTAAGAAACAGACAAAACATCAGAGTTAAACCTAGAAAATAGACACAGATTGCAAACCACTGTAGTAGCACGAATTCAGACAAAGGTAATTCTAAAAAAATAACTAAAGCAAGCAAATAATAATTTTAAATGCTTTTATCAGGCATTTGTTTTATCCTGCATACTGGCTTCCCAAAGAATGAATTTTGTTTCTTTTGGCATTCTTTCTCTTGTTACAATTTCCTTTCAATGGTTTTTAACTGTACTCTCTTGGAAGTGCAAAGTTCCCATAAAAAAGGCATTTAACTGTACTCTCTAGCCACTACATTCCATATTCTTTACATACTAATTTGTCAGGCCAATCAATTACCAGTAACTCTCGCTCATTTTTTTCTCTTCAATGTTTTTGAGATAGAGAGAGAAGTTTTTACTCTCACTTTGATCACAAGAATTTATTTTCGTTTCCATCCAGCATGAACAACTCAGAAAAAGTTTGTCACGTAGATAAAATAGAAAAGGAGGGAACTTTCTATTATGAGCATAACATTCTTATCCTTTAAACTTTTATTCTGGCTTTTCTTGCAAATCAGAACCAGAAGAGGAAAGAAAGAAAAGGTTAGCAGTTCTTGCCTCTCCATTCATCAGCCAAGTGTTGAAAAGCTCCTCGCTGTCTCCTCGAAAGGGCTGCAAGATGTTCTTAAACCCCAGCATCTCCATACTCGGTGCTGAAACTTCAATTGGATTCTCCATCATAGACTTCAGAAAGATCTCCTCACTAGAATTTCTAAACAAGTCTGAGAACCCCCTCCCCTCCATCTCCAAGAATCCCTTCACTGTGTCACCACTCTGAGATGTCTGACCTTGCAAAGAATTACTCAATAACCTCTTCTCACTTCATCCCCATTCATATGCCCCTCCCATCCATTTCTTTACATTTTTCCTTAGAAACTACAATGCTGAACTCTCTGGACACCAAAATTTAATCCAATACAGAGAAACCTAATAGACTGTGTAAAGGCCGAGAAAGTATATACTTGATAATCTAATCAAAAAATTGAATGTATTCAAAACAAAGGTATATCACTGAGCTTCACACTCGAACAGGAAATTTAAGTCAACTTACCAGACACTATAGGATTTTTCTTCTAAGGAATCCAAAAACTGGAATTGGGTACAACAATGTCCAAAACAAACTTGTATCACTAAACTTCACCTCCGAAATGGAGAACTAGTTCAAATCAAGACATCCTATCGGCTTATTTATGGACTACAAAAGATCTCAACTTGACTCCTCTAAACTGAAAACAAGGTATCAGTATTCGAAAACAAACTTATAATCAGCGAACCCAGGATCCCCAAAAGGAGAACACCCAAGCTTTCTCTCGAATTCGACAGAAAGAAAACCCAAGCAGAAGAATCAAAAGCCTCGGACACCGAATTTGAGTGGGCCTGGAATGATCGTATGCTAAAGGTGGGAACACCCTAATATATTATCGCATTGAATCTTCGAACAGGCCTATGCTTAGATGCCGAGACGGTGCGTTGTCCTTTTCTTCAAATAAACAGAGTAATTTACAGAAACTAGGTCTTTCGTTGGTGTTGGCCTGTCGGGAGTAAATTTGACTCTTGATGGATCAAAAAAAAGAAGAAGAAAGAAAGAAGTAGAGAATACTGGCATAAAGCAGTAGATTCGAATACGATAGATTAAATCTGAGTTCTTTCGCTTAAAAAATTATATGCGACAAAATCTAAGAAATGGCGGGGTGGTGGAATTTGTGTAACCTGCGTGACGGCAGCCATGAAAGGGACTTTGGTCCGTGACCTCCATGGCGCTTCCGATTCTGACCGTTGGCCGGGCCCTGTGGTACTTATAATTGGGGTGGTTCTATATACACCCCCCCTATTGCTCAGGACACCCCCCAAAAATTAAAAAAAAATTAAATACTCTCTACACCCCCCCATTTGCTAAGGACACCCCTAAAAAATTAAAAATTTCTAAATTACCCCCCACCCTCCCCACCCCCTCACCTAAATTGCTCTCTACACCCCCCAAACCCCCCCCACCCCGCTCTTCCCCTCCAAAACACCCGCCGGCTTCTCCCTTCCGCCCAAAAAACCTCGCCTCAAGCACCTCGCCGGCGGCCAAACCCCCTCCGTCTCCCCCTTCTCCCTCTCGTCGCCGGTCGGTGCATTGCACCTCGCCAACGCCCAAAACCCCCCCGTTCCCCCTTCTCCCTCTCGTCGCCGGCATTCTCCCGATCTCCGACCACCTCGCCGGCTTCTCCCGGAACCACCTCCCCGGCCATCTCTCGAGCAACGAGCACCTCGCCGGCGCCTCCACGACCACCTCGAGGTAGCTCCCCCCCCCTCCAGTGCTCCGTTCGGCACTGGATCGCCGAACAGAACCCTTCTGTTCGGCTGAACAGTGCCGAACAGAAGCCTTCTGTTCGGCAACCCTCAACCGAACAGAAGCCTTCTGTTCGGCTGCACAGTGCTGAACAGAAGGGTTTTGTCCGGCTCTGTGCAGCCGAACAGAATCCTTCTGTTCGGCACTGTGCAGCCGAACAGAAGGCTTCTGGTGCCAAATCGCGTGCCGTGCTGAATTTTGTGCCGAACATTTATGTATGCAATTGAATTATTTTCTTTGATATAGCCTAACATTGAATTTCTATATTTTCAGATATGGATCCCCGTCCCGCCAGAGTTAGACCTACGGCGTCAGCTAGGAGACGTCGTGCTAGGATTGCTTCTCCCGAGCCTGCTCATATGCCATCGGACTCTCCTGAGTCAGAGCATGATGATATGCCCGCTAGGGGCGAAGACGATGAGTCCGTTGGACCATGTCCAGGAGGTCCAGAGGATGAGTCCGTCCTGATCAGTTTCAGGACGCATATAGCAGCTTCCATCTGGAGGCAACAGGTATTGTTTATTTGTTATAGCATTATATTTTGTTTATTGATGTTTTATAAAGTAGTAGTAATTATACATTTATATTACAGGAACGAGCTCCACTAAAGTGCATGAACCATACTGCCAAGGTTGGTGAATGGAAGTGGTGGTCTTTAAACCAACCAAATACCAGGTTCAGAGCACTATTGAGGCAGTCGGGCCTCGTAGAGTTAGTACAGTGCTCTTATCGATTCATCGATAAGATTCTGATTTCGGGCTTCGTAGAGAGATGGCAGCCCGAGACGAACACCTTCCATATACCATTTGGCGAGATCACTATCACGTTGGATGATGTATCCGCCATTTTAGGGATTCCTGTCGCAGGTGCCTCAGTAGCAGTTTCTCCTGAGAGGATGAGTGATCGGGATGCTGAGGAGCTACTTGTGGAGTTGTAGGATCGATTTTTCAGGCTCTGAGAGCCGAGTCGACTCCAAGAGGATCTGAGTCGACTCGAGAGAGAAATACAGAAAAATAGATCTCTGGAATCCTGAGAACGAGCCGTCTCCAAAATGCCGAGTCATCTCCAGATCTTGGCGAGTCGACTCCAGGCCTGGACCGAGTCGACTCCAGGTTGGGACGGCACTTTAATTCAAATTCTGAACAGTGGATGAGTCATCTCCAGTAAAGCATGAGTCGACTCCAGCAACAGCCGAGTCGACTCCAGATCGAGCGAGTCGACTTCAACCCCAACGGATACAATGTCAGGAGGTGCAGACTGTGCAGAATGGCTACAAATCAGTGTCTAACGGCTATCTTTCAAAAGGGACTGTTTAAATAGCCAGAGTAAACAGTAGTAGACAACAAGAAAATTACTCCATATGTGCATGAAGGCATTTCCAACTACCAAGAGTCCATTGAGAGAAAAGACAAGCAAAAGAAGGAAGAAGCGCATTCAATTCATTCCTAAAAAATTTTTCTTCGCATTCAAGGCTCTTCTTCTGACATCAAATCTTCGGTGCACTCAAAGAGGAGACTCAGAGTTCGAGAAGCCCTTTCTTCCTCTTCCGAAATCTGTTTGAGGGCTTCTAACTTTACTTCGCATTTATTGTTTTCACATCTGTTTGTTTAGAAGCTTTCTCTGTGAAATCCCAAACTCTATTTTTCTTACTTGATTCAATCAGGGAATTGAATCAAGGGTTGTAAGGTTTGTTGGTGAGCCAAATATAAAACCAACGGTGTAAGATTTTGGTTGGTGAACCGGAAAAAACCAACTGGGTTTGATTGTGAACCCAGAAAAATAATTGGACAGTTCTAGTCGGTGAGCCTGTGAAAACCGATCGAGTTCGTTGTAATCTTGAGAAAACAACAAGTTAGGTTGTGAGCTTGTAAAACAACCGGCTGTAATCCCAGAAATTATAGTGAAAACCCAAGTGTGGCTTGGGGAGTGGACGTAGGAGCAAGAGTTGGCTCCGAACTGCTATAAACTTGGTTGTGTTTATATTGGCTGCTGTCTCCTTTTCTCTCTACACTCACTTCATCTAGTAAATTATCTAATTTGCTTGCAATAAATTTAGTTAATTACTTATCATAGTTTCTAATTGGTCATAATTAATTAAAACCCAATTCACCCTCCCTCTTGGGTTGTCTCCTTGGGCAACAAGTGGTATCAAAGCAGGAGCTCTTATATTAAAAGAGTAAAAGATTAAAATGACAACCCCATTTGGATCTTCTCTTAGTGAGGGGCAATCCACCAATAGGCCTCAATTCTTCAATGGAACTAACTACACCTATTGGAAGGCTAGAATGAAGATATTTATCCAAGCCCAAGACTATGATATTTGGAGCATCATAGTTAATGGACCATATATTCCTTTTATCTATCTAGATAACATTGCTATACCTAAGCTTGAAAAAGATTGGGATGATAGTGATAGAAGGAAGGAACAACTAAATGCCAAAGTAATGAATGTACTTTATTGTGTCTTAGACCATAATGAATTCAATAGAATCTCTGCTTGCAATTCTGCAAAAGAGATATGGGATAGACTTGAAGTGACCCACGAGGGCACGAATCAAGTCAAGGAATCTAAAATAAACATGCTAGTTCATAAGTATGAACTGTTTAAAATGGAATCTAATGAAACCATCACTTGCATGTTCACTAGATTTACTGATATTGTCAATGGCTTAAAAAGCCTTGGCGAAAGTTATACTAATAGTGACCTTGTCAGAAAAATTCTTCGATCTTTACCAAGGTCATGGAAAGCCAAGGTAACGGCGATCCAAGAAGCTAAAGACTTGAACAAGCTACCACTCGAGGAGCTCCTTGGATCTTTGATGACACATGAGCTCACAATGAAGCAACACAGTGAAGAAGAGTCCTCCCACAAGAAAAAGGTAATTGCCCTTAAGTCTACTTCTTCTAACAAGGATCCCTCTTGCAGTAGCAGCAGTGAAGAAGAAGAAAACAATGAGGAAGATGATGAAGAAGCCCTTCTTGTGAGAAAATTTAGAAGATTCATCAACAGGAAGAAGCCTCTCCATAGGAAAAGAGTTCCCTCAAATTTCTTTAACAAGGATAAAGGTAAGAAAAGGGAAGGAGAGGGAATCGGATGTTATGAATGCAAGAATCCGGACCATTTCAGATTTTACTTTTGATGAATTGTATGATGCTTTTAATGAACTAATGGATGAATATAAGACAATAAATCTTAAAAATAAAGAATTGAAGCTAACTAATCAATCTTACACTCATAAGTATGATAAATTAATTGAGGATAAAGACTCTATCATCAAAAAAAACTTAGAACTTAAAACAAGCAACCAATTGCTAACTCAAAAAACTAATACTTTAATTAAAGATAACGAAAGACTAACTAAGAAAGTTTCAGAACTTAAAAACAGTAACCGAACTCTAAAAGATAACTTTACAAAAGATATAAATTTACTAAAAATAGAAAAACTGAACTTAACAAAAGAACTTGAAAAATATAAATCTATAGTTGAGAAGTTTACCTTTAGTTCTGAAAAACTAGAAATGATTCTTAATAGTCAAAGAGCTGTATTTAATAAAGCCGGTTTAGGGTATAAGCCTAACAATAAGCAAAAATTTCATTAAAACTTTTTTGTAAAAGCCGAAAAAAGTAAAACCAAAAATATAACTTATTTTTGTTGTGGTAAAGTAGGACATATAGCAAATGTATTTAACCACAAAAAAACTGAAGTTAAAAGAAAGATTAAAAAGATTTGGGTTCCAAAAGGAACCAACATTACTAACCTTGAAGGACCCAAGAAAACTTGGATACCTAAAACTGTATAATTTTCTTGTGTAGGAGTGTCTTGCAGCCAAGGTCAACAAACACTGTTGGTACTTGGATAGTGGCTGCTCAAGACACATGACGGGTGACAAGAAGCAATTCTTCACCCTAGAGCCTAAAAAGGGAGGTGCGGTGACTTTTGGAGACAACAACCAAGGTCACATCATTGGTGTAGGTAAAATACAAATCACCCCTTCAACCTTCGTTGATAATGTACGCTTTGTAGATGGTCTTAAGCATAACTTACTTAGCGTTAGTCAATTATGTGATAGAGGTTTTGATGTTCTGTTTAAGCCATCTTTATGCATCATAACCAACTCAATTGACAATAGCTTAGTATTCAAAGAAATAAGACGTGGCAATGTTTATGTAGTAGATCTTGAAGATCTCGCCAAAAATAGCCGTTGCTTAGTAGCTAGTGATTCTAAAGTCAATGATGCAAGTTGGTTATGGCACTGTAAATTAGATCATGCAAGTATGGATACAATATCAAAATTAGTTAAAAGAGATTCTGTGATTGGTTTGCCAAAGCTAAAATTTGAGAAAAATAAAATTTGTGAAGCATGTCAATATGGCAAATAATCTAGAAGTTCTTTTAAATCCATAAATTGTGTCTCTACTACTAGACTCCTTGAACTACTTCACATGGATCTTTTTGGACCAACTAGAACCACAAGCCTTGATGGAAACAAGTATGGCCTTGTCATTGTAGATGATTTTTCTAGATATACATGGGTCATGTTTTTAGCTCATAAAGATGAAGCATTTTCAGTATTTAAGAAATTTCATAAGAAAGTAACTAACTTAAAAAATGCTTCAGTTATAGCTATTAGGAGTGATCATGGAACGGAATTTGAAAATCATCTATTTAAAAAATTTTGTAGTAAAAAGGGGATAACTCGTAATTTTTCTGCACCTAGGACTCCACAACAAAATGGAGTGGTGGAAAGAAAGAATAGAACCCTAGAGAAAATGGCTAGGACTATGTTATGTGAAAGTGATCTCCCAAAGTATTTTTGGGGTGAAGCTATTAACACATCATGTTATATATTAAATAGAGTTTTATTGAGACCAATTATTAAGAAAACACCTTATGAACTTTGGAGAGATAGAAAGCCCAAAGTAAACTACTTTCATGTGTTTGGTTGTAGGTGTTTTGTTCATAATAATGGCAAAGATAACTTAGAAAATTTTGATTTCAAATCTGACGAGGGTATCTTTTTGGGATACTCTACATCAAGTAGGGCATATAGAGTCTTCAACAAAAGAACTCTTGTAATTGAAGAGTCTATTCATGTTGTTTTTGATGAGACTAATGATGCTTCTTCTAGTAAGAGAGTAGCCTTCGATGATGAAACAAGGATACTTGAGGAAAATATGGATGACATGACCTTACAAGAGGATAGACCCAAAGCAAATTGAAGAGACTTCAACAAGCCAAGAGCTAATTGCTGAACATGGGCTTACAAAGGCTTGGAGGTATGCTCACAGTCACCCTAAAGAGTTAATCTTAGATGATCCATCTCAACCTATTAGAACTAGAGCCTCTCTTAGAAACTTAAATAATCATCTAGCATTTGTTTCACATTTAGAACCTAAAAACATTGAAGAAACTGAAAATGATGTAAATTGGATTAATGCTATGCAAGAGGAACTAAACCAATTTACAAGAAGCAAAGTATGGAACTTAGTAGAGAGACCCACCGAATATTCAATAATTGGAACTAAATGGATATACAAAAATAAACTTGATGAAATGGAGTTATGGTTAGGAACAAGGCTAGACTAGTAGCAAAGGGTTATAATCAAGAAGAAGGTATAGATTTTGATGAGATCTTTGCTCCTGTGGCTAGACTTGAAGCAATTAGACTGTTACTAGCATATGCATGCTTCAAAGATTTCAAATTATTTCAAATGGATGTAAAAAGTGCATTCCTGAATGGGTATATTAATGAGGAGGTTTATGTAAAACAATCTCCTGGTTTTGAAAATCATCAATACCCCAATCATGTTTATAAACTAAATAAAGCACTTTATGGTCTAAAACAAGCCTCCAAAGCATGGTATGAAAGACTTAGCAAATTTCTATTAGACCATAAATTTTCTAGAGAAAATATTGATACAACCCTATTTTTGAAAAAGAAAAACAAAAATATGTTAGTAGTACAGATTTATGTAGATGATATTATTTTTGGTGCTACTAACAATCGTCTTTGCAAAGAGTTTGCTGAATTAATGCAGAGTGAATTTGAGATGAGCATGATGGGAGAATTGAACTACTTCCTCGGACTTCAAATCAAACAATCCAAGAAAGGAATTTTCATCAATCAAGCTAAATATATCAAGAAAATGCTAAAGAAGTTTGATATGGATGGAAACAAGTCAATTGGCACTCCCATGAGCTCATCATGCAAACTAGACAAAGATGAATCAGGTAAATCAGTAGATCAAAAGCTGTATAGAGGTATGATAGGATTATTATTATATCTTACAACAAGTAGACCTGATATCATGTTTAGTGTATGCATGTGTGCTAGATATCAATCTAATCCTAAAAAATCACACCGAATTGCAGTCAAGAGAATTTTTAAATATCTAATAGGAACAAAAAATATAGGTCTATGGTACTCTAAAGAATCAAGCATAAACTTAATAGGGTATACTAATTCTGACTTCGCTGGGTGTAAACTTGATAGAAAAAGCACCAGCGGGTCATGTCAATTCTTAGGAAAGAACTTAATCTCATAGTTTAGCAAGAAACAAAACTCGGTTGCACTATCCACTGCGGAAGCCGAATATGTTGCTGCCGGGAGTTGTTGTGCTCAAATTTTATGGATCAAGCAACAACTTGAAGATTATGGCATTAAATAAAATAAGATTTTCATAAATTGTGATAATACAAGTGCCATAAATCTAACTAAAAATCCAATTCAGCACTCAAGAACTAAACATATTGAGATAAGACATCACTTCATAAGAGATCATGTGTTAAATGGTGATGTGATGCTTGAATTTGTTTGTACTGATGATCAACTTGCTGATATCTTCACAAAATCCTTGAGTGAAGATCGATTTTGTACTCTTAGAAGAGGATTAGGAGTGATTGATCCATTTTTGTGATACTCTCCTATATTTCATTGATTTTGATGATTAGCTTACGTTGGATATAGGATTTATCGTCTATGGTTATCAAATCATTCCTTAAGTTCTAAAAATTTCCATATCTCTCTCCTTTGGCACGGAATTAACTGAGTTTTTTGGTTATGTGCCAGAGTTCGAGTCGACTCGAATAGATGCTAGAGTCGGCTCGTGAACGAGGGACTCACGCATATTTAGGAGTCGACTCGAGGTCGAGTCGACTCGCGTATGTTTAGGAGTCGACTCGAAGTCGGAAATCCGACTTTTAACCCTAAGCGAAATATCTTTTTCTCCACTTCTATTTTCAGTCGCCACTGTTCAAAAACCTAGAGTCGTCTCCTACATCGTCCTCGACCCTTTTTCCCATCATTTCTTCCTTGTTTTCTTCCGTCCTTCGAGTCCATCCTTCCGTATTAGGTCAAAAATGTACTCACCATTCACCTAGCCCAGACCATGACTAGGACCACTACACAGCTCCTCCCACTTTTCCATCCACTTTTGGTCCCTCATTCCAAACTGAACCATCCACTTCAGCTGGACCATCTACAGCTCCACCACCTCAGCAGCCCCTAGAGGTCAAGATCAGCCTTGAGCAGCTCCGAGAGCTGAGAGATGAGATAGTGAGAGAGCTACGAGGTCCACCTAGTGCTCCTTCCACTGATGTCACTCCCTCCACAGCAGCAGTATCCATGATGATAGCAGAACTTAGGGAGAAAATGTCCAACATAAGGAGCCTAGTCCAGGGTCAATACTGGAGCCTTAGAGACATAAAGGAAGACACAAGACAGATGCGAGACAGCATCAGAGAAGAGATGAGAAGCCAAAGTCAAGGTGCGGAAAGGCTTGCCAATGCCTTAATCTTCAAGCTTGACCCTATTCAGGAGAATGTGACCCAGCTAACTGAGATACAATCTAAGGCCACCTCGGAGATCATCACACAACTAGGGAATGTATCTGAGGGGATAAGCTTGGTCATGCGACATACTAGACTGAGTATGGGAGCCACATCCTCCACTATTAAACGACCCTAGTGTATTTTTGATTTTATGATGTACAGTCCCTTGAGGACTTTTCTGATATGTATTCATGTTTGTACTTACTATAATGAATAGAGATTTTTCTTCAAAAATCTGTGCAATTTGACTTATTATCTCTTTATGTTTTATGTGCTTTTTGATGTGATGACAAAAAGGGGAAGAAAAATGTAAAGGGATACAAACAAAAGAAACATTCTTAAGCAAAGGGATATAAACAAAAGAAACATTTTTAAGCAAAAATGTTTCTTTTGTTCTTAGTGGATTCAATACCTCGAGGCTGATTATTTCTCTGATGGGGCTCCTCAAGGAGTAATCTCCAGAATCTATTCAAGAAATATTCGGAGATTAGTTGAATCATATTAAAGAACAAATTTTTCCTCTCTAATCAAAAGAAATTTAATAAAAAAATCTGAACAAAGTTCGAACAAAAGAGAATGCAAATATTGAGGGGGAGAATCAAAATTATAAGTAATTTAAATTGAAAGAATATAAGCCAAACAATTGAGTGTATGCTTTGAAGACTTATTTAATTCCAAATAAAAGGGGGAGCCTTAATTTTAAAGTTTACTGACTCATACCTTTCAATTTTGGATATACTAAATGACTAGATATTTGAATTCATTTTGAAACTTTACTACAAGTCAATTCATGTCTAAGCAATTCACTTTACAAATACTCAATATTTTGTCATCATCAAAAAGGGAGAGATTGTGGAGTGATTGATTAAACCTCTATTTGATTTTGATGAGCTCAAAGCATTTGAGTATATCTTATGTTATACTAATGAATTCAATCTAGTATTTCAGGCATATATTCGTATATTTTCAATTAAGTGCCTCGAGCTTTGGTTCAAAATAAGTTGGACAAGTATTGAACCCTATTTGAACCAAGGGCTGATTCTCGAGTCGACTCTGAAAGATTACGAGTCGACTCCAAATGGTTCAGAGTTTCTCCAAAGGGTAACGATGCTTGACGAGTCGACTCCCGACGGTTCCGAGTCGACTCCAAAGTATAACAGACAGAAAGACAGAACGATGGTTTTTAGACCTTGTTACCAAGTCGACTCCAGAAGGTTACGAGTCGACTCCGATATTTGGCGAGTTGACTCCCAGTTATGTCCGCGTCGTCTTCCAGAGGAAAAAATGTCCAAATGGCAGAGAACCATTTTTGGAGACCCTGTGAACGAGTCGACTCCCAGTGTTCCAGAGTCGACTCCCAAGTCAGCCGAGTAAACCCCAACAAAGTGCGAGTCGACTCCGAGGCAGCTCAGATCAACAGACAGAGGATCGGTTTTTCGGGCTCTGAGAGCTGAGTCGACTCCAAGAGGATCCGAGTCGACTCGAGAGAGAAATACAGAAAAATAGATCTCTAAAATCCTGAGAACGAGCCGTCTCCAAAATGCCGAGTCATCTCCAGATATTGGCGAGTCGACTCCAAGCTTGGACCGAGTCGACTCCAAGTTGGGACGACACTTTAATTCAAATCCTGAACAGTGGGCGAGTCGTCTCCAGTAAAGCATGAGTCGACTCCAGCAATAGCCGAGTCTACTCCAGATCGAGCGAGTCGACTCCAACCCCAACGGATACATTGTCAGGAGATGCAGACTGTGCAGAACGGCTACAAATCAGTGTCTAACGGCTATTTTTCAAAAGAGACTGTTTAAATAGCCAGAGTAAACAGTAGTAGACAACAAGAAAATTACTCCATCTGTGCATTAAGGCATTTCCAACTACCAAAAGTCCATTGAGAGAAAAGACAAGCAAAAGAAGGAAGAAACACATTCAATTCATTACTAGAAGTTTTTCCTTCGCATTCAAGGCTCTTCTTCTGACATCAAATCTTCAGTGCACTCAAAGAGGAGACTCGGAGTTTGAGAAGCCCTTTCTTCCTCTTCCGAAATCTATTTGAGGACTTCTAACTTTACTTCGCATTTATTGTTTTCACATCTGCTTGTTTAGAAGCTTTCTCTGTGAAATCCCAAACTCTATTTTTCTTACTTGATTCAATCAGGGGATTGAATCAAGGGTTGTAAGGTTTGTTGGTGAGCCAAATATAAAACCAACGGTGTAAGGTTTTGGTTGGTGAACCAAAAAAAACCAACTGGGTTTGATTGTGAATTCGGAAAAACAATTGGGCGGTTCTAGTCGGTGAGACTATAAAAACCGACCGAGTTTGTTGTAATCTCGGAAAAACAACAAGTTAGGTTGTGAGCTTGTAAAACAACCGGCTATAATCCTGGAGATTATAGTAAAAACTCAAGTGCGGCTTGGGGAGTGGACGTAGGAGCAAGAGTTGGCTTCGAACCACTATAAACTTGGTTGTGTTTGTATTGGTTGTTGTCTCCTTTTCTCTCTACACTCACTTCATCTAGTAAATTATCTAATTTGCTTGCAATAAATTTAGTTAATTACTTATCATAGTTTCTAGTTGGTCATAATTAATTAAAACCCAATTCACCCCCCCTTGGGTTGTCTCCTTGGGCAACACTTACGGTCCTAAAGAGTTATAAAGAAGCGCTTGGATAGTCGATTGCAGACTTAAAGGGGATCAACCCTTTGATTTGCATGCATCAGATATATTTGGAGGATAATGCAAAAACCACAAGGCAAATGCAGCGTAGGCTAAATCCGACAATGAGAGACGTGGTTAAAACAGAAGTCCTTAAGTTGCTTGATGTGGGTATTATTTACCCAATTTCCGACAGCAAGTGGGTGAGTCCTACTCAAGTCGTGCCCCAGAAAGCAGGTCTGACGGTAGTCGAAAATGAGCAGGATGAGTTAGTCCCGACTCACGTTCTGATGAGTTGGCGCATGTGTGTTGACTATTGAAAATTGAATTTGGTCACTAGGAAAGATCACATTTCCCTACTCTTCCTAGACCAAGTTTTGGAAAGAGTTGCAGGACACAAATTCTATTATTTTCTTGATGGCTATTCCGGATACTACCAAATCGAAATTTCACCTAAGGATCAAGAAAAAACTACTTTCACTTGTCCTTTTGGTACATTCGCTTTCCGACGAATGCCATTTGGGTTGTGTAATGCACCTGCGATATTCCAGAGGTGTATGCTTAGTATCTTCGAAGATATGAATGAGAAATTTTTAGAAGTGTTTACGGATGATTTCTCTGTTTTTGGCGATTCTTTTGATGATTGTTTATTACATTTACAAGCTATCTTAGCTCGGTGTATAGAAAAGAGTCTGATATTGAATTGGGAGAAATGCCACTTCATGGTGCCAAATAGAATTGTCCTAGGACATATTGTTTCATCGAAGGGCATGAAAGTTGATAGAGATAAGATTGACTTAATCGCCAAGCTACCTGCACCCAAGATGGTTAGAGATGTTAGATCATTTTTGGGACATGCCGGATTTTATAGGAGGGCTATCAAGGACTTTAGTGTCATAGCTCGACCATTATGTAACCTCCTATCCCTTGATACACCGTTCAATTGGACTGAAACTTGTTAAGAGATATTCGAAAAGTTGAAGTCTATGCTTAGCACTGCACCCATCGTGAGACCACTTGATTGGTCATTACCTTTTGAGATCATGGGCAATGCTAGTGACTATGCGATAGGAGCTGTCCTGGGACAACGCAAGAATAATAAGCCATATGTTATTTACTATGCAAGCAAAATCTTAAACAATGCCTAAATGAATTACACCACCGCCAAGAAGAAATTGCTTGCAGTAGTATTTGCATTAGACAAATTTCGCTCTTATATCCTTGGTGCTCCTATTGTTATCTTCACGGACCATGCAGCGCTAAAATATTTACTGAATAAGAAAGAGGCCAAACCACGCTTAATATGATGGATACTTCTACTCCAAAAATTTAACATCACTATCAAAGATAAAAAGGAAGTAGAGAATGTGATTGTTGACCATTTATCACGACTAGTTTTTAATGATTCGGTGCCACAGTTTTCCATCAAGGACTCATTCTCCGAGAGCAGTTGTTTGCACTTTCTACTATGCCATGGTATGCTGATATTGTAAACTTTCTTGTCACGAACTGGATGCCGGAGCATTGGGGACCGAATGATAAGAATAATTTCTTGCGTGAAGTAAGGAGTTATTATTATGATGCCCCTTATTTGTTTAAGTATTGCAATGATCAAATCTTTAGAAGATGTATTCCGGATCATGAGATACAAAGTGTACTCTCTTTTTGTCATACCAGTGCTTGTGGAGGACACTTTGCATCTAAGAAAATGACAGCTAAGGTGTTGCAATGTGGTTTTTACTAGCCTACACTATTTAAAGATGCCCACGAGTTCTGTAGGACATGTGACCCATGTCAACGTATTGGGAGTCTAACTCGTAGGCAAATGATGCCTCTTCAGCCCATTACTGCTATTGAAATTTTTGACATGTGGGGCATTGATTTCATAGGTCTGTTTCCGCCATCTTTCGGATATGAGTACATTTTAGTTGGTGTTGAGTATGTGTCCAAATGGGTAACCACAAACCAGTTTTAAAATTTCTTAAAAGAAACATATTTTCTAGGTTTGGGATGCCCAAGGTTATAATTAGTGATGGAAAAAAATAATTTTGTAATAAACCCTTTGAGATCCTGTTACGAAAGTACGGTATCACCCATAGAATTGCAACCCCTTATCACCCCCAGACTAGTGGCCAAGTAGAGTTAGCCAATCGGAAGATTAAACAAATTTTAGAGAAAACGGTGAATCCATCACGCAAAGACTTGGTCTTTAAAACTTTCTGATGCATTGTGGGCTTATCGTACCGCTTATAAAACTATTCTTGGTATGTCCCCGTATCGGCTAGTCTATGGAAAAGCATGTCATCTACTTGTTGAAATAGAGCATAAATCGTATTGGGCCATTAGAAAATTAAACTTTGAATTGTCAGATGTGGTTTAGCTAGAAAATTACAACTAGGTGAGTTGAATGAAATTCGTCGGGATGCGTATGACAATGCTAGACTTTGTAAAGAACGAATAAAAATTAGGCATGATAAATCAATTCTAAGAAAATTTTTTGAACCTGCGCAAAAAGTTCTTTGTTATGACTCTCGTTTACATCTATTTTCTGGAAAGTTACGATCAAGATGGACAGGTCCTTTCATTGTAAAAACTGTTTTTTCACACGGGGCAGTTGAAATTGAGAATCCACAGGATGGTAAAATTTTTAAGATGAATGGACACAGACTAAAACCTTTTCTTGAGAATTTTGCAGATGAAGAGGACTCCTTTTCCTTGGAGGAGCCTTCTTATGACTGAGCTTGACGACAAAGGTATGTGTATATTAGTTAGAATTATTTTTTCTTTTATTTTTCTTCTTATTTTATAGGTCTTCTTTTCTGGATATCAACAGCTTAAGGTATTACTCTTCTCTCCAATATTATTTTCTCTATTGTCTTTCATATATTGTTTCTTGTATTTTTTACATTGAGGACAATGCAATGTTTAAGTTGGGGGGAGGAAAATATTTTGAAAAAAAAAAAACTTGTTTTTGCATTTGATTTATTCTATTACTTTCTTTTCTGAGCAAATGCACATGTATTTTCATATTGAGTTTGTGCAACTATTAAGGCAAGGAACACATGCATACTATGACTGATCAGAGACCTATTATTAGATCCCCACACGTGTACTTAATGACAATAGGAAGGCCTCAGGAGTTCATATTTGTTAACTGCATTTTTGTTAGCCTTATCCGTAAAAGAAGTACGAGTATCCTTATTCGTACCATAAGGTTCATGATTTGGTTTTCACATAAAGATAGAGGTTGAATATCCCAGTTAGATTACTTAGGTGCCTTATGATCTGACCTTGGTTGACCTATAGTCACGATGCAGTCACATATATAATAAAAAAAATACCTATATGGTTCAGTCTACCTTTTCTTTTCTTGTATAATTTTTTTTAAAAAAATCCTTATGATGACAAGTCTGGCCTCGTGGCATAGTCTGGTTTGAGTAATTAAGTCCGAGGGGTATTTCACCTAATGTCTTGAGCCAACTGGATCGAGAGTCATTGGCTGAAAGCTCGCTATATGGACCTTACTAGAGCCTAATGGGATTGGACTATTGTAATCGTCATATGTGTTTAAAAATAAAAATAAGCATGAATAGGGTTGGTCGGATTGAACCTAGTGACATGTGGTAATGACTGGTTTGACTCCATTGTGTTGGACCTCTGTGTACCCGGGTTGTTTAGTTGGGATTGATAGCTCTTTCTTTACATGCGAACCATCCTTGACAAATTTAGACAACATGTGATATTCTGAAAATTTGATAGATCAGGTTCTAATAAATTGTAGAAAATACTTGTGGATTTGAGTAGTGCACCTAAAACTCAGGCGGTGCTCTATTGTGGTGGAGGTATTAGTACTCTGAGAAAGTCATGCGATTTGATGCACATTACACTTTTATATTTTCTTGCTTTGACAGTTGCCATGCTTGAAAATATATATCAATTATTTACATGTGTATTAGCTTAAGATTTATTTCATATTTTTATTAGAATCTTATGTCATATAATTCATGATGTCTGTGGGTAACATCCCTGAAAACCCTCACAAGACAACACTCGTCCACTAGGGTAATCTAGGGGTTAAACGGCTTGTTGCACGTGCTAAGTGCAATCGTGATTCCTACGAAAGTGAGTACATATCTTAGTTTTATGTCTTTAGCTTCAATAAAAAGTCATAGGTTAAACCACACCTTTTGCACTCTCATTTTATTATTTGCTCGTTAATTGCTAGAGACTAGCAATAAGCTAGTTGGGAGGTCTGATGAGAGCATAAAAGTGTGATCTATACATCACTTAAATTAGTATTATTGCTAACAAATAATGATAAAAATGCTGCATTAATATTATATTTTTGTGGGGTGCAGGTGATCATAAATCAAAGCTAAAATGCGCATTGGGTCCAAACAGATGCATCACCGCAGGTGACCAGTCAACTGCATGGTTCAACCCCAGTTGCACACTAGAAGGAGTCTAAGTTCAGCCAGCCAGTTCACTGCAACCAATTCCCAGCAGCCCGTGCATCTCAGCCCGATGGAGCCACGTGCAACTCATCATCTTCACCGTTCACTTTCCAGTGCATCCATCTCATCCTCCCGTGAAGTCTCCAAGCATCTCGTGCATCCTAGCTCCCGTGCACAAACTCAGGATCTCGCGTTCAAGGCTCAGCTCTCCCGAGTTCCCAGCTTCCACCGAGCATCCACGAGCCTCCCCTTTTCCGCTTTGATCCATCCACATGTGAATCTCCCGTGAGCCAGCGTTGGATTCCCCAGCGATTTCAGCATCCAATATGTCTCAGCCTTCCGAGTCTGCATTTCGGTTCCAATCCTCCTTCCGTTCGAGAGCATCTCCACCCCAGCGTCTGTCTGAGTCTGCTTCTCCCGCGAGCCATCCATGGTTCAGCTACCACGCATCCTAACCGAGTCCGTGATTCCAGCATCCGTGATCAGCAGCCGTCAACCTCTTCTGGATTCGCAGCAATCAGAATCTCATCACACGTCCAAGCCTTGCTGCTCAGCTCTTCCGCGTCCGATTCTTCCAAATCCACGCACAAATCTAGCCGTTCGCGAGCATCCGCAGCCGTCCATGCGCGTCCAAGCACCATCGATCAGCGTCCGCTCCGCGTTCTGAGATGGTCTCCACCACGTGCGAGGAAGGGGGTGAGACACTAGCTTGATATATCCCTCGGCTGGAGGGGGAACGGCCATTGATTCCCATTCGAAAACAAAGAAGAAAAACAGAGGAGGGAAGAGAAAGGGAAACAGGGGATGCCCTGTTTCCCGAAAAAAAAAGAGAGAAAAGAAGTTAATGTTTTTAATGGAGGGCTGATTTCTTTGGTGAAGGGTGATGGAGGAACCTTTGATGTCTTATTTTCTTTCAAGTAAATTCTGAACGATTGATCTCTTTGATTTACATCTATTAATATGTTTTTGATTCTTGCATGCTTATCTATGAGATAGATCTTTTATGGTTTATATTTCTTGATTCATGCATTATTTCGATGTTTGATTTGTCGTAGACGTACTCGGCACGATAAATACTTAGATCTTGAATTCATGTTTTCAAATTATATACTCCATGATTAGAACTATTCTATCTGATTGATCCTTAATCAAGAATCGCAGAATTTAATTGTTGAAAATAATATCATCAAAGGGGATTCCGGATCCCTAACCATTTCTATTTCATTGCGCTTTGTATATTGATCTACTATTCTCTACTTTTAATTTCTGAAAATTAACTAAAAATTATATCTAAAAATTACGCTAAAAATCCATAG
Organism: Phoenix dactylifera; assembly: GCF_051530095.1. Taxonomy (NCBI): domain Eukaryota; kingdom Viridiplantae; phylum Streptophyta; class Magnoliopsida; order Arecales; family Arecaceae; genus Phoenix; species Phoenix dactylifera. The sequence goes on along the minus strand of NC_143199.1, from coordinate 20,856,288 downwards.
ATCGTTCTCTGAGGAATCGACCTCGGACTTTCGAGTTATACTACTTGTGCGATTCTCCTGCACTTGGAAGATTAGTTTCGCGAAAGCATTTTTGCTAATCCATCACCTATGATGCCAAAGGTAGACATCCGTGACATTATCCATTCTAGGGCGCTTATTGGACTTGTACATTACATGAACAGGCTGTGATAATATGTAAATCCCATTACTCAATTGTCCATGTATTACAGTAACACCATTCATAATGATATCACAGTAATTTCTTTTTATTGAAATCTCATAACCGTTAATGGCCAGAAGGCTTATAGAAATTACATTCAATAGAAAAGAAGGACAAAAGTGACAGTCACTTAAGACTATTATTTGAGAATTGAATACAAATTTCAGAATCCCTAAAGCTGGAATTGGAACTGATCTTCCATCTCCAATATTTAGGAACCTTTCGCTTTCTTCAAATCTCTCACTGACCTGTAGTCCCTGCAACGAATTACAAATATTAAAAGGACTTTCGGTATCCAATACCCAGGTCGAATTATCACATATTGAGAAAATATAAGGTGTTGTCATATAAGTACCTTGATCTGTAACTGATTGCATCTTTTTCTTTGGCCTGTTCGGGTCAAGAGAGACAATGTACTGAGGACAGTTCCTCTTCCAATGCCCTTGCTTCTTACAGTAGAAGCACTCTACCTTACTCTGATCAGTCTTCTTCTTCTTAGTCTGACTTTGCTCAGCACGATGCACCTTTTTCTTTTGATTTCTATTTTTCTTCTTCCCTTTCTTAAAGGGACCATGACCCTTGGACGAACCTCCCACTAAATTCACCGACCCTTTTAGGAGTTGGTGATCCTTCTCAAAAGTTTGTAGCAAACCCAACAATTGATGATAATTTACTACCGGTTTTGTCATAAGAAAGTTGGTGAGAAATGGGCGGTATGAACCAGGAAGAAAGTTCAGTATAGCATCTTTCCCAAATTGATCATGAAGGGAAAAACCGAGAGTGCTCAGGCGCTCAATCAACTCAATCATGTACAATACATGATCAGTTACCGATGCCCCATCCTTCATCCGTGCGCTAAAAATAGCACAACTAGTCTTGTGCCTTTCAACGTCGTCGGGAGTGCCAAAAGATTCATTCAACACTTGAACGATTTCTTCGGGCTGGGCGTTCTCGAACCGGTGACTGAACTCGTTGCTCATTGCAGCAAGCATAATGCATCGGATAGTGATACGGTCACTAAGCCACTTTTGATAAGTTTCTCTGACCGTATCCTGTGCATTAGCAGCAGGCTGCTCAGGTGCTGGATCCGTTATCACATAAAGGATCCGTTCATGCTCTAGCACAATTTTAAGTTTTCTAAGCCAGTTGTTGAAATTGGGTCCAGTCAACTTGTCATTATCCAACAATGAACGAAGTAACAAACTAGTGGCCATTTCTGCATAAAAAGAAAATCGGCTATCAGTATATGAATTGACAATATCCTAAAGACTTGGACTTTAGTCTAAAGGTCCTCCCACTATTTTATACAAATTTGTAGCCTCTACCTCAAATTCGAAAAATTACACTTAAATCTTTAGTGAGTACTAGAACCCAATTGATCGCATATGGGCCCGAGTGTGGCTCGGCCAACCCATATGCACCTATTAGTAGGTTCTGAACCAATTGTTTCACCAAACAATTTCTAGTGATAATTTTTGCCCCACTCTCTTTAGCAGGCATGTGGCTCCTCCACCAAAGATTCTGGTTAGGTCCAACCATTAAATGATAGGGTTCCATGTAATCAACTAATAGATGACCAAGCCCGAGTGTGGCTCGGCCCACCTGACCACCTATTGAAGGTACACTCGACTCATCATATATCAAATAACAATTTCAATACCCGATAAGCACCAGACGTGTGGCGCCTCCAATGATTATCGAAATATTGGACTCATTATCATCTAACTTAATGGGAGGCTATGACCTAGTTATCCCCATAACTATTTCATTTTAAGGACCTAATAATTTTAGAGGATTAAATTAGGATAGATAAGAAGATCCGGTTAACCTAAATTCTTCCATTGACTTCACCAAGTCAGATTATAAAGAATTAGATTCAAACCAGTTAAGAAGGCACCTAAATCAGTCAAACTGATTTTTCTTACAGGCATGGGTTAACTCGAATAATTAAATGATCCAATAAAAAATGATTGACCAAATCGGCCAGGTAAGTGAGATCGGTGGAAGGGATATGCCATTAACTCGACAAAGACGCATCAGTGCGAGTAGCTTCCAATTAAAAACCACTGGTCGAGTCTGCCAAACCTACCTTAGACACCGATTGGTTAATCAATTTTGATTTTGACCATCCTAATGACTCGAGCTCAACCACGGAGCCTAAATCAAGTTCCATCTTGGTCTGATCAAAGATCCGAATTGATCAATCTACAACTATTGTATTTGACCTAGAGTTTTCTTTACCTAATCTAGTTACTACTTAATTAGATTTGATCAATTAACTCTAATTGGACCATGTTGGATTCTAACCCTAGGTCTAACCCAATCTTAAGAACTTGATTTGAGCTAACCCAAATGCCCCATAAATTATGCAATGTCATTTAATTGAGTTCACAATTCTAGATCTAGGTTTTCATCATCACTTAATTCTTAATTAAGTGTAAGTTTATGAAAATTCAGATCATTGTACTATTATTAATTACATACTAACTACAAAGTTTCAGTTCTTAAAACTTATTTTTCAGATCTGAGATTTGTAATTAATCATGTTAAAATTCAGATTTAATTCATGTTTAAATCTTAGATGATTTATGTCCATATATCACATATACAAACTCATATGAATTAACTTAAACAGCATACATCAGATGCATTTGTTTTCAGATTTGATTTGTCATACAAAATCAGAAAATAAATGAATTATAAATTTTATTTAGATCTAATCTAAACAAGTTTATGATTTTAGATTTATTCATGTTCTTTATATCACATATACATCAACATGAATTTACTTAGATCTCATGCATCACATGCATTCTAATTTTCAGATCTAATTAATCATGTAAAAATAGCAACTAAATCAATCATAAATCTCTTTTAAATCTGATCTAAACAAATCCATGATTTTAGATTTAATTACAAAGATTAAAACTACTTTTAATCTTCTTTTTGTGGTTCATCTTCAAGGATTGAATCACAGTGGCACCCCTACATGCCATAACAGATCCCATTGAATGGCAAAAGAGGGTTATGAACCCTTCTTTCTCTTATAACCGGACGGCCTGGTGATCATTCCAATCAGATTAATTGACTACTAGGATTAGAAAACTTGTTTTAGGCATAAATGTTTAAACTACTTTGAACCTTGCTCTGATACCACTGTTGGAAACCCTGGTGGTCGCATACATATATTTTTTAAAAATTTTACAGCGAAAGCATGAATTAAACTATTTAATTCCTATGCATGCTAGAGATCATATCTCTACAACAAAAATAGATCCAGTACTTTAAACATTTATCCTAAACAAGTAGGCATGATTCTATGTCTAACATGTAGTCATACAAAATTTCAGCAACCTAGTTGATTTCTAATTTTAATTTTTAATGAGATCAGATCTCATACCTTTTTGCTTTGAGAACTTTGATGATGTCTTGATCACCTTGTATAGCCGCACACGTGTCCGGCCTCTACGGATAGTCCATGCGAAGCTCTAGGAAGATCCACAACTGCAGGAGTGCTAGCTCATGCAGAGGTGCTGCAGTGGCTAAACTTTTCTCCCTTGAAGCACTCAACTTTTGATTCTTCTTCAAGAGGATGAAGGATGGAGATGTAGGAGAAGAAGGAGAGAGAAGATGGCTGGCTCTCATAATTTTTTCAGAATTTAGAACCTTTTCTAAAGACCATCTCAACAAACCCTAGGTGTGGGAGTCCTTTTATAGCCAAAAGACCCCCCATGCCTCACACCTCTTTTGGCCAATAAATTTGGCTGATAAAATTTCCAAAAAATTTTTGTGAATCAGCAGATAAGAGATGAACAAATTCTGTTTTAATCTTGTGCCAAGAATCCCTAAAAATTAGGGGGTTATTGCACCCCAAGCTTCAGCGGTACGCCACCCTACTTGATGCATCATGCAGTCCCTACAAATTAGGGATTTGATTCCTATCTTTTTAGAAAGATTTGAGGCACCATATTTTTCTTAAAAATATCCCCACGCCTCCTCTTTCCTCACACCAAAAATTGGCCAAAAATAAAGAGGATAGGCACCACTGCTTTTAGGGATAAGGATGAGGTATCTTTCTTCTCCAAGAAAGAAAGCTAGGGTCCTAAATTTTAGAAATTATTTTTCATAATAAATTCTAATTATTTGGATACTTAATCCTCATCAAATAAGAACTCTTAATTGACTTGAGTCAATCTCAATCTAATTGGGTCAAGTCCGATCAATTAGGTTATGCCCAATCGGCTCGGGTTGAACCCGATCGAATTAGGTCAAACCCTAATTTAGCCCAAATTGAATCTAAATTCAATTTGGCTTAATTAAAGTCCAATAATTCAATCAAATTGAATTTATTAGTAATCCAATTACTAATTAATCCTCTAATAATTTAATAATTATTTTAATGCAACTTTTGCTTAGGATAATTTGTCAATCGAATTGACCAAATTACCCCTGAATGATTTTTAATCATCAATCAGCCATTTGATCAACCTAGAAATTTCTATGCGTGTGACCCTATAGTTTCGAACCTAAGCTAGTAGCACCAGAACAACTTCTTGTACTAATCGAAATGACCATCTAGCAATGGTACCCGACGTCCGGATAGGCCGAATGATTGCAAAGCAACATTCAAGAACCCTTGGACTATGGTTACCGTATAATTTATCCCTATGACTCCTAAATATCAGGATGATTTCAGAGTTCTGTCAACTCTGTAATAAGTGCATCCATGATGTGATTCAACTTTAGAAATCCTGTGACTTCTCACAAGGATTATCCTGGCCAAGATTTTGCTAAATTGAACACAAGGCATTATCTCCTATTTTCAGGAGGGGTCAATTCCATCTTGACTCACAACTGACTATGCAAGTACTTGACTGTACCCAGTGACCTTCCGTCAGTGAATTAGAAATTCAGGTAGTCCGGTACCAAAGTACAGTGAGTTGCTTGCTAGTCACAGGTTGTGGTCTCAGGTTAGAGGGCCAAACTTATACCCATATCCGCTCGGAACATCTTTTGACAGTAGAGCGTTCCATAATTGGTCGCGTTCAGTGAAATGTACTCCTACACTTCATCTGTGTGACATATTAGTGTCTCCACACTCCTTGGTTAAGAGAACAACCAACATATATGTCACACAACGACCTAATCTCGATAATGCTGTCGTCCTAGTAACAGCATATCATTTGATCGCGAACAGTTTTAAGGACTTGAAGATAAATCCTCCTTTATCATAAAACAAGTCCTAAGGACTTCATCATATAAAAGTTCATTTGAAGATGTACAATGAAATGATAAATAATGCCAAATAACATTTTATTAATTTATCAATTCATTTACAAAATTCAATCATCAACATGCTGACGATTGACATTTAGGATATAATTTCCAACAGAGCTGACCCCAAGAATACTTGAGCCGACCCCAATGGAGCCGACCCCAAGGATATGTGCTCAAAAACTACGTCTCTGTAATCACTGAGAGGGTTGACCCCAATGGAGCTTGAGTCGACCCCACTGTAGCATGTGTCGACCCCAAGAAAGGTTGAGTCGACCCCAGTAAAAATAGCCGAAAATGCAAGGTTCTGTGGTTCCTGAGAAGGCCGACCCCACTGTAGAGGGTGAGTTGGGTCGACCCCAAGTCTAATGAACAGTAAGTTGAGTCGACCCCAGAAAAGTTTGGGTCGATCCCAGCACGGGCAAGGGCATAACGGCTAGTTCTGCAGAAGTACTTTTTGACCTCCCAATGGCTAGTAACGGCTAGTTTTTCAAATCTAACCAATGGGGAGTGACCAATGGAGGTGGGCAAGTATTTAAAGTGACACTATTCATCAGAGGAAGGATCTTTTGCGAAGAAATCAATAGTTCATTCAAGTCAAAGCAAGCCCTAGCATCCTTCATCAAGGTTCTCCATTTAAGTCTCAAAAAGGAGGTGGTTGAGCAATCTTAGTGTGCATTCAACAGCTCCACCAAACCATTGTGAAGTGAAGTAACCTTGGCAAAGAAAAGAAGAGCATCCTCAAAGCGATAACTATTTTCTCATCTCTTCTATTAGTGTAAAATTGTTATATTTGCTCTTCTTGGAGTTTCAAACTCTTTCTTCTTAATTACTTTGTAAGGTTTGTTGGTGAGCCCGTAAAACCAACGGTGTAGGTTGTTGGTGAGCCCGCAAAACCAACATAGATTTTTGGTAATCCCGGAAAACCAAAGTGTAAAGGTTTTTGGATTGTGAGCTCGAAAAACAATCCAACTGTAATCCGCGGGATTATAGTGAATTTCCAAGAGGACACTTGGAGAGTGGACGTAGGTGCTTAGGAGAGCACCGAACCACTATACTTGTTGTATCTTTGTATTGTGTATTGTTCTAACTTCACTACAGACACTCAATTAATATTAACTAAACCACTCACTCATCAATTGATTTAATTAAGGGATCGAAAAATTTAGAAAAAACAATTCACCCCCCCCCCCCCCCCTCTCTTGGCTTGTCACCTTGGGCAACAGCCCGGCATGGGGATCACCAAGGACGAGGGCGAGCCCGAGGATTTGGCGGACGGCGGCACAACCAGCAGCATGCCTGCGAGCCCCGAGGCCGAACGGGAGACCATCGAGGCCAAGGCCGAGGTGACCGATCCGACAACTAGGGAAGTTCTCCCCGGAGAAGTTACCAAGGACGCCCCTGAAGAAGTGGCCGAGGCTGTTTTTGAGGCCGTTGGCGAGGCCCCGTCCAAGGAGGTTGCAGATCCTCACGGACATGGGCCAGCGGAGGACCCCGGGGTGGCTCCCTCAAAGAACGTGATCGTCATGGACGACCTTGAGGCTGACGCCGAGGCCACTACCGCCCTCGAAATTCCCTAGGACTTGGCTTCTTCCCTTCTTCTTTTTTTTTGTAAATGAGGTTGGCCTCTATGGCCTAATTTTGTGCTTAGCTTTCGGCCTCTGCGGCCTAATCTTGTACTTAGCCTTCGGGCTTTTATCAATGAAATATCTTCTTTCCAAATTCTGCTGTGTGTTTGTGTTTGTTTCCATTTGCATAATTGATAAACTTTTATCTTGGCTGCTCGGCTAAGTCTTTAGACCTAGGTCCTGGTAGAACTCACTAAGCTTTCAGGCTCGGTCTCGGAGAAATTATGCTAAGACTTTAGGCTTACACTCCCAAGGAATTCGCCAAGTCTTTGAGCTCGGGCTCCGAAGAAATCCCGCTAAGCCCTTTGGCTCATCTTCCAGAGAAATTTCGCCAAGTCCTTGGGTTCGACTTCTGGAAGAGCCTTATTAAAGCTTTGAGCTCGGACTCAATGGCAGCGTGGGCCAAAATTGAGCTGCCGTCGGAGCTTTCATTCTTTTTGATCTCGAACTTGGTCGAGATGCCATTGGGCGGAACTTGAGTTCGTGGTCAGTGTGACTGGGTACCCCCAAGCCCGGCTAGGACATCATCGGGCAGAGCTCGAGGTCATTGTTGCAGGCCATCTCGAACTAGGTCAGGCCTTTGTTTGGAGAAATTTGAAGTCGGTGGAGATTGAGCTGGAGATTGGCGGTGTGGATCATTCCGAACTTGGTCGGGGCATCCCGGACTCGGTCGGAAGATCGTGCGCGAGGTCGAGGGAGTCTGGGCTCGCAGTCTACTCGGGAGAGCATCCCGGCCTTGGTCGGAGGATCCCGAGCCTGGTCGGGGCTTCATCGGAGATACATGTAGGAGGCGAGCTTCGTCCGTTGATCGTTCTGTAATATAATTAAGTAAGTATAGAGAGATTTTCGTACCGAGTAGGATATACCTATTGTGCAGTTGGAGCTAAGTGTCTCGGGTCGGGTTGTCCGAGCCGAGCTAAGGGACTCTGCTCCGAGGTCGGCTTCAGCGACCCATGGTCGACTCAGCAAGGTGCCTCCACTCAGCTCGAGGTGCGTTGTCGGGGGGCGCTGAATGTCGTCGAAAAGTTGTGAAGATGTCGCCACGAGATCGAGGGAGACTTAGCTCGCGGTCAACTCAGCAGCGCCCAGCAGTGCTTTCCGAGATCGAGGGGGCTTGGGCCCGCGGTCGACTCAGCGGGGCATCCCGACGTCGAGGGAGACTTGGCTCGCGGTCGACGCAGCGGGGCATCCCGACCTTAGTCGGGGAACCATCCCGAGGTCGAGGGCGCTTGGGCCCGCGGTCGACTCAGTGGGGCATCCCGAGGTTGAGGAAGACTTGGCTCGTGGTCGATGCAGCAGGGCATCCCGACCTTAGTCGGGGGACCATCCCGAGCTCGAGGGGGCTTGGGCTCGCGGTCGACGCAGCGGGGCATCCCGAGGTCGAGGGAGACTTGGCCCGCCGTCGACGCAGCGTGGCATCCCGATCTTAGTCGGGGGACCATCCCGAGGTTGAGGAGGCTTGGGCCCGAGGTCGAGGGAGACTTGGCTCGCGATCGACGCAGCGGAGCATCCCGACCTTAGTCGGAGGACCGTCCTGAGGTCGAGGGGGCTTGGGCCCGCGGTCGACTCAGCGGGGCATCCCGAGGTCAAGGAAGACTTGGCTCGCGGTCGACGTAGCGGGGCATCCCGACCTTAGTCGGGGGACCGTCCTGAGGTCGAGGGGGCTTGGGCCCGCGGTCGACGCAGCGGGGCATCCCGAGATCGAGGGAGACTTGGCTCACGGTCGACGCAGCGGGGCATCCCGACCTTAGTCGGGGGACCATCCCGAGGTTGAGGGGGCTTGGGCCCGCGGTCGATGTGGTGGGGCATCCCGAGCTTGGTCGAGGTCTTGTTGGAGATGAAGATTGGACTCGGAGTTGTCGCGATGGAGCATCCCGGACTTAGTTGGGGCATCCAAACTTGGTCGGGCATCCAGAATTGGTCGGGCATCTGGACTTAGTCGGGCATCCTATAGTTCACAAGTAGATTATCATCAGGAGAAGTATTGAATAATTGAAGAAGAGCTGTAAGTAAATTAACATGAGGAGAAATGTTAGTTATGTTTTTCAAACATCGGAGACCCCTAGGGTTCTACTGATAATATATCCGGAGATTTTCGGAGTTCCAGCTTTGGAAAATAGGGGTTCCCTCAAGGGACTCCAACTTGTATGCTCCAAGATGCTGGACTCGAGCAACTCGGTATGGCCCTTCCCAGTTTAGGGCAAGCTTCCCTTATTCGGTAGGTTGAGAAGCCTCAGCTTTCCTCATGACGAGATCCCCCACCTTGAAGAGCTTGACTTTCACCTTGGAGTTGTAGTACTGCACCGCCTTCCATTGGTATCTCGCCATGCGGACTCGGGCAGCCTCCCTTGTCCCCTCAACGAGATCCAAATTACTTCTGAGTCGGGATGAGTTGGAGGCTTCATCGTAGTTCTCCACCCTTAGCGATGGAAGCCCGATCTCTAAGGGGATGACAGCTTCCGTCCCGTAGGCCAGATTAAAGGAGGTCTCGCCGGTGGGGAGACGGAATGTAGTTCTGTAGGCCCGGAGAACATTGTAGAGATCCTCGACCCATTGCCCTTTGGCTCGGTCGAGTCTGGCTTTGAGCCCTTGGAGGATGGTGCAGTTCGTCACCTCGATTTCTCCATTTGTCTGTGGATGAGCGACTGAGGTGAAGCGGTGGTCGATGCCGAGCTCGGAGCAAAATTTTCTGAAGTGGGCGTTGTCGAACTGGCGGCTGTTGTTGGATATGAGGATACGGAAAAGTTCAAATCTGGAGATTATTGACTTGCAGACAAAGTCTCACATCTTTGGCTCAGAAATTTGGGCCACCGGCTAAACTTCAACCCACTTGGTGAAGTAGTCGACAGAGACAATGAGGAACTTGCTCTGTCCGGTGGCTAGGGAGAATGGTCCCAAGATGTCGATCCCCAATGGGCAAATGGCTATGGGGCGCTGATCGAGGTCAGTGGAACCGAGGGTTGGCGATGAATGTTGGCATTCCGCAGACACCGATCGCACTTTTGGACAAAGTCCAATGTATCTTTTTGGAGTGCGGGCCACTAATATCCTTGGCGCAAAATTTTGTGGGCCAGGGCCCGACCTCCTAGATGGTTCCCGCAGATTCTTTCGTAAACCTCTCACATAGCATAATCCACCTCTGAGGGACGGAGACATCTAAGAAGGGAGGAGGTGAACGATCTGCGGTAGAGCTTGCCTTCGTATAGGAGGTATCGGGAAGCCTGACGTTTAATCCGGCAGGCTTCGAGCTCGTCATTGGGGAGGACTTCGCTCTGCAGGTAAGCGACGAACGTGTCCATCCAGCTCGGCTCGGTCTCGATGCAGAGAGCTGGTTCAGGCTCTTCGGTGCTAGGCACCTGGAGATACTCAAGCACTGTGGTCTTCGGAAGCTCGCTTATGCGGGAAGTCGCCAGTTTTGACAATTGATCTGCTCTCGTATTCTCTGCTCTGGAGATATGCTGGATGTCGAAGGAGCCCAGTATGGGGGCGAGGTCTCGGACCTTTTGGAGATACCTCTTCATTGATGGTTCTCTCGCCTCGAAGTCTCCCAAGATCTGGTTCACGACCAGTTGGGAGTCGCTGAACGCCTTCAAATTCTTGACCCTCAGCTCCTTTGCCAGCTTCAGCCTGGCAATAAGCGCCTCATACTCCACCTCATTGTTCGAGGCGAAAAATTTGAAGCGTAGTGCTTGCTCTGCAACTACCTGATAAGTACTAAATAATGCATAAATTAATATCTTATTTATAGCACTTATCATTAATTTAATTCACATATTTTGTAAATTTAACTAAAAAAATGTATTACCTTCATTATTGCATTTTAAAGGTAATTCAAGTTTGATTTGATTATTTATTGATTAAGCTTAATGCATGCAGGTCGAGTCGAGCTCAATTAGGTAAAGGCTAAATGGACACTACATCATTTCACAATTTCACATTCTCCTGAGTCGACTCCAAGAACTCTTCTCCAAAATCCAGTGCTTTCCAAGTTCACCTAAATTTCGTCCCACTCATTCTAATTCTCCTGTTTTAACATTAAAAATAATACAATCCCTTCAATCAATTGTTTCTCAGATCTCAAAGCATACTATCTTAGTTGCACAGATTGCAAAGCCTCACCCCTTCAATCCATTTCAACTTCCCATGAATAATCCCAGATCTCCTCCCAGCCATTCCGCTTCCCTCCACGTCATTTCTTTAGGAACAGAGCCATATGTACAGGATAAGCTCTCATATCCAAACTTCCCCTTCTTCTGGATCGTTCTCACATTCATTCCGTTCGAAACTCAAAGCTTCTCCCGGATCACTCCCTCTCAACCGAATCTAGCTTTCCATCACCCACGGATAAGCCCAAGCCAGCCTTCATCTCATCCGCGATTAACTCCCAGCTTCATCCCATTCAAATTCATTCTCCTAAGCTTCTCCAGCTAGATTCCCTCCACGGATGAACATCTCCCAACGTCCAGCTTAATCTTCCCGAGATCCCAACTCCAAGCGCCCACATCTTCGGCAGTCCAAAGAACAAATCCAAACCTCCACGAATAGAGTACGTCCGCAGCTTCATCCTCCCGATTCTTCCGGCACCTCATCTAAGCCGTGAACAGCACCCCAGCATCTTCCGGATGAGCATTCCATCTTCTTCTGACTTCTTCTCATCAACAAATCCGAACCAAATGCATAACAGAGCACCCATATCCCAAGGAACAGACCCGTATGTGATCTTCTCCCCTATTTCATGCATGGCCAGCCGTTCCCAAGCTTCACGGAAGCTTCATCTAAACTGTCAACCGAATCCAAGTTTTTCCCCTGTTTCAGAATCAAGTCCCAATATCCCACGGAACAGCTCCTCCCGCGATGCTTGCCATACAAACTTCTATCTTTATCCAACACCCAAGCTGCCGAATCCCGTGGAACATCTCCCCTGTTCCCAACCGAATCGAGTTCATCCTCCCGTGATCCACTCATCTCCCAGCTGCATCCATTTGATTCCAGCTCCATCCTTGCGAGTTTCACGGCATCCAAACATCCCCTGTTTCTCCACGACCAGGCTTCTTCCACGTCCACTAGCGAGGGATTCTTCCCAGCCAAAGGAAATCAAACATCGAACCGAGCCATATCTAAGCACCTTCATTCCGTTTTACTCCCAGCGTCTGCATATCCATGGGATACTCAAATCCCAGCTTCTCTTCCGGTTTGATCCCATGAAATCGCTAACGTCTCAGCTCATCTTCCGACGCGTCCGGCTTCACGCGTCTTCTCCTTTGATCCGAACCACAGCAGTCCACGAATCAGGCCAAGCTTCATCCCAACGGCAAAGGGTTCATCCTTATCTACATTCGAAACAGAAGAGGGGAGTCGCAGCCTATAAAAGGCCCCAGGGTGAACAGAGGAGGATTCATTGACGACCGGGAGAAGAAGATCTCGGGAGAGAGGGAGTTCCCACCGAAGTAAAAAGGAAAGAGAGGCTTTTGGGTATTGTGGGAAGAACTTCCCACGGAAAAAGAAAAAAAAATGAAATGCTAAGGGAGTCCCACGGGAGAGGAAAAAGCCGGAAGGAAGAAATGAGAGCCCGCTGCTGTGCCACTGCTGCTGTCGCCCACGACTTCATTGGAAGGCTGATCTCCTCTCTAGGGTTGGATGCAGCCCTAACAAAGGAACACGGGTTTTATATTTTATTTTATATTCTTGGGGTTGTATGAACTTATTATTATTTTTAATGGATATCTTCTTCTGAATCATATTTAATTTTTGTGATTTTAAGTATGGTATTCGTACAACTATTCTTCATGATCATTAAAGTAAAAATAAGATAGTTCATGCTTAAGGAAGATGCGATGTGCTACCACCTTAGATTAGGATAGACATTTCATGCTAACTAAAGATGGACTATGCCTAAATTGCTTTTGTGAAATTTTTATTCGAATGCTTATTAGGCTTGTAGCCAATTTGCATGTTAATCCAAGAACGAAATAAATTATAAATAACCCTTGTTCCGATGTTAGTGGTGAATTCCTTGCCCTAGGTTCCCTCAAACTGATATCATTTTAATTGCATTTTTTTATTAAATTTCTTAGTTTAATTTTCTTCACAAACTCTTCTTTTTAATTTTCTTTTAAGAAAAATAACTATACCCCAATCCCTATGGATCGATACCCGTAATCACTATCTTACTAGATATGTGCTATTGCGTGGTCTTTAAAGTTGACTATCAATTTTTGGCGCCGTTGCCGGGGATTGTTAGCATAGTTATTTTTCTTTTTATTAAAAAAAACTTTCAAAAAAAAAAACTTTCAAAAAATATATATATCTAAAATAAAATAAAAATATTTTCTATTTTTGTTACTTTTCTTATCTCCTTTCTCTCTCTTACTAATTTTTGATTTTTATTTGATCAGGAATCGAAGAGGAAGTCCGGGATGATCAAAAAGGGAACTGCTGAAAAAAGAATGCTGTAGAGGTTTGCTTTTAAAAAAAATTGCTGGGAAAATTCTCTTTGGTAACATCTAAACCTTTCTTATTTAAATTGATTCCCAATTAGCCTGAAATTTTGTGGTGATTGTTTGATTTTAATTTTAGTAAAAGTGTGAATGCATGCTTGATACACATACATCAATTAATCCGCACATAGTAAGGGCAATCACCCCAACAAGATAAGAACTGGATTTCATCACCAGATTCTTACCCAAATTAGGTGAATCAATTCTCACATAGCTATCACGTTAATTAAAATCAATTAGACGTTGGCCCCTAGAGACATTCGAGCTCAATAGGACGAAGATCACTGAAAGTTGCACCAATTTCGCTCTGTGGCTCAGTTGATGTCTAGGCAAGCTTTGTCCCAAGGGAGACAGTTCATCTGTTCGAGGCAAGTGGTTTTTAAGTGGGACCTTTGCAACGCATCGTGACCCCCCACTTACCTGGGAGCTTACCTGGTCAACTTCGTTCATTAGACCGGATTGGAGGCTTAGGTGTCCTCTTCAAACCAGTTAGGAGCTGTCTAGTGATTTTAGGGCAAATACAAGGATTTGACGTATTTTTCTTTTAGTGCATGCTTGACTTGACTGATCAGAAGAGTATAACTCCTTGCTCGACAATCAGTCTTCCACAAATTTTCTTTCTTGGAGAACTCGGCATGAATCCGGTATAATTCGATAAGGATGCGCTCCGTCTGGCTGAAGACGTTAAACTTAGTACTTGTTGGGAGGCAACCCAATTCTCATAGATTATTTTTGCATATTTTCTTGTCGCATTTTTTTTCAGGAGTCCTCATATTACTGATGCAACTAAGGTACAATGCTTCTATCCTCCATATGCATCATATTTTCATCCCAAATAAAAAAATATATAAAAAATAAAAATCATAATATAATATCTCAAAAAAATAAAAAAATAAAAAAAAAATAAAAAAAACATTGAGGACAATGTCTGATCTAGGTTGGGGGTATAGGATTCGAATTTTTGAAGAAATTTTTCGCATTTTCATATTTTTGAATAAATTTTTAGAAAAAAAAAACTAATTTCTATGCCTTAGTGCTGAAATGATAAATACACAAAGTATATAAAATCTAAAAAGCCCAATGATTTGTCAGGAATAAGACAATTTGAGTTCTTTTCATTAAAAGTTCTTTTAGTGAGTGGTAAGATAATTTGTACTTTGGAATTTCACAATACACATGGCCTGCACTTCTAAGGGTTAGGTTCAACATTATGTTGTTAAGTCTGGTAGCAACCTTGAGTCCTGATGAATCATTCCTATCTAATTCACTATTATTCCATATTTATTAAAAAAAATAGTCAGGTACATCGAAAAGGGCTACCTATTGTCAAAAGTCAGCGGGCTTGTATGAGGAACCTGAGCATAGGTCCATAGGGGAGTCTTGATGCCCAACACCTTATGCCATCTGGTGTGGGAGTGTTGACTGAATGCTCGCTATACGGAGGAATCATTACAAGAGTAAAAGTACGTAATTTATTTATAATTTAAAAAAAAAATAATAATATTGACCTTGAAAAAAGACGATAGTGTGAAAGCCGTCGCTGTAAAAATTTGAGTAAACTGGAATATTACAGATAAAGCCCATGAGGTATTAAAGTAAGCATCCACAACTCACGAAATCCTGCAAGATAGGATGATTTTGAATCAGTGATTAGGTCTTATCTGACCAATTCTTGGAAACTACCAGCTTTAGCAGTATTTTGGAGAATCTAAAACCTTAGCTTGTGTATGGTCCAGATATCACCAAGCACCCAAGTATAAATAAGCCTTACAACTCTCTAACAGAAACTTAATGACTTCAACTTAAGTTGCATACTGACTTAGGATTTGGGCTGACTTAGTAATTAAAACTTTGTGTGCTTTTGAAATTATTGGCACTTATGCATTTGAAATTAGATTTCATAAAACGATAAAATAAATTCTTTGGGTAGAGACAACAGTTTGTGGGTATCTGAGCCGAAAACCCTCACGAGACAAAACTCGTCCACTAGGGCCACCTAGGGGTTTAAAGCCTTATTGCATACGGTAAATGCAATCACGATTCCTGCGAAAGTGAGTTTGTTTTTTTTTCGCTCGAGGACTAGCAAAATGTAGGTTGGGGGTGTGATAAGTGCTAAATAATGCATAAATTAATATCTTATTTATAGCACTTATCATTAATTTAATTCACATATTTTGTAAATTTAACTAAAAAAATGTATTATCACCACATTTTAAAGGTAATTCAAGTTTGATTTGATTATTTATTGATTAAGCTTAATGCATGCAGGTCGAGTCGAGCTCAATTAGGTAAAGCCTAAACGGACACTACATCATTTCACAATTTCACATTCTCCTGAGTCGACTCCAAGAACTCTTCTCCAAAATCCAGTGCTTTCCAAGTTCACCTAAATTTCGTCCCACTCATTCCAATTCTCCTGTTTTAACATTAAAAATAATACAATCCCTTCAATCAATTATTTCTCAGATCTCAAAGCATACTATCTTAGTTGCACAGATTGCAAAGCCTCACCCCTTCAATCCATTTCAACTTCCCATGAATAATCCCAGATCTCCTCCCAGCCATTCCGCTTCCCTCCACGTCATTTCTTTAGGAACAGAGCCATATGTACAGGATAAGCTCTCATATCCAAACTTCCCCTTCTTTTGGATCGTTCTCACATTCATTCCGTTCGAAACTCAAAGCTTCTCCCGGATCACTCCCTCTCAACCGAATCTAGCTTTCCATCACCCACGGATAAGCCCAAGCCAGCCTTCATCTCATCCGCGATTAACTCCCAGCTTCATCCCGTTCAAATTCCTTCTCCTAAGCTTCTCCAGCTAGATTCCCTCCACGGATGAACATCTCCCAACGTCCAGCTTCATCTTCCCGAGATCCCAACTCCAAGCGCCCACATCTTCGGCAGTCCAAAGAACAAATCCAAACCTCCACAAACAGAGTACGTCCGCAGCTTCATCCTCCCGATTCTTCCGGCACCTCATCTAAGCCGTGAACAGCACCCCAGCATCTTCCGGATGAGCATTCCATCTTCTTCTGACTTCTTCTCATCCACAAATCCGAACCAAATGCATAACAGAGCACCCTTATCCCAAGGAACAGACCCGTATGTGATCTTCTCCCCTATTTCACGCATGGCCAGCCGTTCCCAAGCTTCACGGAAGCTTCATCTAAACTGTCAACCGAATCCAAGTTTTTCCCCTGTTTCGGAATCAAGTCCCAATATCCCACGGAACAGCTCCTCCCGCGATGCTTGCCATACAAACTTCTATCTTTATCCAACACCCAAGCTGCCGAATCCCATGGAACATCTCCCCTGTTCCCAACCGAATCAAGTTCATCCTCCCGTGATCCACTCATCTCCCAGCTGCATCCATTTGATTCCAGCTCCATCCTTGCGAGTTTCACGGCATCCAAACATCCCCTGTTTCTCCACGACCAGGCTTCTTCCACGTCCACCAGCGAGGGATTCTTCCCAGCCAAAGGAAATCAAACATCGAACTGAGCCATATCTAAGCACCTTCATTCCGTTTTACTCCCAGCGTCTGCATATCCATGGGATAAACTCAAATCCCAGCTTCTCTTCCGGTTTGATCCCATGAAATCGCTAACGTCTCAGCTCATCTTCCCACGCGTCCGGCTTCACGCGTCTTCTCCTTTGATCCGAACCACAGCAGTCCATGAATCAGGCCAAGCTTCATCCCAACGGCAAAGGGTTCATCCTTATCTACATTCGAAACAGAGGAGGGGAGTCGCAGCCTATAAAAGGCCCCAGGGTGAACAGAGGAGGATTCATTGACGACCGGGAGAAGATCATCTCGGGAGAGAGGGAGTTCCCACCGAAGTAAAAAAGGAAAGAGAGGCTTTTGGGTATTGTGGGAAGAACTTCCCACGGAAAAAGAAAAAAAAATGAAATGCTAAGGGAGTCCCACGGGAGAGGAAAAAGCCGGAAGGAAGAAATGAGAGCCCGCTGCTGTACCACTGCTGCTGTCGCCCACGACTTCATTGGAAGGCTGATCTCCTCTCTAGGGTTGGATGCAGCCCTAACAAAGGAACACGGGTTTTATATTTTATTTTATATTCTTGGGGTTGTATGAACTTATTATTATTTCTAATGGATATCTTCTTTTGAATCATATTTAATTTTTGTGATTTTAAGTATGGTGTTCGTACAACTATTCTTCATGATCATTAAAGTAAAAATAAGATAGTTCATGCTTAAGGAAGATGCGATGTGCTACCACCTTAGATTAGGATAGACATTTCATGCTAACTAAAGATGGACTATGCCTAAATTGCTTTTGTGAAATTTTTATTCGAATGCTTATTAGGCTTGTAGCCAATTTGCATGTTAATTCAAGAACGAAATAAATTATAAATAACCCTTGTTCCGATGTTAGTGGTGAATTCCTTGCCCTAGGTTCCCTCAAACTGATATCATTTTAATTGCATTTTTTTATTAAATTTCTTAGTTTAATTTTCTTCACAAACTCTTCTTTTTAATTTTCTTTTAAGAAAAATAACTATACCCCAATCCCTATGGATCGATACCCGTAATCACTATCCTACTAGATATGTGCTATTGCGTGGTCTTTAAAGTTGACTATCAATTTTTGGCGCCGTTGCCGGGGATTGTTAGCATAGTTGTTTTTCTTTTCATTAAAAAAAAACTTTCAAAAAAAAACTTTCAAAAAATATATATATCTAAAATAAAATAAAAATAATTTCTATTTTTGTTACTTTTCTTATCTCCTTTCTCTCTCTTACTAATTTTTGATTTTTATTTGATCAGGAATCGAAGAGGAAGTCTGGGATGATCAAAAAGGGAATTGCTGAAAAAAGAATGCTGTAGAGGTTTGCTTTTAAAAAAAATTGCTGGAAAAATTCTCTTTGGTAACATCTAAACCTTTCTTATTTAATTTGATTCCCAATTAGCCTAAAATTTTGTGGTAATTGTTTGATTTTAATTTTAGTAAAAGTGTGAATACATGCTTGATACACATACATCAATTAATCCGCACATAGTAAGGGCAATCACCCCAACAAGATAAGAACTGGATTTCATCACCAGATTCTTGCCCAAATTAGGTGAATCAATTCTCACATAGCTATCACGTTAATTAAAATCAATTAGACGTTGGCCCCTAGAGACATTCGAGCTCAATAGGACGAAGATTACTGAAAGTTGCACCAATTTCGCTCTGTGGCTCAGTTGATGTCTAGGCAAGCTTTGTCCCAAGGGAGACAGTTCATCTGTTCGAGGCAAGTGGTTTTTAAGTGGGACCTTTGCAACGCATCGTGACCCCCCCACTTACCTGGGAGCTTACCTGGTCAACTTCGTTCATTAGACCGGATTGGAGGCTTAGGTGCCCTCTTCAAACCAGTTAGGAGCTGTCTAGTGATTTTAGGGCAAATACAAGGATTTGACGTATTTTTCTTTTAGTGCATGCTTGACTTGACTGATCAGAAGAGTATAACTCCTTGCTCGACAATCAGTCTTCCACAAATTTTCTTCCTTGGAGAACTCGGCATGAATCCGGTATAATTTGATAAGGATGCGCTCCGTCTGGCTGAAGACGTTAAACTTAGCACTTGTTGGGAGGCAACCCAATTCTCATAGATTATTTTTGCATATTTTCTTGTCGCATTTTTTTTTTCAGGAGTCCTCATATTACTGATGCAACTAAGGTACAATGCTTCTATCCTCCATATGCATCATATTTTTATCCCAAATAAAAAATATATAAAAAATAAAAATCATAATATAATATCTCAAAAAAAATAAAAAAATAAAAAAAATTAAAAAAAAACAATGAGGACAATGTCTGATCTAGGTTGGGGGGTATAGGATTCGAATTTTTGAAGAAATTTTTCGCATTTTCATATTTTTGAAAAAAAATTTAGAAAAAAAACCTAATTTCTATGCCTTAGTGCTGAAATGATAAATACACAAAGTATATAAAATCTAAAAAGCCCAATGATTTGTCAGGAATAAGACAATTTGAGTTCTTTTCATTAAAAGTTCTTTTAGTGAGTGGTAAGATAATTTGTACTTTGGAATTTCACAATACACATGGCCTGCACTTCTAAGGGTTAGGTTCAACATTATGTTGTTAAGTCTGGTAGCAACCTTGAGTCCTGATGAATCATTCCTATCTAATTCACTATTATTCCATATTTATTAAAAAAAATAGTCAGGTACATCGAAAAGGGCTACCTATTGTCAAAGGTCAGCGGGCTTGTATGAGGAACCTGAGCATAGGTCCATAGGGGAGTCTTGATGCCCAACACCTTATGCCATCTGGTGTGGAAGTGTTGACTGAATGCTCGCTATACGGAGGAATCATTACAAGAGTAAAAGTACGTAATTTATTTATAATTTAAAAAAAGAAAAAAAAGAGAAAATAATATTGACCTTGAAAAAAGACGATAGTGTGAAAGCCGTCGCTGTAAAAATTCGAGTAAACTGGAATATTACAGATAAAGCCCATGAGGTATTAAAGTAAGCATCCACAACTCTCGAAATCCTGCAAGATAGGATGATTTTGAATCAGTGATTAGGTCTTATCTGACCAATTCTTGGAAACTACCAGCTTTAGCAGTATTTTGGGGAATCTAAAACCTTAGCTTGTGTATGGTCCAGATATCACCAAGCACCCAAGTATAAATAAGCCTTACAACTCTCTAATAGAAACTTAATGACTTCAACTTAAGTTGCATACTGACTTAGGATTTGGGCTGACTTAGTAATTAAAACTTTGTGTGCTTTTGAAATTATTGGCACTTATGCATTTGAAATTAGATTTTATAAAACGATAAAATAAATTCTTTGGGTAGAGACAACAGTTTGTGGGTATCTGAGCCGAAAACCCTCACGAGACAAAACTCGTCCACTAGGGCCACCTAGGGGTTTAAAGCCTTATTGCATACGGTAAATGCAATCGCGATTCCTGCGAAAGTGAGTTTGTTTTTATTTCGCTCGAGGACTAGCAAAATGTAGGTTGGGGGGTGTGATAAGTGCTAAATAATGCATAAATTAATATCTTATTTATAGCACTTATCATTAATTTAATTCACATATTTTGTTAATTTAACTAAAAAAATGTATTACCTTCATCATTGCATTTTACAGGTAATTCAAGTTTGATTTGATTATTTATTGATTAAGCTTAATGCATGCAGGTCGAGTCGAGCTCAATTAGGTAAAGCCTAAACGGACACTACATCATTTCACAATTTCACATTCTCCTGAGTCGACTCCAAGAACTCTTTTCCAAAATCCAGTGCTTTCCAAGTTCACCTAAATTTCGTCCCACTCATTCGAATTCTCCTGTTTTAACATTAAAAATAATACAATCCCTTCAATCAATTATTTCTCAGATCTCAAAGCATACTATCTTAGTTGCACAGATTGCAAAGCCTCACCCCTTCAATCCATTTCAACTTCCAACGAATAATCCCAGATCTCCTCCCAGCCATTCCGCTTCCCTCCACGTCATTTCTTTAGGAACAGAGCCATATATACAGGATAAGCTCTCATATCCAAACTTCCCCTTCTTCCGGATCGTTCTCACATTCATTCCGTTCGAAACTCAAAGCTTCTCCCGGATCACTCCCTCTCAACCGAATCTAGCTTTCCATCACCCACGGATAAGCCCAAGCCAGCCTTCATCTCATCCGCGATTAACTCCCACCTTCATCCCATTCAAATTCCTTCTCCTAAGCTTCTCCAGCTAGATTCCCTCCACGGATGAACATCTCCCAACGTCCAGCTTCATCTTCCCGAGATCCCAACTCCAAGCGCCCACATCTTCGGCAGTCCAAAGAACAAATCCAAACCTCCACGAACAGAGTACGTCCGCAGCTTCATCCTCTCGATTCTTTCGGCACCTCATCTAAGCCGTGAACAGCACCCCAGCATCTTCCGGATGAGCATTCCATCTTCTTCTGACTTCTTCTCATCCACAAATCCGAACCAAATGCATAACAGAGCACCCTTATCCCAAGGAACAGACCCGTATGTGATCTTCTCCCCTGTTTCACGCATGGCCAGCCGTTCCCAAGCTTCACGGAAGCTTCATCTAAACTGTCAACCGAATCCAAGTTTTTCCCCTGTTTCGGAATCAAGTCCCAATATCCCACGGAACAGCTCCTCCCGCGATGCTTGCCAAACAAACTTCTATCTTTATCCAACACCCAAGCTGCCGAATCCCATGGAACATCTCCCCTGTTCCCAACCGAATCGAGTTCATCCTCCCGTGATCCACTCATCTCCCAGCTGCATCCATTTGATTCTAGCTCCATCCTTGTGAGTTTCACGGCATCCAAACATCCCCTGTTTCTCCATGACCAGGCTTCTTCCACGTCCACCAGCGAGGGATTCTTCCCAGCCAAAAGAAATCAAACATCGAACCGAGCCATATCTAAGCACCTACATTCCGTTTTACTCCCAGCGTCTGCATATCCATGGATAAACTCAAATCCCAGCTTCTCTTTCGGTTTGATCCCATGAAATTGCTAACGTCTCAGCTCATCTTCCCACGCGTCCGGCTTCACGCGTCTTCTCCTTTGATCCGAACCACAGCAGTCCACGAATCAGGCCAAGCTTCATCCCAACGGCAAAGGGTTCATCCTTATCTACATTCGAAACAGAGGAGGGGAGTCGCAGCCTATAAAAGGCCCCAGGGTGAACAGAGGAGGATTCATTGACGACCGGGAGAAGAAGATCTCGGGAGAGAGGGAGTTCCCACCGAAGTAAAAAGGAAAGAGAGGCTTTTGGGTATTGTGGGAAGAACTTCCCACGGAAAAAGAAAAAAAAATGAAATGCTAAGGGAGTCCCATGGGAGAGGAAAAAGCCGGAAGGAAGAAATGAGAGCCCGCTGCTGTGCCACTGCTGCTGCCGCCCACGACTTCATGGAAGGCTGATCTCCTCTCTAGGGTTGGATGCAGCCCTAACAAAGGAACACGGGTTTTATATTTTATTTTATATTCTTGGGGCAGTATGAATTTATTATTATTTCTAATAGATATCTTCTTTTGAATCATATTTAATTTCTGTGATTTTAAGTATGGTGTTCGTACAACTGTTCTTCATGATCATTAAAGTAAAAATAAGATAGTTCATGCTTAAGGAAGATGCGATGTGCTACCACCTTAGATTAGGGTAGACATTTCATGCTAACTAAAGATGGACTATGCCTAAATTGCTTTTGTGAAATTTCTATTTGAATGCTTATTAGGCTTGTAGCCAATTTGCATGTTAATCTAAGAACGAAATAAATTATAAATAACCCTTGTTTCGATGTTAGTGGTGAATTTCTTGCCCTAGGTTCCCTCAAACTGATATCATTTTAATTGCATTTTTTTATTAAATTTCTTAGTTTAATTTTCTTCACAAACTCTTCTTTTTAATTTTCTTTTAAGAAAAATAACTATACCCCAATTCCTGTGCATCAATACCTGTAATCACTATCCTACTAGATACGTGCTATTGCGTGGTCTTTAAAGTTGACTATCAATTTTTGGCGCCGTTGCCGGGGATTGTTAGCATAGTTGTTTTTCTTTTCATTAAAAAAAAACTTTCAAAAAAAAAACTTTCAAAAAATATATATATCTAAAATAAAATAAAAATATTTTCTATTTTTGTTACTTTTCTTATCTCCTTTCTCTCTCTTACTAATTTTTGATTTTTATTTGATCAGGAATCGAAGAGGAAGTCCGGGATGATCAAAAAGGGAAGTGCTGAAAAAAGAATGCTGTAGAGGTTTGCTTTTAAAAAAAATTGCTGGGGAAATTCTCTTTGGTAACATCTAAACCTTTCTTATTTAAATTGATTCCTAATTAGCCTGAAATTTTGTGGTGATTGTTTGATTTTAATTTTAGTAAAAGTGTGAATGCATGCTTGATACACATACATCAATTAATCCGCACATAGTAAGGGCAATCACCGCAACAAGATAAGAACTAGATTTCATCACCAGATTCTTGCCCAAATTAGGTGAATCAATTCTCACATAGCTATCACGTTAATTAAAATCAATTAGACGTTGGCCTCTAGGGACATTCGAGCTCAATAGGACGAAGATCACTGAAAGTTGCACCAATTTCGCTCTGTGGCTCAGTTGATGTCTAGGCAAGCTTTGTTCCAAGGGAGACAGTTCATCTGTTCGAGGCAAGTGGTTTTTAAGTGGGACCTTTGCAACGCATCATGACCCCCCCACTTACCTGGGAGCTTACCTGGTCAACTTAGTTCATTAGACCGGATTGGAGGCTTAGGTGCCCTCTTCAAACCAGTTAGGAGCTGTCTAGTGATTTTAGGGCAAATACAAGGATTTGACGTATTTTTCTTTTAGTGCATGCTTGACTTGACTGATCAGAAGAGTATAACTCCTTGCTCGACAATCAGTCTTCCACAAATTTTCTTCCTTGGAGAACTCGGCATGAATCCGGTATAATTTGATAAGGATGCGCTCCATCTGGCTGAAGACGTTAAACTTAGCGCTTGTTGAGAGGCAACCCAATTCTCATAGATTATTTTTGCATATTTTCTTGTCGCATTTTTTTTTCAGGAGTCCTCATATTACTGATGCAACTAAGGTACAATGCTTCTATCCTCCATATGCATCATATTTTCATCCCAAATAAAAAAATATATAAAAAATAAAAATCATAATATAATATCTCAAAAAAATAAAAAAAATTAAAAAAAAATATTGAGGTCAATGTCTGATCTAGGTTGGGGAGTATAGGATTCGAATTTTTGAAGAAATTTTTCGCATTTTCGTATTTTTGAATAAATTTTTTGAAAAAAAAACCTAATTTCTATGCCTTAGTGCTGAAATGATAAATACACAAAGTATATAAAATCTAAAAATCCCAATGATTTGTCAGGAATAAGACAATTTGAGTTCTTTTCATTAAAAGTTCTTTAGTGAGTGGTAAGATAATTTGTACTTTGGAATTTCACAATACACATGGCCTGCACTTCTAAGGGTTAGGTTCAACATTATGTTGTTAAGTCTGGTAGCAACCTTGAGTCCTGATGAATCATTCCTATCTAATTCACTATTATTCCATATTTATTAAAAAAAATAGGCAGGTACATCGAAAAGGGCTACCTATTGTCAAAGGTTAGCGGGCTTGTATGAGGAACCCGAGCATAGATTCGTAGGGGAGTCTTGATGCCCAACACCTTATGCCATCTGATGTGGGAGTGTTGACTGAATACTCGCTATACGGAGGAATCATTACAAGAGTAAAAGTACGTAATTTATTTATAAATTGAAAAAAAAGAAAAAAAAAGAGAAAATAATATTGACCTTGAAAAAAGATAGTGTGAAAGCCGTCGCTATAAAAATTCGAGTAAACTGTAATATTACAGATAAAGCCCATGAGGTATTAAAGTAAACATCCACAACTCTCGAAATCCTGCAAGATAGGATGATTTTGAATCAGTGATTAGGTCTTATCTGACCAATTCTTGGAAACTACCAACTTTAGCAGTATTTTGGGGAATCTAAAACCTTAGCTTGTGTTTGGTCCAAATATCACCAAGCACCCAAGTATAAATAAGCCTTACAACTCTCTAACAGAAACTTAATGACTTCAACTTAAGTTGCATACTGACTTAGGATTTGGGCTGACTTAGTAATTAAAACTTTGTGTGCTTTTGAAATTATTGGCACTTATGCATTTGAAATTAGATTTTATAAAACGATAAAATAAATTCTTTGGGTAGAGACAACAGTTTGTGGGTATCTGAGCCGGAAACCCTCACGAGACAAAACTCGTCCACTAGGGCCACCTAGGGGTTTAAAGCCTTATTGCATACGGTAAATGCAATCGCGATTCCTGCGAAAGTGAGTTTGTTTTTATTTCGCTCGATGACTAGCAAAATGTAGGTTGGGGGGTGTGATAAGTGCTAAATAATGCATAAATTAATATCTTATTTATAGCACTTATCATTATTTTAATTCACATATCTTGTAAATTTAACTAAAAAAATGTATTACCTTCATCATTGCATTTTAAAGGTAATTCAAGTTTGATTTGATTATTTATTGATTAAGCTTAATGCATGCAGGTCGAGTCGAGCTCAATTAGGTAAAGCCTAAACGGACACTACATCATTTCACAATTTCACATTCTCCTGAGTCGACTCCAAGAACTCTTTTCCAAAATCCAGTGCTTTCCAAGTTCACCTAAATTTCGTCCCACTCATTCGAATTCTCCTGTTTTAACATTAAAAATAATACAATCCCTTCAATCAATTATTTCTCAGATCTCAAAGCATACTATCTTAGTTGCACAGATTGCAAAGCCTCACCCCTTCAATCCATTTCAACTTCCAACGAATAATCCCAGATCTCCTCCCAGCCATTCCGCTTCCCTCCACGTCATTTCTTTAGGAACAGAGCCATATGTACAGGATAAGCTCTCATATCCAAACTTCCCCTTCTTCCGGATCGTTCTCACATTCATTCCATTCGAAACTCAAAGCTTCTCCCGGATCACTCCCTCTCAACCGAATCTAGCTTTCCATCACCCACGGATAAGCCCAAACCAGCCTTCATCTCATCCGCGATTAACTCCCAGCTTCATCCCATTCAAATTCCTTCTCCTAAGCTTCTCCAGCTAGATTCCCTCCACAGATGAACATCTCCCAACGTCCAGCTTCATCTTCCCGAGATCCCAACTCCAAGCGCCCACATCTTCGGCAGTCCAAAGAACAAATCCAAACCTCCACGAACAGAGTACGTCCGCAGCTTCATCCTCCCGATTCCTCCGGCACCTCATTTAAGCCGTGAACAGCACCCCAGCATCTTCCGGATGAGCATTCCATCTTCTTCTGACTTCTTCTCATCCACAAATCCGAACCAAATGCATAACAGAGCGCCCTTATCCCGAGGAACAGACCCGTATGTGATCTTCTCCCCTGTTTCACGCATGGCCAGCCGTTCCCAAGCTTCACAGAAGCTTCATCTAAACTGTCAACCGAATCCAAGTTTTTCCCCTGTTTCGGAATCAAGTCCCAATATCCCACGGAACAGCTCCTCCCGCGATGCTTGCCATACAAACTTCTATCTTTATCCAACACCCAAGCTGCCGAATCCCATGGAACATCTCCCCTGTTCCCAACCGAATCGAGTTCATCCTCCCGTGATCCACTCATCTCCCAGCTGCATCCATTTGATTCCAGCTCCATCCTTGCGAGTTTCACGGCATCCAAACATCCCCTGTTTCTCCACGACCAGGCTTCTTCCACGTCCACCAGCGAGGGATTCTTCCCAGCCAAAGGAAATCAAACATCGAACCGAGCCATATCTAAGCACCTTCATTCCGTTTTACTCCCAGCGTCTGCATATCCATGGGATAAACTCAAATCCCAGCTTCTCTTCCGGTTTGATCCCATGAAATCGCTAACGTCTCAGCTCATCTTCCCACGCGTCCGGCTTCACGCGTCTTCTCCTTTGATCCGAACCACAGCAGTCCACGAATCAGGCCAAGCTTCATCCCAACGGCAAAGGGTTCATCCTTATCTACATTCGAAACAGAGGAGGGGAGTCGCAGCCTATAAAAGGCCCCAGGGTGAACAGAGGAGGATTCATTGACGACCGGGAGAAGAAGATCTCGGGAGAGAGGGAGTTCCCACCGAAGTAAAAAGGAAAGAGAGGCTTTTGGGTATTGTGGGAAGAACTTCCCATGGAAAAAGAAAAAAAAAAAGAAACGCTAAGGGAGTCCCACGGGAGAGGAAAAAGCCGGAAGGAAGAAATGAGAGCCCGCTGCTGTGCCACTGCTGCTGTCGCCCACGACTTCATTGGAAGGCTGATCTCCTCTCTAGGGTTGGATGCAGCCCTAACAAAGGAACACGGGTTTTATATTTTATTTTATATTCTTGGGGTTGTATGAATTTATTATTATTTCTAATGGATATCTTCTTTTGAATCATATTTAATTTCTGTGATTTTAAGTATGGTGTTCGTACAACTGTTCTTCATGATCATTAAAGTAAAAATAAGATAGTTCATGCTTAAGGAAGATGCGATGTGCTACCACCTTAGATTAGGATAGACATTTCATGCTAACTAAAGATGGACTATGCCTAAATTGCTTTTGTGAAATTTCTATTCGAATGCTTATTAGGCTTATAACCAATTTGCATGTTAATCCAAGAACGAAATAAATTATAAATAACTCTTGTTCCGATGTTAGTGGTGAATTCCTTGCCCTAGGTTCCCTCAAACTGATATCATTTTAATTGTATTTTTTATTAAATTTCTTAGTTTAATTTTCTTCACAAACTCTTCTTTTTAATTTTCTTTTAAGAAAAATAACTATACCCTAATCCCTGTGGATCGATACCCGTAATCACTATCCTACTAGATACGTGTTATTGCGTGGTCTTTAAAGTTCACTATCACTACCCCGTCCGGGCTGGTGAGGATGAGGCCCGCTCCACTACCCCCCGAGGTCGAGGAGCCGTCTACATGTAAAACCCATGGCTGCCCCGGGGTCTCTTCTGTTGATGTGAGCTCGAGCTCGGGATCGTCTAGCAAAGTGCATTCTACAATAAAATCAACAAGCACTTGGGCCTTAACTACCGGTCTCGGACGATATTCAAGGTCGAATTTTCCGAGCTCGACCGCCCACTTCACGATCCCTCCCCACACGATTCGACCAGTCCTGGCTATACTGCTCTATGGGGAAGGCCACAACGCAGGGACGCGGCAAGATCGCAACTACCCGGCGTTGCGGAACTTGCTTTATGGGCTGGTCAGTCAATACGGCCACGGTGTGAGCCTGGAATTAGGGTCGGAGCCTTCGGGCCGAAATGACCAGAGCATAGGTCGTTTTCTCCAGCTTGGAGTATCAGGACTTGGCATCCCTCAAGACCCGGCTGGTGTAGTACACTGGTTTTTGAGACTTGTCCTCTTCTAGGACCAGGACCGAGCTTACCGCTACCGGAGAGACAGCCAGGTATAGATAAAGGAGCTCGCCCTGCTGAGGCTTCATGAGTAATGGAGGGGAGGCAAGATAGCGTTTGAGCTCTTCAAAGGCTTGCTAGCATTCTTCGGACCACAAGAAGTCCTTCGGCCGCTTGAGGATCTTGAAGAATGGGAGGCATCATTCGGCTGACTTGGAGACGAACCTTCCCAGGGCCGCAACTCGCCCGATAAGTGTTGTACCTCCTTGATTGTCTTTGGTGGCACCATTTCTTGCAGTGCTCGGATCTTCTCGGGGTTCGCTTCGATTCCGCGTTGGGTTACCACGAAACCGAGGAACTTGCCCAAGGTAACTCCAAAGGCGCACTTGGTGGGGTTGAGCTTTATTCGGTACTTTCTGAGGATGGAGAATGCTTCATTGAAATCAGCGATGTGATGCTCTGCCATCTGACTTTTCACCAGCATGTCGTCCACGTAGACCTCCATGTTTCGGCCTATTCGGTCTTTGAAGTCCTGGCTGACCAGCCTTTGATACGTCACTCCGGCATTTTTCAATCCGAACGGCATCACTTAGTAGCAGTAGAGGCCCTTGTCGGTGATGAAGGCCATCTTCTCCTCGTCTTCAGGCGTCATTCGGATCTGATTGTACCCCGAGAAGGCATCCATGAAGGCCAGCGGCTGGTGTCCCAAGGTGGAGTCGACAAGCTGGTCGATATTGGGAAGGGGGAAGCTATCCTTTGGACAGATCTTGTTCAGGTCGGTGTAGTCTACGCACATGCGCCATTTTCTATTAGCTTTCTTCACGAGAACTACGTTGGTGAGCCAGTCTGGGTAGGAGACCTCTCGGATGAAGCCGGCCTCGAAGAGTTTGTCCACCTCCTCGGCCGTTGCTCGCTGTCGCTCTGGCGCAGAGCTCCGTTTCTTCTGCCTTACAGATTTGCAGGTTGATTTCACCTAGAGTTGGTGAACCATGACCTCGAGATCTATTTCTGGCATATCCGTGGGCGACCAGGCGAAGACATCCATGTTGGACTGGAGAAACTTGACCAGGCGATTTCGCTCGCGAGAGCTCAGGCCGGAGCCAATCTGCACGGTTAGCTCCGGGCAGTTTTCTCTTAAGGAGATTTGGATGAGGAGCTCACCAGGTTCTACCCGTTCCTTCTAGAGCTTGTCCTGTACTTTCATGATTTCGATGGCAACACCTAGTCCGACGCTTGGGCTGGTGCCTCGACTGATTGCTCTGCTCAGCTCGGTGGTTTGGCTGGTTGCTTTGCTTTGAGGGTCGCCATGTAGCATTGCTTAGCTGTCATCTGGTCCCCACGAACCTCGCCTACTCCTCGCTCGGTAGGGAACCGCACGAGTAGGTGATATATCGAGACCACGGCTCGGAGAGCATTGAGCCCTTGCCGTCCAAGGATAGCATTGTAGACCGAGGGTAGGCAGACCACAAGAAAATCTGCCCTCACGGTGCTTTCTCAAGGGGCGAGCCCGATCGTGACAAGTAGGCCGATCTCACCCTCGATCGGGACTGAGTCTCCAGTGAATCCGACCAGCGGAGCATTCATTCTCCGAAACTGGCCGCCTGTCATTCTCATTTTTTTGAAGGCATCATAATACAAAATATTTGCTGAGCTTCCATCATCAACCAAAACACGCTTTACATCAAACTTGTTTATGACCATGGAGATGACCACAGCGTCATCATGAGGAGTCTCAACTCCTTATAAGTTCTCGTCTGAGAACAAGAATGCTTCAGAGGTGCGTTGACGCTTCGGAGGGATCCTTCTTCCGGTCAATTCTCCAGCCGAGCTCCCTTCGGCCAGGCCTCTTCCTATGGTGTTGATGGTGCCAGTGATGGGCCTGTTGTCATTTGGACCTTCAGGTGGCGTAGCATTTTCCACTGGTCTTCTTTCGTCACGCCGGTTCTGCACAAACCGGTTGAACATCCCACGGCAAATGAGTGCTTCGACTCATCCCGGAGTCGAAAACACTCCCCTGTATCATGGCCGTGGTCTCGGTGGAAGCGGTAGTACTTTCTGGAGTGGCGCCGGAGTTCTGACTCCCATATCGAGGATGGGGGTTGGAGATAGTTCCGGCCTTCTATCTCCATGAGAATTTCTGCCCGGGGTGTGTTGAGTGGAGTGTAGTTCTCGTACCTTTCCGGGGGCATCCACTGCCGAGGTAGGGATCTCGGCCGAGGCGGGGATCTCGGCTGAGGCGGAGATCTCGGTCGAGGCTGCGCCCGCTGCCGAGGTGGACTCCTCAGATGCGGTAAATTCTTCTCTCGGTGGGGGGGACCGACTTCTCGGGCAGCCACGCTCCTCGCAACGCCTTTTCTGCTTCTTTGAGGCCTACTCGGTCGCGCCCCTCCTGGAGGCACTGGCTTCCTCAGCCTTTGCGTACTTCCGAGCTCGGGCCAGTATCTCGGTGAAGTCGGCGGAAAAGTTATTCTCAATAGAGAAGAAGAACTTGTAGGACCGAGCTCTAAGTCTTTAGCGCTGACATGGTTATCGACTGATCGAGCTCGCAGACCTCCCAAGTTGCGGCGGTGAAACGGTCGAGGTAGTATTTATGGGACTCTCCCTCCTTTTGCTTGATGTCGAGGAGAAAGTCCGACGTTCGCCGCTAACGTCGGCTGGCAGCGAAGTTGGTGGCGAACTGCCTGCCGAGCTGTTCGAAGGAGGACACGGTGCTCGACTTCAGTCCAGAAAACCAAAGCCAAACCGTTCCTCGGAGTGTAGCAGGAAAGGCCTTGCAGAGCACGGCCTCTGAGGACCCCTGTAGTGCCATGAGGAACCGATAGCTTTCCAAGTGGTCGAGGGGGTCAGTAGTCCCGTTGTAGGGCTCCACCTGGGGCATTTTAAACCTTGGTGGGACTGACTCCTCCTTAATCTGGCGAGAGAAAGGCGACTTGGTGGTAAACTCAAAGTCGCTCTCGCACCTTACATTCTAGCTATGGAGCGCCTCAATTTGCCGCTCAAGCTTCTCGACCTTCCTGTCGAGTTCCCCACCTTGAGGAACTGCCACGGTGGTCTGCTCCGGTGCTGGTTCTCCTGGAGCTGACTCTGCCTCTGAGGGTTGTCGACGACCGTCCGGGTGCCTCTCTAGTGGCTCTCTCCGGGGAGACGCCCTGGTTGAGTCCTGGTAGCCGCGCCGTTCTCCGTTGTTGACCCTTGAGGAGTCATGAGAATTTTGGTCTTGGGGAACGGTTCGTCCGGAGGGAGCACCAGTTGGATTTGAACCTATGGAGGCGGCATAGGAGGGGCCTCCACGCGTTGCAGGCCTTGGACTGCGGCAGCCAAAGCTTGGACTTGCTGCACCAGGGTGTTGAACTGCTCTGGTTGGACTTGGGGGGTTGGATCTGTCGGAGGCCTTGGCGGTGAGTTCTGAACTGAGCATCCCGGACTTGGTGCACGATGCCGGGAGGCGTTGGAAGCTCCCTTACTCCTTAGCTTCATGGCCACGACTCGATCCCTTCCTCTAGCGCCAACTGTTGCTAGAAACTGGACCAGAGGTGGCCACTCGACTGAGAAGGAGGAGCTCCGATGTGGGTGGTACGTCGGCGAGCGACGCCCTTTGGGAGACCTGCAAAAAGCCGGTGGCCGGGGTTCCTGGCGCCGGTCCTCCGATGCTTAAGTCAGAGGGGAGCTTTTGTGGAGAAAAAGAGGGATATTGCATGCAGGAGTATAAGAGTTAGAATCCCCCTTGTAGAGGAACAAGTTCTCCTTTTATAGGAGGGATGCAGGGTTACCTGTGATGCGACTAGGCGAAATAATGAGTTGCAGTCATGATTGGCCGTGTTCGTGTGAATTAATGAATTGCCGTGAATGATTGGATGGGGTTGATTGAGTCAACTAGTTGCCGTGGATGGCTTGAGATTTTGAGTAAGCTGGAGGTCCGTGAAGGTCGTGCGCATTTAATGGTTGGCAGTCGCTCAAGCGGAGATCGTGAGACTGAGTCCCGAATGAGGAGGAGAGAGGCTTGATTTCCAGTGGGATGGAGGAGTTTGCTTCGTCCTTTGACCGAGTCTTCTTCAATATTGAGGTCGATCGGGTTCGTCTTGGCCGAGACCAGGGCCGTAGGGCTTCGAGCTCTGAGGTCGGGGATGCCGAGGTCGGGCGCCTCGAGGTCGGCCGCCTTTGAGGTTGGGCGCCCCTGAGGTCGGGTGCCTCAAGCTCGAGCGCTTCTGAGATCGGGCGCCTAGTAGTCGGGCGCCTTGTAGTCGGATGCCTTGAGGTCGGACGCCTTAAGGTCGGACGCCTTAAGGTCGGGCGCCTTGAGCTCGGGCGCCTGTCGTCACGTGCGGCGGTGTGTCCACGTGCTCCGGGGCAGTCCATTTTTCCCCCAACACGTCTAATGGCTGCCCGCTGCTTAGTTGTCAACCTTGAAGGAAACTTATCATCAAACTTGATCTGCAGGTTGCCCTTATTGCCTAGCTCTTTGGTGATCGGCATCCCTTCCTTTGCAACCACAAGCTCATACCCAGGGATCAGAATATCGGTCACGTTGATTGCAAGGTCATGCCCGTCGAGGGTGGTGAGGTTTATTATGGTCCCTGCAAGCGCATCCACCAAAGAAATTTTCCAGAGGACAACAAGATCATTCCCCTCCCTTTTGTACACCTCATGAGGCTTCTCCTCAATGACAAACACAAGGTCTGCTGGCAAAAGGTTTGCCTGCTCGTTCCCCTTGTCTGGAAATGTTATCCTGGTTCCTTTCTTCCATCCAGGCCTCACATCAATTGATAAGATCTCTGTCTCGGGCACCAGACGTCTATGTTGTATACAAAAATATAAGAGAAAAGGGAAAATATATATATCAGCAAGATAAAAGTATTTATGCTGAGAATTTCTACTACAAAAGAAAGTTCATTATCAAGCTGAATAGAGAAGGATAACAATGATAATGATAGAAAAATAATAATGAGACAGCATCATATTATAGCCTGAAATTTAAAATTATGGGATATATGAAATTAATTTCTTATCTCTAATATATAAGGAGAACGGAAACCAAAAAGATAAACTTGCAGGAAAATCATTAACAAGATTAATCTAATAAAATAAACAACAAATAGGGAAATACATTCATATGTATGTACATGTACAAACATATGTATGTATATGCCTGTGTATGTATGCATGTATAACAGAATACACAGCCGGAAAGGGCAGAATTTCAAGAATGGATACTGTTGGGGGAAAAATATGTCACCATGCTTGGGCAAGCAGACCCCTCCAAGCAGGGGCCAACCGAGCAAACCCCTCCAACCCGCGGACGGTCGAGCAGACCCTCCATTCGGCCTGGCAACACCCGGATAGCCCTACCAACCCTAGAACGTCTGACCTGCGCGCTGAGGTTACATCCTCCCGCAGCACAATCGAAAGACTACGTTTCGTCTTCGCCAACAATTAATGTGTATGAGTCCCACGGACGTCCGATTCACTCAACAATCAAAGCGCATGGCACCTGCAGGCCCTCAGCCTACTCAACAATTAAAGCGTATAGCTTCCATCGCCTACGGACATCGAGCCTTTCACGGCAAACCCGCATGACTGCAAATGATGGCATGACTCCACGACGACTTGAGCTTTGGCCTAATCTCCTACAGTAATAACATTAATTCACACGATCGAGCATTAATGTCCAATTGTACGACAAACCATCTGCTCTGTCACATCACAGGTAACCCGGCCATCTCTATAAAAGGGGAGAATTTCTCCACTTTAAGGGGAGGAAAATCTGGTTTTCCGGCTCTCTCTCTCTCTTCCCCCATATTGGCCCCTCACTGACTTAAGCATCGGAGGGCCGGCCCCGGACAGCCCGGCCACCGGCTTCTTGCAGGTCTCTAGGAGGATGCCGCCCGCCGATGAACCGCTACCCGCCACTCAGGCAGCGGAGCTCCTCCCTTTCGGCCGACGGTCGCCTCCGGGTCCAATTTCCAGCAACAGGTACCATATAACGTACTAGAATTTGTACGCCTCCAGACATTGTTGAGGTCCTTCTACCACTAAAAAAAAATGATGCAGCATCTCTCTTTTTATATCTACACAAAACTGCATCGATGTATATCACTCCACATGCCTTGCAAAGTAAACTTAGATAAAGAAACGGAGAATGAGAGTATACAAATCACAGATTCCTAGAGTTCTCTGACATGATAGAGATGTTTAACATTCTATAATCAAGCTTCTTGGGTTTAAAATACAGGTTCTCAAACTGTTTCAATCATTAAGCTGCAGCATATGAGGGCCGTATATAAGTAGTCACTACGCAAATATATTATATTACATTTATTGCCTCAATGTCAGACCAAGCGAGTTCAAAATAAAAGATGACACAAGGGCCAGGGCCCACCACTCCAGGAGATAGTCCTGATAATAAATAAGAAATGTTAAATAAGGAAGCTTAGTGGGGACAAAGATATATAGGTATACCATGTAAGTGATGTCAAAAGAACCACATTATCGGAGCAAGAACATAGTCCAAACAAATCTTACCAGTAACCATGACATTACATAGAATAAGGATCCCCATACAAGTTAGTGGACAAACATAGAAGATTTAAAAAAAACGAAGGGATTTCAGAGAATTTCAAAGATGATAAGAAAATGGCATTCTGATCTTAAAAAAAATTCAAAAAAAATTTTCTAAAGCTATCCATATTGATAAAAGTTGTATTCCCACCACACTTCCGCAAAGCCCAGCTAGAAAGAAATAGATCCACATAAAACATGAGTCGAAATATGAATATGCTGAATGTTCAGATCCTTAAGATAAAAAAGAGAAACTGTGATTAATCTTCAGAAATTATATTGGTCAAGAAAGCTGAAGATTTGCCGGATCTCTTTCTAAGACAAATTCTATAAAATCTATGTTTGTAGGGGGAGTCCTAAGCTATTAATTGTTAGCTGATTGGTTTGTGGAAACAAAAAAGCCTATTTTTCTGTTCTAGCACATTCGATACATTTTGGGGGTTATATATACTTTTGTATAGACTCTATACAAAAAAAATAATATAGACTGATATGGGATCATATTAATAAAAAAATAATACTTGTTGATGCAAGTTGTTATGTAATTCCTAAAATTACTCTAACAAAATTATACTAGCAGAAAAAAATAATACCGATGTATGATTATGCTAGCAAAGAAAAATATTATGGGCTGATGCAGGTTATTATGTGATTTCTTAACAGAATCCTAGGACTACATGGATGTGCAAAAAAGTTCTAGAGAAGCATGTTTTGAAACAAAGCCAAACGAATCAATAATGTTCATTCTAATAAAATTGTAATTTTGGAGTGCTTGGTAGATGATTATAAAGAGAAAGGCAGTGCTGCCTTTAATCATGCAAGCTTGCTTTTAATGAACTTATGTAGTTGATGTACTTTGTTGTAATATAAATGCTTTAGTAACTAGAAAATGTAAACTCAAAAAATCACTCATCTAGTCTGTCGTGTTATCATTGCACCTATTGTATATTCATCGGGAATTGTGTGAAGCAATGTAAATGCTGGAAGATGGTTGAGTGATCCCATTGACTAAATTAGTGGATGGTTCTTATCTTTTTCTAATCTCTTTCTTTAACCCAAAAATTTCTTTTCTATTTTCAATAGTAAAACATATAATAAACTTTATATGTAAAATCCTTGGAGTGCTGCATGGTTACATATGAGTAGGTATGTTGTCGCCTAAGTCGTAGGTCTTTTTTTATATTTTGGTACGTTCAGAGAACTCAGACTTAAATCCTTACAAAACCAGACCTATAAGCATCTGGCGTCAATATATAATTAAATTTAGACGGAAGTGTATCTTCCTGCTTCTAGACGAAAATTTGTTTAAATAAATGACTTTGACGCGGGTCTTAGCTTTAAGATTTAAATAAATGACTAAGAGAATGAAGAGATGTCCCATTCCAACAACTACGCTTGCCTACCTTGACATTGAATTCTAATGGGAACTTATTGGTACTAAATTTCAATAATAGCCGGGCAATGGATAGAATCCTTGTCTCGCTCCCATCAAATTTCAATAAATGACTTTGAAAATTTGGAAGCGGAACAAGGATACGAAGGAGTTTTCACCAAATAGTACAAAGGAGTTTGTTAATTCGATTAAATCGGACTCCACTTTACCCGGTCAAAGTAGCTTTTAATCCAGTTATTCCACCGAACCCCGAATAAAGTACACTGAAAAGTTGTGCAATTTGGATTCTAACTTGTTTTCTTCCTATTCCTCTTTTTTTTTTTTTTTGCTGCAATGATTTTTTGATTTTATAACATATTGATTTTTTTGTTTCTCGATTTCTTGACATTTTGATCTTTTGATTTTTTATATTCGATTGAGTCCATTTTGTTCTCCTGAACATTGTTACCCATGCAGGAAATTATATTTTTTTTTGCCTTGTAGATCTTTTTTGTATATCTTAAATGCATAAATTTATTTTTGCAAAGGATCCGAGATGTATAGATTTTTTTTTCCTATAAATCTATTTATTTTCTAAGATGTTTGATCAAAATTCTTTGAGCATAAATTTCTTCGAGCTGTATCTATGTACCAAGTGTTGGCGTGGAGCACGATTTGACAGAGAATAGCTTCAAGAGAAAGAAAAAGCATGATGCTTTGGTTAAATGTACGCACATGCCATGTCTTGTTTTCTTTGGATAGCAGACGAATACCCTACTTGTATATAAGCTTCATTTAATAATAATAGGTGGATAGCATCTTGCCTTTCTTATCATCAATATATATATATATATTGATGGAATGATTAACCTTAAATCATACCTTGATTCGCTAAATCCATCTTGGATTGAACTCTGAGATGCGTGCGCAGCAACTGAGATTGCTCTGATCTGGACAGAGATTAGCGTGATCTAGACAGAAATTAGCGAAAGATCTTCTGGAGAGAGAGCTCTTAATGCATGTATTAGAGAAGGGGTCTGACAGGCTATTTATAGCCCTCTCCAGGGATCAAACGCCATGATTAGTTACACCCGTGAAGAGTCACCCTCCATCAAGGCAACCTTTTACTGCCGTGCAATTACCTTAATGCCCTTGTGATTATCAGGATTTATGAAATTCAAGGGACACTTGTCAAATGTGGGTTTTAATTAAACGGGATCAGGGTTTAATTAAAACGGGATCCAACATTCTCCCACTTGGACCATATTGACGCCATTTGTCAATGTGGGCCACAACTTGACGAGATCCCAACATTCTCCCACTTGGACCATATTGACAAGTGAAA
This sequence comes from Phoenix dactylifera, assembly GCF_051530095.1. Classification (NCBI taxonomy): domain Eukaryota; kingdom Viridiplantae; phylum Streptophyta; class Magnoliopsida; order Arecales; family Arecaceae; genus Phoenix; species Phoenix dactylifera. Next base: position 20,818,477 of record NC_143199.1, on the reverse strand, counting down.
TATCCTTAGCACTTGAATTTTATAATCTTTATACGCGTGTTCTTTCTATCCTGATATCAATTTGGGCAAACTTTATGTTTGATTACTTTGAGAATAATAATACGAACCATGGCGGAAATAACACCTATTTGATCGGCGTATAACCTTCCATGATCACTATATTACTAAACCATCATAACCAAACCCTTATGAATGAACTTTTTATAAAATCCATTATTTGGTCACCATTTCTGCTACCATAATATGCATAAACCACATGAATTCATTAAAGCAGAAAATATAATAAATGTGATTTACAACCATCTGAAATGTGCACAATAATACATCAATTAATTTATACAGAAAAGGCTCATTTGACTGACATGCTTCTTATGCAATCCCGGGGTTATTGCTTTGGTCAAAGGATCTGCCAACATAAGCACAGTATTGATGTATTGAACTGAAACTTTATGGTCATCACATTTTTCTTTTATAACAAGATATTTCACCTCCATGTGCTTATTTCCATTGGATATCTTGTTATTCTTTATTGAGGAAACTGCTGCTAAATTATCACAATATAACTTTATGGGCCTTGAAATAGTGTCCACGATCTGTAGGCCTGCGATAAAGTTTCTCAACCAAATAGCCTGTGTAACTACATCATAGCATGCTAATAACTCAGCCTCCATTGTTGAAGCAGCTGTCATCTTTTGCTTCGAACTCTTCCACGAGACTGCATCACCAGCTAGTAGAAAGATATAACCTGATGTTGATTTTCTACTATCTGGACATCCCGCAAAGTCTGAGTTTGAGTATCCAACTATCTCCAAAAGATCGGATTTGTTGTATGTGAGCATATGATATTGAGTTCCTTGAAGATATCTCAATACTTTCTTTGCAGCTCTCCAATGTTCCATTCCCGGATTAGCTTGAAATCTCCCCAGTAATCCCACAACATATGCTATATCAGGTCTGGTACAGACTTGAGCATACATTAAAGTCCCAATTAGTGAAGCATATGGAAATGCTTTCATATGCTCCCTTTCAATTTCATTCCTCGGAGATTGTGATTGGCTCAACTTTTCACCTTTAGTAATAGGCACTAGGCTTGGTTTGGAATTTTCCATACCAAACCTCTCCAACATTTTCTTAATGTAGGCTTTTTGAGATAGACAAACTTTTTTCTTAGATCTATCTCTATGAACCTTAATGCCGATGACATATGAGGCTTCACCCATATCCTTCATATCAAAATTACTGGAGAGAAATTGCTTAGTCTCTCTAAGTAATGCCAAATCACTGCTAGCAAGCAAAATGTCATCTACATATAGGACTAGAAAAATAAATCGACTCCCACTGATCTTAAGATAAATACATCTATCAACAACATTTTCTACAAAGCCAAATGTAGAAATGACGTTATTGAACTTAAGATACCACTGTCGGGATGATTGCTTGAGTCCATATATAGACTTATTTAGCTTGCAAACTTTTTAACTCTGACCTTCTGAAACAAAACCTTCAGGTTGTTTCATGTAAACTTCTTCCTCTAAACTTCATTAAAAAATGCAGTTCTCACATCCATTTGGTGCAGCTCTAAGTCAAAATGAGCCACCAAAGCCATAATTATCCTTAAAAAATCCTTCTTTGAAACTGGAGAGAAGGTTTCATGATAATCAATATCCTCCTTTTGAGTAAATCCTTTGGCAACAAGTCTGGCCTTATGTCGCTCTACCTTGCCTTTGGAGTATCTTTTGGTTTTAAAAATCCATTTGCAGCGTACTGCAGTAGCTCCAGGAGGTAGTTCAACTAGATTCCAAACATTATTTTTAGCCATAGAATCTATCTCATCTTTCATAGCATCTAGCTATTTGGAGGAATTTACTGAACTTATGGCTTGTGAGAAATTTATTGGATCATCTATATTCCCTATGTCATAATCGCTTTCTTGAAGGTATACTATATAATCTGGTGGAATTGGAGATCTCCTTACCCTTGATGACCTTCTTAAAGTTGCTTCTTGATCCACTGGTTCTATAGGTGGAGGAGCAACATTCTCAGTGATAACTGGCACAGATTCAAGTGGAACATTAATAGTAGACTCATCCTCCTCCAAATCATTATCACTGATAGGTGGAGGAATCGTTGGCTGCTTATTTGAATCTTGCACATCATACGGAGTTTGCTTTTCCTCAAAATTAATTTCTTGAGGTTTTATGCTCCCACTGATTTGGTCATTTTCAAGAAATCTAGCATTTCTTGTCTCCACAATCCTCAAAGTATGATTAGGACAGTAAAATCTGTATCTCTTGGACTTTTCTGGATAACCAATAAAATAACAACTAATGGTTCTAAAGTCCAACTTTTTCTCTTGTGGGTTGTACACCCTTGCCTCAGCTTGACACCCCCAAATGTGTAGATGTCTTAAACTAGGTTTCCTACCTGTCCAAACATCATAGGGTGTTTTTGGGACAGCTTTAGTAGGAACCCTGTTGAGAATATACGCAGCGGTTTTTAAGGCATCACCCCACAGAGAAATTGGAGAGTTGAGTGACTAATCATACTTCTTACCATCTCCATTAATGTTCGGTTTCTTCTTTTCGCAACTCCATTTTGATCAGGAGTACCAGGCATAGTGTATTGTGCAACTATACCTTACTCTTGAAGAAATCGAGCAAATGGACCTAAATATTGTCCAGTTTCAGTATACCTACCGTAGTATTCACCACCTCTATCTGATCTCACAACTTTAATCTTTTTATCAAGTTGTAACTCTACCTCTGTTTTGAAAAGCTTAAAGGCATTTAATGCCTCAGCCTTGTCATACAATAAGTAGAGATACCCATAGCATGAGTAATCATCAATAAAGGTGATAAAATATTTATGACTAGTAAAACATGGGGTCGAAAAGGGCCCACATATATCTGTATGTATGACATCCAATAAATTTGTGCTTCTTATAGCACCTTTCTTAAACTTGTTAGTCTGCTTTCCCTTGATGCAGTCTAAACAAGTTTCAAAATCACCATAGTCAAGAGTTGGTAAAATTCCATCATTTACTAATCTCTTGATTCTTTTTATGGAGATATGGCCTAATCTTCGGTGCCATAACATAGAGGAATTTTCATTTATCATGCTACGTTTTAATTCATAATGATCTTTATTTTGCAGGGATAAAAAGGATAGCTCAAAGGATGTATCAAGGTCTAATTTGAATAGACCATCCTCTAACAAGCAATTACCAACAATAATATTATTCAAGGAAAGGTTTACAAAAGACCGTCCAAATAAAACGGTATATCCAAAGGAAACAAGTTTCGAAATAGATATTAGGTTTCTAGAAAATTCAGGTACATAAAAGGTATAATCTAGGTACAAAATATGGCCAGTCTTTAAGGTTAATTTGAACGTTCCAACAGCTTCCACATGTGAACGCATCTTATTTCCCATTATGATGCTTCGCTCACTTTCCGTTGGAATTCTTTTGTTCAATAATCCCTACAAAGTTTTACATATATGGATAGTAGCACCAGAGTCAATCCACCATGTGTTATGAGGTACATCAATAAAATTTGATTCATAACACACTAAGGAAAGAGAAGTACCTTTCTTTTCGAGCCATTTCTTGTACTTGATGCAGTCCTTTTTCAAATGTCCCTGTTTCCTACAGAAGAAGCACTTTATTTGCCTTTTATCAGTCACTTTGGCTGACACTTTCATTTTCTTCTTCTTAACAGAAATATGATGACTGGTACCGCCGACCTCTTTATGTCCTTTTCCCTTATGAGAGGTGAGATAAACACTCTCTTGCCTCTCTTGTTTTATTCTCTGCTCTTCATTAACACACATGGCTAGAAGTTGATTCATAGTCCATTTTTCTGGATGTGTGTTGTATGAGATCTTAAATGGTGCATATTCCATAGGCAGAGAATTAAGAACAAAGTGTACAAAAAAAGTCTCTGACATGTCTACTTCCAATGATTTTAATTGGGCAGCGATGTCACGTAATTCCATAATGTGCTCGCGTATGCCACCATTATCATTATACTTCAAGGAAGCAAATCTTGATATTAAGGTGCTGGCTAGGGCTTTCTTTGAACTCACAAATTGCTCTTCTACTACTGTTAAGAATTCTTTTGCAGTTTTGCAATCAGGAATTGAGCCCCTTATCTTTCTGGAGATATGATTTTGTATGAGTAAAAGACTTAAGCGGTTTGACCGCTCCCACCTCTCATACAATTTTTTCTTCTCTGGCGTAGTTTCCTCTGTGGGGACAGGTGGCATGTCCTCACGAAGTGCCAGATCAATATCCATGCACCCTAAAGTAAATGTCAGTCTTTCTTTCCATTCCGAGAAATTTGAACCATTAAGTATTGGGATGCATGATGTGGATTGTGAAAAAACTGTCGGAAACAAAGCTGCAAAACATATGCTTACTATCAATATGCATGCTATAATTATGCTAAAACCTTATCTAAATCACTAACCCATATTAGCAATTTAGTGAGTAAATCAAAATTAACTTTACATGATTTACCCCTTTACGATAAAACTAATGCATTAAGTATGATATTTAATGAACTTTATATATCTAGTTGGAAAAATCCAAAGAATAACAGCCAGATCAGCTCCAGATCGGTGGTTGAGCACTAGGCTCACTTAAGTACCAGCCTTTCTTAGGCACGTATGCCTTTTTGACAAGCTTTTCTTAGACACCGTTATTCAATGGATAAAATTTTACTAGATATTGTTCAATATTAATGAAGAATTCAAGGCCTTTGGGCAACAAGATTTCATCATATATATCATACTAATAACATTATTTCATCCCATCATTAACTTTGTATAATGATTTCCCTTTGGGGCCAGTTCATTATATATGATGCAACTATTCAATTTCATGAGATGATGATAAAAAGACTCTTTATTGATTAAATTAAACTAAAGCATTCTAAAATTTATGGGATGCTTTGGCTCGTCACCACAAATATGCAAAAATTTAATCATTTATATATCTTTTCCTACATAAGATGCTTTGGCTCGTCTCATGCATATATCATCCTTTTATCATGAAAAATATGAATAATTTAAACAATCATGTATCATCATAAGAAGCATATAAATGATTATTTATGTAATAAATTCATTACAGAGACCAATATATAATAATCAGTGTACCGCAATACAAAAGTGTGTAAGCTATAAAAACGAGTCAAAGTGGATTGGCCCACACTAGCACTTCCACGTAATAACTCTACCAAAGGCGATCCTATTACAGGAATAGCTTCAGGTACACCTGTCACGATTTTTACTGCCCAATAACCAATTTGGTCCCGAGGTAAGGAATAACCAGTTACACCAAAAGATGCAGTCAATACACCTTTCTGTAATTTAAATAAATATACTTTAGGACCTTTCTGTAATTTAACTTTCGACTGGGGACCACATATGAAGTTCGGAAGCCCCTTTTTCAGAATAACATATTTTCAGGGGTTTAACTGTAAAAGGCCCAATTTAAGCCAAAAGGATTCGGGTTTCGGGTTGCGGGTCGAAGCCCAATAACCCGAAACCTGTTAATCCTTTCACCTTTTTTTTTTTTAATTAACCGGATTTAGGTTGCGGATTTAGAAAATCCGAAATCCAATACTATTCATCTTCTTCCCCAAACGAAAAGAGGAGAAGGGGGCCAAAATCAGTGGCCCCTTCTCTCCTAAACGACGGCGGCGCAACCACTGCCGCCGGCCGTAGGCACGGCTGCAGGCCGCAGGGCGGCCATAGGGCGGGGCCGGAGGCCGGGGTCGGCCGCGGAGGCTGCGGGGTTCGGCCGCAGGGTGCGGCCGCAGCCCGCGGTCGCGGGCCGCAGGGGCGTCGGCCGCAGGCCTTGCTGCGGGCGCCATGGCAGCGGCTGGCACCGCTGACAGCGGCCGTGGCCGCTTAGCGGCGGGCCGCAAGCCATGGCGGCCGAGTCCTCCCTTTCCTCCGCCCGTGGTGGCCATGGCGGCCACGGGGAGCTGCAGCCGCTGCAGGCTCGCCGGGACGGCGGGCCGCAGTGGCTGCCGGGGAGTCGGGCCGTTGGACGGTGGCCCTGTTGGCCATTGGATGCTGGGCAGTGGCTGCCGGGGAGGGCCGCGAGACCCGCCGCAGCAGCGGCCATGGCAGCGGCTCTCCCTTCCTTATTTTTCTTGAACAAAAAATGGAAGAAGGGGAAAGATGGGAAGAGTTTAGTCCCACATCGCCCAAATGAAGATAATTCATTGCTTCAAGGAATATGGGAAAAAATTTTCATCCCAAAAGAGGCTTTTAGTCCCACATCGGAAAGTTAAAAAATCTTTTCGATGTTTAAAAAACATCGGGTTCTCCAGTCTTTCCGTCTAGCAGATTAGATTGGTATATTTTATTTTGGAATCCATCTGCTCTGATACCATTGATGGAATGATTAACCTTAAATCATACCTTGGTTCGCTAAATCCATCTTGGATTGAACTCTGAGATGCGTGCACAGCAACTGAGATTGCACTGATCTGGACAGAGATTGCTCTGATCTGGACAGAGATTAGTGTGATCTGGACAGAAATTAGCGAAAGATCTTCTGGAGAGAGAGCTCTTAATGCATGTATTAGAGAAGGGGTCTGACAGGCTATTTATAGCCCTCTCCAGAGACCAAACGCCGTGATTAGTTACACCCGTGAAGAGTCACCCCCCATCAAGGCAACCTTTCACTACCGTGCAATTACCTTAATGCCCTTGTGATTATCAGGATTTACGAAATTCAAAGGACACTTGTCAAATGTGGGTTTTAATTAAATAACAAAATTTCGTTCTTGTAGATTAGATAATTTTATTCTGATTGAGTTTTAGGATCAGGGTTTAATTAAAACGGGATCCAACATATATAACTATGTGAATTTAACTATAATTCAATTTGTCCAAACTTGATATCAAGAAGAGCATTTTTAATTTTCCATGTCCACGCAAAGTGGAGTATGTGATAAAATAATAGAGCCACTATAAAAATCATTACATTCGCTTATATTCTTAATTCATGAGAATTGAAAATACAAACAAAAATCCTCTTGGTATATCTCAAGGATATCTTTGGTATTATATTGCCAGTGACCTTAGATTCTCATGATAAATTAAACCAGTTGCTTGTGGATATTTGAAGATGTTTAACCACTAAATCATGATATACCAAATATAGTAACTTTACACCACTTGGGATTAGATTACCTCATAATAAAAATTATTAGTGATTTTAAATCACCATGATCATCCCATTTAGGTCACCCAACAATTTCTTAATCTCAAAAAAAAACATAACTCAAACTTATTCCATCTGGTCGGTGAAATAACAATAATATAGAAAGTTAGGAGCAAAATTATTACCCTCCGAAACGCCACGAACACCTGCCTCGTCACATCAAACATCCTTGCCTGCTTCGTTCATTGGATTTTAGTAGGGTGAGAATCCCTATTCTCCACTAAAAAGTAAAAACAAGAAAAAGGGGAAGAATCCTTGTCTGGGTCCCATCAATCCCTCACTTACTTTAGTTTTGTGGTACGGAACTATTTACTTTTTTATAAATGAAAACATGAGGCACAGCCCATCCACACGACTTTCACGTTGGGCTGGAGAAATAAAAATATATACCAATAGAAATTTTTATAATAACTATTATGTAGCTGTAATTTTATTATAATAGCCGTTATATGATAAAACTTAATATTTTTATTTTATTATTATTTAACAGGAACGTGAACATCAACAACGTATGTAACACGCATGCTTCTTTTTTTTTTCTAGATGAGGACCTTAAAAGTAAGTCAATAGCTATTCCATGCGGATTTTTTCTAGATGAGGACCTTAAAAGTAAGTCAATGGCTATTCCATATTCCACATGGAGAGGGGAAAAAAAAAATGATGAACAGAGGATACCTGTGACTATAAAGTCTAACCCCCCCCCCCCCCCCCCCCCCAAAATACCCAAAAGAAGATCAAGCTCATCCATTAGTTCCATCTCCATGGAAGAAGGAAAGAAGAGCAAGATCCTAATCATCGGAGCGACGGGGTATCTTGGAAAGTACCTCGCTGAGGGGAGCTTGAGATTAGGTCACCCTACCTTCATTCTAGTAAGGGAAAGCACCATTAACACTAATCCAGAAAAGGCTAAGGTCATCAAAGATTTCAAAGATGCTGGTGCTATTGTGCTATACGTAGGTGTATCATATATATCTTTTATTTCATTTCATTGGGGGATGGGAATTTTTGCATGCCGCACGTAGACTTTTAACTCTTGAAGCCAATATGCCATTAATTATTGTTTATTAATTTATGGATAGGGAGATTTGCATGACCATGAGAGCTTGGTGAAAGCGATCAAGCAGGTGGATGTCGTCTTCTCGACGATGGGCCATGAGCACCCAGAGCAGCTGGCGAGTCAGATTAACATCATCTCAGCCATTAAAGAGGCTGGAAATGTGAAGGTGATCATCTCTTTCTTTTTCTCTTCTCAACATAAATATACTCTTATCTATGAGTTTTGACACTAATCATCCAACTTTAAGTACAGAAATATAGATTTTTAGAGGTGGATAGAAAAAAATCCATTGCTAAATTCTTTAGCATAATTTCCTAATTTAAAACAAAAAATAGTTGCATCAGCCAAAAGAAAAGGCACTATAAAGAAGAAAAGACTTCTGGCTAGTGATATTATTTTTTGAATAGAGAGTGACAATTTAGTGATTTTCTTTTTGTTTTTCTGCCACTGTAAGTTTACATATTTTTCTGGAGACAGAAAGTTTTGCATCTATATACGCAAAGTTGATATATAATGACAATTTTTGCCTGAGCAGAAATTTTTTTTGTGTCTGTAGTGTCATAGTAGCTTGCAGCATTTAAGTAATTCAAAATATCTAAAATCTATACTTTGATGATGGTTTAGGCTACAAATGGTTGCAATCACCACTATAATAGTTGCGACGCAGCTAGAACATCAATTGACCACATAAACTGCATAATTGGTACTATGCATATCAGGATACTAAAACATCCTTCTGCATGATTTATATAGACTATTGGCACATTAATACCTATATATATATATATATATATATATATATAAAAGCAACAATGAAAGTAATTTAATATAACATGAAATAGTAATCAAAGTATTTTATTCATGTCATTGCAGAGATACTTTCCATCAGAGTACGGGTTTGATGTCGATCGAGTCCAACTTTTGGAGCCAGCAAAAAGCCTATTAGAAATAAAGGCTAAGATCAGGCAAGCAATTAGGATGGCAGGGATTCCCTTCACCTTTGTCTCAAGCAATCTTTGTGCAACATACTTCCTTAGTAGACTTGGGCAAGTAGAAGGTGATGGTGCTCCAAAAGATGAAGTTTCCATCATAGGCGATGGAAACATCAAAGGTAATTGATGCAAGAGCATGAGAGTCCACTTCTACCACCTGCATATTGTAACATTAGGTTTCAATACTTTGTAGAGTAATATTTTTCTAAATGGATTTGCAGAACTTCAAAACCTAAGGCTTAGTTTGGCAGCAGAATAAGGCTAGATATTAGGCATGATATGCAGTCTTGTAGCCAAATAGTCATTTTAGGCATGCTCTTACAATCGATACAACATAGTTCTGGTGAATAATTCTAGATAAAGAATTTATAATGATTCCACTAAGTAAAGTGGAGCTGAGATACCCACATGTTAAACCCCCTGTTACAATATTTTTGATATAATTGCTACATAAGTAAATAAGTGATCATATTTTGCCATTTCCTGTCCCCAGTTATTTTTGTGGGCGAGCAAGATATTGCAACATATGCCATCAAAGCTGCAGAAGACCCAAGAACTTTGAACAAGATCCTATATGTGAGACCACCAGCTAACATCTGCTCTCAAAATGAGCTTATATCCCTTTGGGAGAAGAAAACTAAGAACACACTTAAAAGGATTTATCTTTCTGAAGAAGAGGTTATGAAGAAGATCCAAGGTAAGAAAAACAACTTCTCTTCATCTTAACTCATAACTTACCTGTTTCAACCTAATATTTACCAAGAATAATTGCATGGAATAAAATTTTCACTTTGTTAACTCTAAAATCTTTTGGCTTCTTGCAGACACTCCGTATGCGGTATCCTTTATTTATGCTGTTGCACATGCAGGCTTCATAAAGGGAGAGATGACCAACTTTGAGATAGATCCGTCAACTGGAATAGAGGCATCAAATCTCTACTCTGATGTCAAGTATATTACTGTCGATGAATGTCTTGACAAATTCATATGATGCACTTTGGTGCAACTGTTCTAGGTCCCCATCAAGTGGCTAAGCTATTAAATAAAAAAATTTAGTGTCTAAAATAAAGAAAATATGTACTCTTCATAGTCATGGATTATGAGTTACCACAAAAAAAAAAAATTGTGAGTTAAGTTGCGACGGTTTTATGAAAGTTATAAGTGGAGAAATCTGAAATGTTCCTCAGTAAAGTTGATTTCCATACTTATAGTTTATGTCTTTTAGTGATGGTGATGAGATCTAATGCCAATAATATCTAAAAGAAATGGAAGTAATCCACCATTGACCTGGTTTACAGCTTCCATATCGAATTTTTCTATCGAACATGTAAACCTGGGTACAAAATCAAACCCGCCCAATATAGTTGACTATTGTGATTCCAGCAGCTTAGTTTTTTCGTCCAAATGATCTTGATCTAGCCTTCTGGAAACAAGTAATTCTTGCATGCTAGTAGTGATCATGCCCGGTCCATTTTTGAACAAAATGGCACCATTTTCCGCTCGGGCCTATTGATAGAAAGCAGTTTGAATTGGGTCACTCGAACCTGCTCCATGGCCCAGATGGCATGCACGATGATGGTGTGGTTTAGATCTGCCACAGTATTGCCACCATGGTTCAAATTAACAGCTCTTTTGAAGGCATAACAGTTGTTATAATAGTTTCATGGTCCCATTATTACATATGTTATATATACAATAAGAGAAAAAGATAGCTAGGTTAATTCATTTTAACGGTCCATTTGTGACACAAATAAAGGTTGTCATTTGATATTTCAGTGTTCCATTAATAAAACAAGTTCTCAATTTCATATTTTTATTTTTTTCTAAAAAGTTGTACCATCTTCAAAGAATTATCTTTTAAAAAATAGCGTCTTCTATATTTCAAAATACGAACTATTATAGCGGCCCTTTTAATGGTCATTGTTTAAATAATATGTAACTCCAAACCATACAAAATGAGGCAAATAATGGCTATTATAATCATTCAAGTGATTAATAATAGTTTTGTAGTCTGCTGTAATAGAATAATATCATTATTGAAATCATTTTTGTTACCGTACTCGAGTTGTGTATAGTCCGTCATGTGATTTGTGTCAAATATATGATCACTTCCTATAGGCCCCAATTATTTACTTGCATGCAGGGGTCCACTAAAGGTTTTTATTTTTTATTTTTTTATTTTTTCAAGGGGTAGGAGGGAGGGGAGTGTATGGCAAGAGTATGTCAAGCATAGAAATATTTATATAATGCCAACTAATATCAACAAATATCATCCCAGTTAAGTTAAGTTCATAAAGTTAAAATACTCCACTTCTCCCTTCTCTACTTCTCCCTATTCACCCCCATTCTACCCAACCATAGCTTAGTTGCTCCCTTGTAATAACCCAAGACCTCACTTAAAATGGCTAGCCGAAACGTAATATTTGGGTTTCTTGATCCTGTATAAGTATCCAAAATTTATCCAGCGAATAACCGATGTGGGACTAAACACATGTCCGCACAGGTCCTCACATACTCTCCATTCAAGCGTTGATGTCCTCGTTAGGCTAAGGGTTCAAATCTATTCAAATCTAATTACAAACACCACGATCGGCTCGTGGTCAGCCCCAATGGATCTGTGCTGCAGTGTCCCCTAGTCCACATAGGTTACGGTTCGGATCCGCTCTGATAACATTTCTAACAACCCAAGACCTCATCCAAAATAGCTAGCCGGAAGGTATTATTTGGGTTCCTTGATCCTGCATAAGTACCCAAAATCTACCCAGCGAATAACCGATGTTGGACTAAACACATGCCCGCATAGATCCTCACACCCCTAAGCCCTAAAACCATGGTCAAGGGAGTGCTTTATTTTCCCTCTTTCTCCCAATTGTGATGATGCCCCACTCTTTAGTACCATCAAGCGTGTGGCAATCTAGTGTTTTGACTTTATCGAGGCCACCAATATTGGTTGTCACTCTCTTGAGAAGCTCTTCAAATTCGTAACCTTTTGTGATGTCATCTCCGACCTTTTTCAAGACATTACTACCATGCTCTGCACTAGTCTATAGATTTTTCTTCTTCCTTTTATTATGTAAATTATAACGTATTTTCAGTAATAATTCATTTAGGCTATAGTTTCTTGTCCTAGTAACTAGTGATTTCTTACATAAATAACTCTCTATCTAGTGATTGTTCTCACAAATAACTGCCCTATGTCCTAATAACTTCATATATAATGTTTATTTCAGCAACAAACCACCAATATTTATCTTCTTGTGTAAGTAACAAGTGGTCAAATATAAGCATTCTAGTTGCTGCAATAAATAATTAACTAAATCTTAATCAGTATAATATTTGACACCATCTATTGTAATTGGCCAATGATTGGTTAAGTTTTTAGTGTAAACATGCCCCCCCCCCCCCCCCCCAAGCTCAATAAAAATAGATATTTTAATGGAGCCAGCTAATAAGAATAAGGTAAAATATAAAAAATACTATGTCAATTATATTGCAGCACACTATCATAATATTTAATCCACTGGCAATGCATATTAACTATGATTTGGACCACAATTTTGAAGTTAACTAGATATGCTATTTACCATGACATGGGCCATAAACATAAATACCAATCATGACAACGACCATACTTTTGAATAGACCGATCAGAATTATTGACCATGATAGTGCCCATAGTTTTGAATAGGCTGATCATAGTGAGCAGTTATAAAAACCACAATTTTAAAGTCGACTAGATATGCTATCAACCATGATATGTTTCATATATTTGAATAGGTTAATCATACTCATCAATTATGATAATGGCGGCAATTTTGAATAGGTTGATCATACTTATCGACCATGGTAGTGACCATAGTTTTGAATTAACCGATCTTATTGATCGATCATCATAATGTACATAGTTTTGAATTCATTAATAATTTTTATCGACCATGATAATGACTATATTGTTGAGTGGATCAATCATACTCATTGACCACCATAGTTTTTATCGCCTATGTGTATTAATCATAGTATTGGTTAATTTTAATTTATCTTACTCTTTAGTTTGCAAAAATTAACTTTTATTGGCTTTTTTTCTAACCAATTCAACTAGTCCCACATGAGTATTTTAACATCCAACTAATTAGATTTACAAAGTCAATTGAAATAATGCTCCCATGGTTTAAAATAAAAAATACACATAAAAAAATCACACAATGACTTGCATGTATGATCAATTTTTAAACGAATTAATCATATCCTTTGAATGATCAATTGATTGGCTTTCCTAAGCCAATTGTAATGATGCCTTTCAAGTTTAAGATCGAAAATGTGTGTGAACTTAGCACTTGATAGCCTGCATGAGCTACCAAATCATCTTTTAAAGGGTAGGCATAGTTGGCCAATATTATGAAATAAAATAGAGTATAATATTGGCCATCCACTGGCCTCCAATTGCTATCCCTTGGTCGATTTCTAGTCTCATTGACAAATTTTAGTCACTTCTTATACTAGAGAATTGATTGAGGCCTCTTTATAAGCATCAAAAGTTTGTTCCCCACCATTTTTCTCCAACAATATAAATTCATCCTGCTAGGAATGATTTTCATATTTATTGGTAGTGATATCATATTTTTCATGTGATCATTCCCTTTTCTATTTTTCTTCTTCTCAACCTTCTCTTGACTGAGATTGTAGAGGTCATTCAAATTTGTAGAAACCATATTGACGAAAGGTGCCTTCAGAAAGTGGAACACTATCCATTTATCAGCCTCGAATAACTTATTTAAAACTATGTAAATATTGTCCAGCATCACATTTCGAAAGACAACATAACTATTAGTAGAATAACGATATGAATTATGCCATTTATAATATTCTTACCCTTTAATTCATCTAAAATAGGAATGATAAGATGTTTGGGTAAATCAATAAATTGACCCCATAACAAGTTATCAAATATCTAACTAGCCTTCATTCCATCAAAAGTGCACTGTCGACCTAACTCAAGAAGGAATTTGTTGCCCCCTTGCTTAGACTAATCTGCTATAGTATTAAATTAGGGTTTAGATAAATCTTCACAAATATTCGGCTTCGCCTATGATTTTGCAACATCTACTTTTGTCTCATCCATTAATTTGATAATTTGGGTTTTTGCAGTAACACCCTAAGATGCATTCCTCCTTTGCATTTCTTTTTGAAACAAAGCTTCATTTAGAGAAGCTCTCATTGTTGGTCCATCTTATAATGTAAACTATCTTATGCAACCTGCCGAAACTCATTTTTGGGAAATATCAATGACATCTTTGCATAAGTGTTGCCCAGATAGACAACCCAAGAGGGGGGGGGGGTGAATTGGGTTTTTAAATTAACTTAGCTAATTAAAACTTTGTGGATGATTAACTAAATACTATAGCCAGTTATTTAATTAAAGCTAAGTGCTGTGAGTAATGTGTGGGGAAGAAGATGAGAGACAATGCACTACAAACACAAAGTTTTATAGTGGTTCGGAGCTAACCCTTGCTCCTACGTCCACTCCCCAAGTCTCACTTGGGAATTTCACTATAACCCCCTTGGATTACAGCCGGTTGTTTTGCAAGCTCACAACCGAACTTGTTGTTTTACGAGCTCACAACGAACTCGGTCGGTTTTCCCAGGCTCACCGACTAGAACCAACCCCGATTGTTTTTCCGGGCTCACAATCAAACCCTTACACTCGTTGGTTTTAAACCGGCTCACCAACCAACCTTAATCCCCTTGATTCAATCCCCCGATTGAATCAAGTAAATACACGAGATAGAAGAAAACAGAAAATAGCTTCTCAAAAAGCAGATTTAAAACAATATACTCGTAAAGGAGTTAGAAGCCCTCAAACGCTTTTAAGATGGTGAAGAGGTGTGGCTTCTGGAACTCCGGTCTCCTCTTGAAAGAGTGATCGACTTGAAAGCAGGAGGAGGAAGCTTTGAATGCTGGGAAGATGTTGGTGGAGCAGTAAATGCAGATCTTCCCTTTTTCTCGTTGAAGAGCACTTAGAGAGCTTGAAGACTTGAATGCTAGGAGTGGAATGTGTGTTCTCTACCTTGCTACAGTCTTCTGTGGCTATTTAAGCCAACCCCCACAGAAACTAGCCGTTACTCTGCTTTTTCTGGCCGTTCTGCACACTCTGCGCAGCCTGACAATGTGACCGTTGGTGGGTTGGAGTCGACTCGCGCGATCAGGAGTCGACTCGGCTGTAGCAGGAGTCGACTCGAGCTTTTCCGGAGTCGACTCGGCAACTGTTCCCAGTTTGAATTAAAGTTGCCGTCTTGACTGGGAGTCGACTCGTCTTGACCCGGAGTCGACTCGCCAACTTCTGGCGCTGACCTGGCAATTTTGGAGTCGGCTCATCCTCTGTAGTCCATGGATCCAAATTTGAATTTTGTCCACTCGAGTCGACTCGACTGTCCTGGGAGTCGACTCGAATCTCAGAGCCCGAACTCCCGATTCTCTGTCTTTTGGCTCATCCACTCTTGGAGTCGACTCGAACTTCCTTGGAGTCGACTCGGCTCTCAGTTTCCGAAAGTTGGTCTTCTGCCTTTTGACGTGAAGCTTGTCTTGGAGTCGACTCGAGCTGTCTGGGAGTCGACTCGAATCTCAGAGGCAGTAACATGGTCTTCTGTCTGTCGATGGTCGCACAGTCTCGGAGTCGACTCGCGTACTGCGGGAGTCGACTCGAATCTCAGAGTCCATAAAACGCTCTCTGACTTTTTCTTTGTGTACCGCTGGGAGTCGACTCGCGTTCCACTGGAGTCGACTCGAATCTCAGAGTCCATAAAACGCTCTCTGACTTTTTCTGTGTGTACCGCTGGGAGTCGACTCGCATTCCACTGGAGTCGACTCGAATCTCAGACCTGAAAAACTGCTCTTCTGTCCTTCTGTCTGTTTTCAGTCGGAGTCGACTCGTACTGATCAGGAGTCGACTCGAGCTCGTGCCAGTGACCTTGATACGCTTGGAGTCGACTCGTGAAACTCGGGAGTCGACTCGTATCTCAGACATTGGTTCATGCAGACTTCTTAACTTATCCAAAATGCTATGAACCAAGTCTAGAGACACTTGGACAGGATTTTCACTGAAACACTCAATTGAATTCATTAGTAATCACAAGATATACTCAAATGCTTTGAGCTCATCAAAATCAAAAGGGGTTTTAATCGATCACTCCACAATCTCCCCCTTTTTTATGATGACAAAACTTTGAGTATATGTAAAATGAGTTGCTCAGTAAATAATGAAATAAACTCCATAAATGAATTCAAATGTCTGATAATTTAATTTATCCAAGTTTGAAAGGAGTGAAACATTAAATTTCGGAGTTAAAGTTTTCCCTTTCATTTGGAATTATATAAGCCTTCATATTCTGCAATCAATTGTTTGGCTTATATGACATTAATGATTTAGCTTGATTAAAATTCAGATTCTCCCCCTCAACATATGCATTCAACTATGTTTTGATTTTCTGAATTTCCTTTTAATGCTTTGAAATTTTTGAACTAAAATTTTTGTTTTTAGAGGGAAAATCTGTCAATTTGTTCTTGAGTAGGATTCAGCTAATCTCCGAATATCCCTTGAATAGATTCTGGAGATTACTCCATTAGGAGCCCCAAAAGAGAGATAATGAGCCTCGAGGTACCGAATCCACTTAGAACAAATTTATGTGTGTTTTTAAGAGTTTATCGTTTTATTTATTTCCATTGATTTCTTTTACATATTTTTTAATATTTCTCCCCTTTTACATATTTTATACTTACACATTTCTCCCCCTTTTTGTCATCATACCAAAAAGGAGGTAATCACACACAATCAATGGCACAAATGGCACAGTCAATCATCAAATGGCACAGAAATGAAGATAAGATGTCTACTCATTGTATTGATATGAAGGTGAATACATTTGAGCATACAATAGGTAAAGCAAGAACAATACAAAAGAAGACAAAACACAACTCAAAATCATCTATGACCTCCTCGAGGATGTGCCTCCCCCTCTCGAGGATACATCTCCTCCTCTGGAGGATGTGGCTCCCCCTCTCGAGGATACATCTCCTCCTCTGGAGGATGTAGCTCCCCCTCTCGAGGATACATCTCCTCCTCTGGAGGATGTAGCTCCTCCTCTCGAGGATGTGACTCCTCCTCTCAATCGGCTCTGCTCCATGAGGAGGGCGACTGCCTCTGTAACATGGCCCAGCTGCGTGATAATAGACGTGGTGGCTCTGCTATGTGTAGTGGAGAGCTCAGTCACCGACGTCTGAAGCCCAGTCACCGAGGTCTGAAGTGCGTCCAGCTTGTCGATGAGCACATTCGACAAGCGCTCGGCCCCCTCGGTGGTGGTGTGCATGTCACGGCGGATGTCATCCCGCATCCTCCTCGTGGTGCTCGTGACCTCGCTCATGCTGTGGAACTGGGCCTGCACCAGGGTCCTAATGTTGTAGATCTCCTGCCGCACCTCAGCCGTCATGTCTGTCACGGCTGTCAAGGATGGGACCAATGCTGAGGATGGAGTGGGTGCAAGAGTGGGAGCTGGCACGGAACCTCGGAGCTCCCGGAGCAGCTCGTCCCTCAAATCTCGGACGATCTCCTACCGCAGCTCCCGGAGCTGCTCTGGATCAATACGGACCTCCATAGATGGTGGAGCTGAGGAGGAAGGTCCGGCAGAGGTGGTAGGAGCAGGAGGAGTGGATGGAAGGTCTGGATGGTCTGGGAACTCTGGGTAGTCAGAATCTGGCTCAGGACTGGGTGATGGTCTGGTGGTCTGAGCGGTGAGAGTGGACTTCCTAACCCAGATCCCTTCTCTCTTCCGAAATCCCATCCTGTGCATGGTCCCCGTACCCAAGCGATCAGTCCATCGCAAGGCACGAGAGGGTTCCTTCTCAGGAATGGAAATTTCGTACTGCCTAAAGAGAAGAGTGAATATCATTCCGTATGGGAGGGAGAGCCTAGGTCTATCCAGGGGCTCACACATATACCTATAAATGAGCTTGGGGAAGTTGACCGGAGTGTCCTGAAGAATGTAAGACATAATAGCTAGGTCCCTCTCATTCACAAAATCAAATCTCCCTGTCTTAGGGAAGATGGACCTGGACAAAATGCTCAAAAGGATTCTCACTTCAATAGGAAGTGAGCTAGCAGATACCTCATCTAGGGGAGACTGAGGTGGATGCCCTAAGACGATCGTAAGGGCCTCAAATCTATCCTCAGGATGTGCAGGAGCCACCCCTACTAATGGAAGGTGGAGGATATGGGCAATGAGGTCCTCTGTGACACGCAATGGGACAGCTAATACCGTGCCCTCAATACCTCCATCTCCCCGATGGACGGTACTGTAGAACTCTTGAACTAGGCCAGGATAGGTGGGAAGGTCCAAGGTGAGGAAGTACTCTAGACCCTGGGCTCTAAGCCTATCGCCTATGGTGAATCCTTCCCGGGAGAGATAGTCGAAAGTGACATACCTCCCGGAGGTGACGGCCTTCCCGGCCAACGGCCTAACATGAACCACCCTAGGCGGGGAACGATCCGGAGGAGGTTGCCTCGCGGGATCGTGCCGCGCCTTGGAGCGCCGCTCGGGACCGGCCACGGGACGGGACCTCTTTCTAACAACTCCCTTGCGAGGCATCTTGACCTAAACGAGATGAAAACCTAGAGAACGAAGAAGGATCGATAGAGGAAGCTCGGGACTGACCTGAAAAGACCTAGGAACGGATGGAAACGCAATGTCCGGCGAAGAATCGACGGGAAAAGGGCTTGGAGACGATCGAGGATGACCTAGGAGTCGGCTCTAGGGCTTTGTGAACAGTGGCGGCTTGAGAAAAAGTGTTTGCGAAACGACAAACCTAGGGTTAAAAAGTCGGATCCCGACTGCGAGTCGACTCCCCTGAGTCGCGAGTCGACTCGACCTCGAGTCGACTCCAGAAAATGCGCGAGTCGACTCTCCTTATGCGCCTGTAGACTTCGAGTCGACTCCCGACAATGTGCGAGTCGACTCCCCCTCAGCTGCCAACTTTGCGAGTCGACTCCCCCAAATGCGCGAGTCGACTCCCCCTTAGGAGCCGGCTCTGAAACTTACTCGAGTCGTCTCTAACCTTGGCATGCACTTAAAAATCATGCTATAACCGTGCCAAATGAGGGAAAATCACTTAGTTGGGATCTGATTTGATGATCATTGAATAGAAACTCTATTTTAACCTCATTTTAACCATCAAAATCAATTAATCTAGTGGAAACTCCCACTAGGATGGGTCAATCACTCCTAATCCCCTCCTAAGTACACTGAACCTCTCTTCACTTAGGGGTTTTGTGAAAATATCTGCTAATTGATTATCAGTACAAACAAATTGGAGAGTCACATCACCATTCAATACATGATCTCTTATGAAGTGATGTCTTATCTCAATGTGTTTAGTTCTTGAGTGTTGAATTGGATTTTTAGTTAGGTTTATGGCACTTGTATTATCACAATTAATGGGAATTTTATCTTGTTTAATGCCATAATCTTCTAATTGTTGTTTAATCCACAAGATTTGAGCACAACAACTCCCGGCTGCAACATATTCAGCTTCTGCAGTGGATAATGCAACCGAGTTTTGTTTCTTGCTAAACCATGAGATTAGGTTTTCTCCTAGAAATTGACAAGACCCGCTGGTACTTTTTCTATCAAGCTTACATCCAGCGAAGTCTGAATCTGTGTACCCTATTAAGTTTAGGCTAGATTCTTTAGAGTACCACAGCCCTATGTTCTTAGTTCCTATTAAGTATTTAAAGATTCTCTTAACTGCAGCTAGGTATGATTCTTTAGGATTAGCCTGATATCTAGCACACATGCACACACTAAACATAATATCAGGCCTACTTGCAGTAAGATACAGTAAAGAACCTATCATACCTCTATAAAGTTTTTGATCTACAGATTTACCTGATTCATCTTGGTCTAACTTACATGATGAGCTCATGGGGGTGCTGATTGATTTGTTTCCCTCCATATCGAACTTCTTGAGCATCTCCTTGATATATTTGGCTTGATTGATGAAGATGCCTCCTTCAGATTGTTTGATTTGAAGCCCGAGGAAGTAGTTCAGCTCTCCCATCATGCTCATCTCAAACTCACTCTGCATCAAATCAGCAAATTCCTCGCAGAGGCGATTGTTAGTAGCACCAAAAATGATATCATCAACATAAATCTGTACTAATAACATATCCTTATTTTTCTTTTTCAGAAATAATGTTGTATCTACATTTCCCCTAGAGAATTCATGTTCTAATAGAAATTTACTAAGTCTCTCATACCATGCTCTAGGTGCTTGTTTTAGACCATAAAGTGCTTTGTTCAGTTTATACACATGATTGGGGTATTGATGATTTTCAAAACCAGGAGGTTGTTCCACATATACCTCCTCATTAATAAACCCATTTAGAAAAGCACTTTTTACATCCATTTGATATAGCTTGAAGTCCTTAGAGCATGCATATGCTAATAATAGTCTAATAGCCTCAAGTCTAGCTACGGGAGCAAAGGTTTCATCAAAGTCTATACCTTCTTCTTGATTATAACCCTTTGCTACTAGTCTAGCCTTATTCCTTATAACAATTCCATTTTCATCTAGCTTATTTTTATATATCCATTTTGTACCTATAATTGGATATTCAGAAGGTCTCTCTACTAGATCCCACACTTTGTTTCTAGTAAATTGGTTTAGTTCTTCTTGCATTGCATTTATCCAATTTACATCATTTTCGGCTTCTTCTATATGTTTGGGCTCAAAGTGTGAAACAAAAGCTAGATGGTTATTCAAATTTCTAAGGGATGCTCTAGTCCTAACGGGTTGGGATGGATCATCTAGAATTAGTTCCTTAGGATGCCCATGAGCATACCTCCAAGCTTTAGTTAGCCCATGATCCACTATAGGCTCTTGGTTTGATGATTCTCCTTCAATCAACTTTTGATTATCATCTTGTAATCCCATCTCATCTATCTTTTCTTCAAGTATTTCAATATCATCATCAAAATTAACCTTCTTACTAGATGAGATGTCACTAGAGTCATCAAAAACAACATGTATAGATTCTTCTATAACTAGGGTTCTTTTATTAAAGATTCTATAGGCTTTACTAGTTGTAGAATAACCTAGGAATATTTCTTCATCAGATTTTGGATCAAATTTTCCTAGATTATCTTTCCCATTATTATGTACAAAACACCTACATCCGAAAACATGAAAATAGTTAACCTTTGGTTTTCTGTTTTTCCACAGTTCATATGGTGTTTTCTTTATGATGGGTCTTAATAGAACTCTATTTAATACATGGCAAGAAGTATTAATGGCTTCTCCCCAAAAGTACTTAGGGAGGTTACTTTCACATAACATCGTTCTAGCCATTTCCTCTAGGGTTCTATTTTTCCTTTCCACAACTCCATTTTGTTGTGGTGTCCTAGGTGCTGAGAAATTATGGGTTATCCCCTTTTTACTACAAAATTCATCAAATAATTGATTTTCGAATTCGGTACCATGGTCACTTCTAATAGCTATAACTGAGGACTCTCTAGCATTTGTTACTTCCTTATGGAACTTCTTAAACATAGAAAATGCTTGATCCTTATGCGCTAGAAACATGACCCATGTGTACCTAGAGTAATCATCTACTATAACTAGACCATATTTATTTCCACCTAGGCTTGTTGTTCTAGTTGGACCAAATAGGTCCATGTGTAGTAATTCTAGAGGCCTAGAAGTAGAGACACATTTTATGGATTTAAAAGAGTTTCTAGATTGTTTGCCAAATTGACATGCTTCACATATTTTGTTCTTTTCAAATTTTAATTTTGGCAAACCTATCACGGAGTCTCTTTTAACTAGTTTAGTTATTGTGTCCATGCTTGCATGACCTAACTTACGGTGCCATAACCAACTAGCATCATTTTCTTTAGTTTCATTAACAACTAAACATTGGTTATGTTTTGTAAGGTCTTCTAGATCTACCACATATACATTTCCACGTCTCATCCCTTTAAAAACTAAACTATTATCATTAGGATTTGTTATAATACATAGTGATGGTTTAAACATAACATCATATCCTTTATCACATAATTGACTAATGCTTAACAAGTTATGCTTAAGACCATCAACATATCTAACATTATCTATAAAGGTAGAAGGGGTGATTTGAACTTTACCAATACCAATAATGTGACCTTGGTTGTTGTCTCCAAAAGTCACAGCACCTCCCTTCTTAGCTTCAAGGGTGAAAAATTGATCTTTATCACCCGTCATGTGCCTTGAACAGCCACTATCCAAATACCAGCAGTTTTTGTTGACCTTGGCTGCAAGACACTCCTACACAAGCAAATCATGTCATCTTAGGTACCCAAGTTTTCTTGGGTCCTTCATGGTTAGTCAAGTTGGTTCCTTTTGGAACCCATACCCTTTTATTTTTTCTTTTAGTTTTACTTTTCCTAAAATTACATGCATTTGCTTTATGTCCTACTATTCCACAACAAAAGCAAGTTATTTTCTTAATTTTAGTTTCCCCAGCTTTAACAAAGAAGTTACTAAGAAGTTTTTGCTTATTCCTTGGTTTATACCCTAAACCCGCTTTATTAAATACGGCTCGTTGATTATTAAGTATCATGTTTAACTTTTCAGAACTATATGTGAATTTTTCAACTAAGGATTTGTATTTGTTTAGTTCTTTAGTTAATGTCTGATTTTCGGTTTTTAGATCATTTAGCTCTTTAGTTAGATCCTTGTTTAAGACTTGTTTATGGTTTTTGAGATCTGAAAATTCCTTTGTTAGTTTCTCAATATCTTTCGTTAAGGTGTTAGTCTTCTTAATTAGGAGTTGGTTGCTTGTCTTAAGTTCTAGATTTTCTTTGGTGAGATTATCTTTATCTTTAATTAATGAATCATGCTTATGAATATAACTTTGGTTAGTTACTTTTAGTTCTCTGTTTTTAACATTTATATTCTTATACTCAATCATTAATTCATTGAACGCATCATAAAGTTCATCAAATGTAAAATCAAAATGCGTATCGGAAATTACCTCATTTTCGTTGGCCATGAAACAGAAATTGGCCTTCTCTTCTTGTTCTTCATCCGATGATGAAGATGATGCGTCGGAGTCCGATAGGGTGGTGACAAGTGCCTTCTTCTTCTTGTACTTACTCCCCTTCTTCAGTAAGGGGCACTCTGCTCTTATGTGTCCCGGCTTCTTGCACTCGTAACACCCAATCCCCTCATTTTCTCTTTTCTTACCTTTGTCTCTGCGGTAGGAATTTGAGGGACCTCTCCTTTGATGATACGTCTTCTTGTGGTTGATAAACTTCTTGAACTTGCGCACAAGAAGTGCCTCACCACCATCTTCCTCATCTTCTTCCTCTTCACTGCTGCTGCTGCAAGACAGGTCCTTGTTAGAAGAAGTAGATTTTAAAGCTATTACCTTTTTCTTATGGGAGGACTCTTCCTCGTTGTGTTGTTTCATGGTAAGCTCATGCGTCATCAGGGATCCAAGGAGCTCTTCAAGTTGAAGCTTGTTCAAGTCTTTAGCTTCTTGGATCGCCGTCACCTTGGCTTCCCACGACCTTGGTAGACACCGAAGGATTTTCCTGACAAGTTCACTGTTAGTATAGTTCTTGCCAAGGCTTTTTAGGCCATTGACAATATCAGTAAACCTAGTGAACATGCTTGTGATTGTTTCATTTGAATCCATTTTAAATAGTTCATATTTATGAACCAAGATGTTTATTTTGGATTCCTTGACTTGATTCGTGCCCTCATGGGTCACTTCAAGTCTGTCCCAAATTTCTTTTGCAGAATTACAAGTTGAAACTCTATTGAATTCATTACGGTCTAAGGCACAATAAAACACATTCATTGCTTTAGAGTTTAGTTGTGCCTTCCTCATGTCATGTTCATCCCAATCCGTTTCTAGTTTGGGTACCTTAACACCCTCTACATATGTGGATGGGATGTATGTGCCATTCACTACAATGGTCCACATCTCATAGTCTTGGGCTTGGATGAATATTCTCATCCTAGCCTTCCAGTATGAGTAGTCGGATCCATTGAAGAAAGGAGGTCTTTGGGTGGACTGACCCTCAATGTGAGAAGATCCAAATGGGGTTGTCATTTTGATCTTTTAACTCTTGAGTGGAAGAGTTTTTGGCTCTGATACCACTTGTTGCCCAGATAGACAACCCAAGAGGGGGGGGTGAATTGGGTTTTTAAATTAACTTAGCTAATTAAAACTTTGTGGATGATTAACTAAATACTATAGCCAGTTATTTAATTAAAGCTAAGTGCTGTGAGTAATGTGTGGGGAAGAAGATGAGAGACAATGCACTACAAACACAAAGTTTTATAGTGGTTCGGAGCTAACCCTTGCTCCTACGTCCACTCCCCAAGTCTCACTTGGGAATTTCACTATAACCCCCTTGGATTACAGCCGGTTGTTTTGCAAGCTTACAACCGAACTTGTTGTTTTACGAGCTCACAACGAACTCGGTCGGTTTTCCCAGGCTCACCGACTAGAACCAACCCCGATTGTTTTCCCGGGCTCACAATCAAACCCTTACACTCGTTGGTTTTAAACCGGCTCACCAACCAACCTTAATCCCCTTGATTCAATCCCCCGATTGAATCAAGTAAATACACGAGATAGAAGAAAACAGAAAATAGCTTCTCAAAAAGCAGATTTAAAACAATATAATCGTAAAGGAGTTAGAAGCCCTCAAACGCTTTTAAGATGGTGAAGAGGTGTGGCTTCTGGAACTCCGGTCTCCTCTTGAAAGAGTGATCGACTTGAAAGCAGGAGGAGGAAGCTTTGAATGCTGGGAAGATGTTGGTGGAGCAGTAAATGCAGATCTTCCCTTTTTCTCGTTGAAGAGCACTTAGAGAGCTTGAAGACTTGAATGCTAGGAGTGGAATGTGTGTTCTCTACCTTGCTACAGTCTTCTGTGGCTATTTAAGCCAACCCCCACGGAAACTAGCCGTTACTCTGCTTTTTCTGGCCGTTCTGCACACTCTGCGCAGCCTGACAATGTGACCGTTGGTGGGTTGGAGTCGACTCGCGCGATCAGGAGTCGACTCGGCTGTAGCAGGAGTCGACTCGAGCTTTTCCGGAGTCGACTCGGCAACTGTTCCCAGTTTGAATTAAAGTTGCCGTCTTGACTGGGAGTCGACTCGTCTTGACCCGGAGTCGACTCGCCAACTTCTGGCGCTGACCTGGCAATTTTGGAGTCGGCTCATCCTCTGTAGTCCGTGGATCCAAATTTGAATTTTGTCCACTCGAGTCGACTCGACTGTCCTGGGAGTCGACTCGAATCTCAGAGCCCGAACTCCCGATTCTCTGTCTTTTGGCTCATCCAGTCTTGGAGTCGACTCGAACTTCCTTGGAGTCGACTCGGCTCTCAGTTTCCGAAAGTTGGTCTTCTGCCTTTTGACGTGAAGCTTGTCTTGGAGTCGACTCGAGCTGTCTGGGAGTCGACTCGAATCTCAGAGGTAGTAACATGGTCTTCTGTCTGTCGATGGTCGCACAGTCTCGGAGTCGACTCGCGTACTGCGGGAGTCGACTCGAATCTCAGAGTCCATAAAACGCTCTCTGACTTTTTCTTTGTGTACCGCTGGGAGTCGACTCGCGTTCCACTGGAGTCGACTCGAATCTCAGAGTCCATAAAACGCTCTCTGACTTTTTCTGTGTGTACCGCTGGGAGTCGACTCGCATTCCACTGGAGTCGACTCGAATCTCAGACCTGAAAAACTGCTCTTCTGTCCTTCTGTCTGTTTTCAGTCGGAGTCGACTCGTACTGATCAGGAGTCGACTCGAGCTCGTGCCAGTGACCTTGATACGCTTGGAGTCGACTCGTGAAACTCGGGAGTCGACTCGTATCTCAGACATTGGTTCATGCAGACTTCTTAACTTATCCAAAATGCTATGAACCAAGTCTAGAGACACTTGGACAGGATTTTCACTGAAACACTCAATTGAATTCATTAGTAATCACAAGATATACTCAAATGCTTTGAGCTCATCAAAATCAAACGGGATTTTAATCGATCACTCCACAATAAGTTTCTTAAATTAGACAATAAACATTTCAACTGGATCACCATTCTTTTGGTATAATTTTGTTAAATCAGCCAAAAAATATCTAGCTAAATCATATAAGCTTAAGCTTGGAATTGGTCTTCTATTTATTGCCAGGTATAAATAGACTTCTGTAGCAAGGCTATACACCAGTGGAATGCAGTCTCAGCCAGTGAAGTTAGAATAATCTTAATTTTCTGAAATCATCTCCACTGAACTCACCACATTGCATAATAAATTAAGCAGTATACTCGATTGTCCACTATTTTCCATCATCGATTAATATGGCGAAGTCTTGGATTTTACAATTTCTAGGATATTCATATATCCTATCATATTCATCTGGATATGGTTTTTTGAAGACTGGTTGATCGAGCCATCTTGGCATATGTCCGATGAATTCAATAAACAACCCAATCACTTATTCTTCATCAGCCCTTCTATTGGTGGAATATCATCTAATAACATATTTTGATTTAAGTTCGCAGTTGGCCAATGGTTTTTTTATCACATAGATTTTGTTGTAGTCTAACATGATAATTGATATCTTCATCTTTCCAAGCATCGAAATTATCTAGTCTTTGCCTCCTTGGCTCAGGTCATGTAGGTCTCTTAATTTCATTTCTACTTTTCTCAAGGACTGTTGAGAAGCATGTGCAATTCAGTCTGTTCACCTCATTATAGCTTGAATTACTTCATTCTCATTTGCCCTTTGTTCTCTCCAAGAGGTTTCTTGAGAATCAAGAATGGCTTGAAGAAAGCTTGATGGAATCCATGTGATCATTCTCTTAGGATGTTTCATCCCGGTCTACTTCCTTACAGATTTTCTTTTGGCATTCTATCATACTAGGTCTAGCCAAGAATGCTAAAAAAAATATTTCTTGAGAAACTGAACTATAGCCGATGAGGTCGATGGTATATCAGATGGAGCAAATCGATCGAGGAGTTTGGTTAAGCCAAGAGATGATGTCCCATCTTACCTCAATATATACAAGAGGACTTTTCCAATTTCTAGTAGAATGAGAATTATACAAAGAATGAAAACAATAAGGGACGTAATAACTAATAGGTAAGACAGACAAATAAGATCGATTTCACAAGGATATTCGAATACAAATCATAAGAGGTAAAATAATTAATCATGATAAATGGAGGAGGAATAAGTTATTTTTGCTACTCCAATCATCATCTGCACTCGACGTCCACATAGAATGAGTAAGTTGACTCCTTTGTTTATTTCTCGATGATAGTAAGGTATATACCACCCACCAACTTTACAAGTTACTTAAACTCTATGCTGGTGAGGTTGACCATCCATTCTATCGGCTCCTCAATGTCCATGCGCAAATAAGTTGAATCTAATTTATGGATTTCTTGACATCCATGCAAAAGTAGGTTGAACCTTGGCCGCGAACCACTTGACATCCATTTGAGGGCGAACTAAACCTTTGCTTCTTGAGTAGAAGTGGAGCCGTATCCATCAACAATTGCAAGATTTGCCATGAAGAAAGACTTTGAATCTTTGAATCCTAGGAGAGGATCATGCATCAAACTAAATGCTCCATATGGTTGTGAGATAGAAGGTGATTGAAGCGAGTAATAGAGATGTGTCTTGAATATGTCGAAGGGGAAGAAAATAGATCTTTTTTCGTCCTTTATTATGTAGACTAAAAACTATTTCTAGTGATAACTTCTGTTAGGAGATGGCTTCTTATCATGTTAAACTCTCTGGTATCACTAGCAGATATTTACACAAAGAACCACCCTATATATCTTGATCATCTCCTTTAGAATGTTAATTTAATTATTTCAATAACAAACGGCCAGTATCTAGCCTCTTGTGTAACAAGTGGTCAAATATGTGTCTTCTATATATGATAACAAAAACAATTAACTAAAGCTTAATTGGTCTAATGTTTTTAAGCATTTACTAAAGTTAGCTAATGATCGATTATTTTTTTGTGTAAACAAAAATGTTTGAAGCCAGGTGTCATGTTGAGGGTATATGCAACATTGATGCCAATCTCATGCTTGGAATGCTTTTCTATATATTTGTTTATAGACAGGGGGATTTGCTTCGCCCCCCAACCTCTCCCCACAAGCATGCAAGACATTTCATCGTGATATCATAAACATATAGTGGAACAACCTTAAATGATAAGATGCAAACTTTATTCAAATAACTAACTTAAAATTTAAATATCTCATAATTCTAACAATATTCTAAGATAGTATATCAATTTAAATAAACTCTAATCTAAGATAATCGGGGCCAAAGTTCTGCTAGTCGCTCTTCTATATTGAACCCCAGTCAGACTAGTTCTTCGGATCTGTAAAAACAGTAAGAAATTTTATAATGAGCTAGACAACCCAGTAAGTAATGAATATATTAACTAGACAATTCATGTAATAACATAAAATATAAATACAAACTACAATAAATCAGTATAAAGATATAATTAATTCTATTTCAAATCACAAATCCATTAAAATTCATATTTTTTAAATATTTATATGCGTAATCATAAATTCGATCCGTAACAAATCACATTCAACTCAACAACCTTAAACTATGGCCACACTTATACCCTATGGCTAGACTAAAAATAGAACTACACTTATACCCTAGGCCAGAATACCATACTTATACCCTGCAAAGTGGGCCAGAATACCACATTTATGCCTTATGATAGGGCCAAAAGCAGAATCAATGTGGTCAATAATAATCGAAGTGTCAATGTATAACTCTCAATTGGCAGGGTTTTAAAACATAGTGAGGCTGAGAATTTAAAACTAATACATATCAAAGTTATTTTACAATATATATATATATATATATATATATATATATATATTATAATCCAATTAAAATATGCATACACGATGTAAAATCAGTAAATAATATAACAATAGTCCGAAAATTATTACTTCAAATTACATATCTAATTTTCATTCAAAACAATATCTCGTAAAATTCATATATCATATATAAATCATTTAACAATTTATTCGATGTAAAAATAATATTATGTAAATAAAAATCTAAAAAAGGTAGATCATTACTTACTTTGTACGAATAATGAGTAGATAATCCAACTAATTTTTAAAATCCTCCTTCAAAACCTAATATCCGAAATTATACTATTATTTTATTAAAATTTAATCATGATTAATTTAAGAATAAAAATTCTAAGTCCTGATACCCTCATAGGCTGACTAAGCAGAAGTGCCCGACACTCTGGTTAGTCTGATAAAGTAGAATCCATCTGATCAAAGTACTATAGTCTTCCTTTTCTTGTTGTCCACTTCTTCATTGGGTCATTGTCAGCTTATAGGTCATCAAAGATCCTAAAAGCTCCTCTAGAGGTAGAGTGTTTAGGTTTTTTGCTTATTGAATTGCTATCACCTTGGCTTCCCATGTCTATGGAAGGGATATAAAAATTTTCCTCACCAACTCACTATTAGTATAAGATTTACCAAGTGATTTCAAATATTCATAATATTTGTAAATCTAGTGAATATTTCAATGGTAGACTCTTCAGGATTTATTTTGAATAGTTCATAACTGTGAACTAGTATGCTAATCTTACATTTCTTGACCTACTTAGTGCCTTCATGAATAATTTCCAGCTTATCCTAGATTTTCTTGGCAGAGGTGCAAGTAGAGATCCTATTGAGCTAAACTATATACAAGGCATCGCTCATGGTGTTAATAGCCTTAGCATTCAATTAAGCCAACTTCTTGTCACTCTCATCTTATTCACTCTCGTGTGTGCGAATCTTAACACCATCTACCAACTTTGTATGTGTATATGGGTAAATTACTATGATATTCCATATATCATAGTCCAGTGCTTGGATGAAGATCCTCATCTTGGCTTTCCAGTAGGTATAGTTTGACCTACTGAACTACATAAGAGTATATATGATCCAATTTATCTTATCCCACATAATGCATATAGGCACATATATAACCTACTTTCCATTGAAAGAGGAATCAAACTCCAAATAAATAAATAGAACCTCACTAATATATAACAAAGCGAACCATTATAAATTCGATATTAAGGTTCTCTACAAGTTTGAAAGCAACCACTTAGAAGTTGAATAATTTAGTATATTTTCAGCTTCTTTGGAAATAAATCAATATTCTTTTATCTTTCACATTGATACTTAGAGATTGAGTATAAGAAAAAAGTACATTTTTAATTAATCACAAGAACGATACCCATGCACGCAAAGAAATAATAAAAATGTACATAATTAATATAATAGATAAACAAATATTTTTTAAAAAATAGAATGAACAATAAATTATTAGTAATTTATATTTAATAATTAATGACCATTTGGTTCAACCAACATGCACTCTAATTCTTCCAATCGCTTTGATTGCCATGACATCAACTAGAACATAATTTTTTAGATTTTTTTTCATGTCGATTTAAATACAGCTCGGCAAAAAATAATTAAAAAAGTTTCTACATTTTTAAAATAATTAATAAGATTTTTTGTGTTTCCTAAAATAGCTAAAAATTTTCTGCACTGAAAAAATGCATCCTAAAATAACTAAGAATCAAGCCCCCGGAAATAACTTTTTCCTCTAAAAATTTGCTAAATGGATATCTTCAAATAATTTTTCCTCTTGGTGATATTTCTAATGGCTTCTATGTTGCCCAAGGTGACTAGCCAAGAGCACAAAAGTGCAATCGTCAGACCATTTTAATTAGTATTTTAGCTAATCATTAATAATAAAATTTACTAATTAACGTGGTATTTGTGTTTGAGTGCAGTAATCCAAGAAACCAATTAACATTAGGTTTGAGCCCAATGCCTGGCAGCCCGAGCTCAAGTTAAGCCAGCATCTTCCGGGGCCTTGCCTGACTTCATCCCGCGATACAACACAACATCGCAAGCATCTTCGTGTCCGCATCCAATGATCCAGATCAGCTCCCTCCGGCTTCAGCCCCTCTTCCAAGCCTCCCAAATAAGCAAGCTGCATCAAATCCCCCCTCAAAGCAAGGCAGATCCCAGCCATTCGTGCCTTCCTTCCTTGCACCCACGATCAGCCCCTCCTCCGCATTCATCTCCCTCCCAGCAAGGTAGATCCCAGCACCTCCCTTCCGCATCATCCCGTCCGGATTCCTCTGCATCCAAGCGTCCGTGCCAGCTCTTCCGTGATCCCAGCAACGCCCGACTCATAGCCGGTCCATGCGTTCCTCCCATTGATCACGGAAGATCCCAGCTCTTCTGTGATTCTGCATCCTTCCCAGATCAGCATCATCCAAGCCACAGCAACGGATTTTCAGCAACCCCCAAGCACCGCGTCCGTGATCGGCTCCTCCCAGCGCCCGGATCCGCGTCCCCACCTTCCGCATACATTCCAAATCCTCCGCAATCACCGGCGATCCCAGCTCCTCTTCCATGATCTGGCGATCCCACACCGCGTCCAACCCCTTCTCCGTGATCCCAGCAGCGCCCGAAGAAGGAAGTCCGAGCCTCCCTTCCGCATCAGCCGTCCGGCAATCTCGCATCCATGGCCAAAGAGAGAAGCCGTCCGGAGCAATCCGCCCACCATTTCCTCATCCTTCCCAGCATCTCGGATGACCCGTGATTCCATTTCAAGTGAATCTGCGGCTATAAGAGGAGAAGGAGGAAGAGGAGAGGGGAGTGCTCGGTGGAGGCCAAGAAACAGAGGAGGGAGGAGAGGTTCCCGGTTTGGTTTGGAAGAGAGGGCTCGATTCGGTGGGGAGAGAAGAAGAAACAGAGCATTGCTCTGTTCTTGGGAAGAAGAAAGAAATAAAAAACTATATTTTATGTTGAAAGTCCACCGTGGGAGAGAAAGGGAGATGAAATAAATTTTCTTATTTTTATTTTTTTTACTTGTAGAAGAAAGAAGCATTAGGCTTCATCTTCAATTTTTTTACTTTTTGTAATTATTTCTTTTTATGAAATCAATTAATTTTCTTTCATGCAATCCATGTTCTAGGTTCAGTTTAATTTCTACTTTTTATGCAATGCATTAAACTTTCTTTCATTCAGTCTATGTTCCAGGCTTCAATCTTCCTAAGCACTGTTTTCATCCATACCAAAGTTTTTCTTTGAATAGTTAAATATTTTATTAAATTTATAAATGCTCTTCGATTCCAAGTATCTGTCTTGTAGTTAATTTCAATTAGAAAATATTCTCTGATAGACTAGAGAATCATTCAACTTTTCCAACGTAAGGTTTTTCTTTCATTATTCAAAAATTGATTTCGAATCCAAGTGAACGTTTTTATTTTTATGTAACTCCAATCGCCTCCTTGTGGATCGACCTCTTACAACCACTATTCTTCGGGTAGAACAGGTAAGAGTAAATTAAATTTAAACTTTATTTGTTAGTTCTCACAACGATCTGTTTAGCATATTTTTAGGTAAACAGGAATCGGACGAACAGAATTTTGGCGCCGTTGCCGGGGAGGCAAATTGAGAAGCAAGAACAATCACGAAGATTAAATCGAATTTTGGATACCCGGAGTGAACGCACTCCGGTAGTAAGTTTTTATTTTTATTTTTATCAATTTTCCTTATTTTGATAATTTCTAGTTAACAATTTCGTAGTTATTAAATTCTAAAATTTGAAATTCGAAATTTAAAATTCAAAAAAAAATTAAAATTAAAAAAAACAATTCCAAAATTCAAAAATTCAAAAATTCAAAAAAAATTTAAATTCAAAATTTGAATTCTGAGATTCGAAAACTGAAATTTAAAAAAAAAATTAATTAAATCAAAAAAACAAATTAAAAAAATATTATTTTTGCTAGTATTTGATAGGGTGCAATCCCCCGAGGTTATCATACCTCTATTGGGACTCCTCACGGAGTAATCTCCAGAGCTTATTCAACGGCCATTCGGAGATTGACTAACGCATAAGAATTGTGTTTAGTTTACATTCAAGTTATTGCTCTATAAAAAAAATAAAAAAAATAAAAAAAATAATAAAAATAATAAAAAAAATTTTAAAAAAATTGTTTGCTCATTTAATCATTACAACCTAATGACATTGCATAAACTTTAAAAATTATTAATTATTTGCTGTATTTAGTATTAAGCATTTGCATAAAATAATTTAAGGGCAAAACCCATTAAAAAGATAAAGTCAGGAAGTCATTACCTGTCCTTAGCCCAAAAATCACTACCTTACATACATATCCTAAGCCAAATTAAATTAAAATCAAATTAGACGTTGGCCTTAGGGTTTTCGAGCTCAATTAGGCTCTTGGAAAGAAGCGGCTGAAAGCCACTCCAGTGAGAATTTAGTAATTGGTGATGTCTCGGAAAGTTTTACAATAGTAAGAACTGTTACGGGTATTGTGGTATCGGTGTATCCCTTCTGGCACCACCACACATCCCGGGACTTTTCTGGTCACTGGTTACTGGATTGCTTAATTGGTAAGCTCAAGCTTAATCTGAAAGGGAGATTAGGAGTTGTCTAATCTAGAGAGAATTTCAGGAACTTTTTAACCTGATAAATCTCTGTGCAACTAGATTTAAGAAGCTACTAAACCTTACTGAATTCTAAGACTAATAGGGTCAAATTGTTGTGTGGTGTTGGTTGTGGTCATCTGTGTCGAGCCCTTCTCTTCTTTTAGGATTTCGATCATTGTAGGAGTCAAATCTAATGAAGTGTTGATAATGTATGCATGGTAGAAGGTCATTAAGAGATAAGTTAACTCCATTTGATCCTGAGATTGACAGAACTTTTCATCACAACTTGCGAACTGTAAACCAACTGTCAATCTCTACAATGGGTGAACACATTAGAACTTTGAATGAGTTATTCGCACCCGCATATGCTAGTCCCCCTACTTGCATAGTATTACCAATCAATAATGCAGCCCAATTTGAGATTCGGGCTGCAACAATAAACATGTTACCCAAGTTTCATGGGTTCGAGAGTGAACAACCCTACATTCATCTAAACAAATTTTTGACAATTTGTCAAACATTTAGAAATCAAAACTTAGATGAAGAGGGTATTAAATTAAGGTTGTTTCCCATGACTTTAGAGGATCGTACTGCTGCATGGCTGTATTCCCTTGCTTCAAATTTCATCACATCATGGGAACAATTATCTAGGAAGTTCATGGCTAAGTTCTATCCCATGGTAAAAACTGAAAAAATTAAGGATGCCATCAGAACTTTTAGAGAAAAATCTGAGGAGGAATTTTTCCAACTTTGGGAAAGATTCCATGATCTTTTGGTCAAGTGCCCGCACCATGGGTTTGACAAGGCTGATCTAGTACATTTCTTTTATAAAGGATTACCTCCGGCACATAGAAACATGATCGAGTCCATGCACAAAGGTAGGTTCATGAACCAAACCCCGGATCAAGCCTATGAATTTCTTGTTGACTTAGCCGAGAACGCCCAAAATTGGAGTAGCTATGGTGAGGAAGTAAATAGAGATGAGTTCGGATCTAGAAAACCAGGCAATTATGAAATGAAAGCAGACCCAAAACTAAAAAATGTCATATCCAATCTGGTGACTGGAATGAACAACTTAAGCAAAAAATTTGATGCTTTCACTGTTTCCACTAGCACAAGTTCATATAAAGAGTTAAATCCCATCATGAAAGTGGATCACGAGTCACAAAGTTTATGTATCTTGTGTAACAGTTCTGAACATCTAGTGAAGTATTGTCTTAGTTTACCCAATATTAAGGCTGAGCAGGCAAATGCTCTAAACTCATATAGTGCCTTCAAGAAGCCCACTCCCAATTCATTCAGCCCAGTCTACCACCCTGATAATAGGTTCCACCCAAATTTCTCATACAAGCAAAATGAACCTATTCAGTATCAAGGTGGTCCACCAGGTTTTCAGAAGAATTTTTTCAGGATAGGTCCATCACAAATGAACCAACCTTTGGTTCCATCTGTACCTCCTTATAATGCCCCTATCCCTCAGCAAACTACATCATTGGAAGCCATGATGGCTAACATGATGAAGCAGCAACAAGACTTCATCCAACAACAACAACAGACCAACATGGCTCAAACCCAGACTAACCAATTCCATGCGCAAGCGATTGCAAAACTTGAGGTTAGTCTGAGCCAAATAGCTAACTCTTTAGGGGATAGGAAGAGAGGTGAATTGCCCAGTCAGCCAGTGTCTAACCTAGTAGGCAACAGAATCAAGGGCCGAGAGGCCAGTTTCAGATTGATTCTAATGGAAACCCTACCCATGAAGTCCAGGCAATTACCACTTTACGGTCTGGCAAGCAAGTGGACAACAAAGTCCAACATCCTGTGCAAGAAAAAGAAGAAAAGCATGAACCAAACCCCATCCAGAAAAAGGCACAAGAACAGGGAACACAAGAAATAGAGGAGAAACCAATAGAGATGTACACACCCAAGGCTCCCTTTCCTAGTAGACTACAAGACTCAAAGAAAAAATCTCAGTACAATGAAATCATGGAAGTCTTTAAAAATGTCCAAATAAATTTATTCTTCTTAGATGCTATCAGACAGATCCCCTCCTATACATAATTCTTAAAAGACTTAACCACGGTGAAAAGAAAAATCAGTATTTCTAGGCAAGCTGTGATGGCGGCACAAGCCTCATCTCTTATTCAACAACAGATTGCCTCAAAATACAAGGACCCTGGTTGCCCCGCTGTTGAAATTAAAATAGAAGAAACCATCATTCGGAGAGCCCTATTAGACTTAGGAGCAAGTGTAAACCTATTACCCTATTCTGTCTACACCGAACTAGGTTTGGGGGAATTAAAGCACACAAACATTACTTTGTCATTAGCAGATAGGACTGTGAAGTATCTTAAGGGAATTGTAGAGGATGTAATTGTAAAGGTAAATGAGTTTTACTATCCTGTGGATTTTGTAGTCCTCGAAACTGAACCAGTGAAAAACCCAGGTAGTCACATCCCGGTAATCCTTGGTAGACCATTTTTGGCCACTTCAAATGCTGTGATCAGTTGCCGAAATGGGATAATGACCTTAGCATTTGGAAACTTGACCGTCCAACTCAATGTCTTTCACAGTAGTAATCAACCATCTGAGATGGACGATTTAGAAGAAATTCATATGATTGAAAACATAATCAGTAAGTCATTCGAGGAATCAAGTTATTCTGATCCACTAGAAAGATGTTTGGCCCAATTCAGTCAAGATTGTGAGGAAAGAGAGTCGAATCAGGAGGTTAATGCATTGCTAGATTCCATTCCTGTAATGGATACTAGCAGATGGACTACTAAATTTGAATCATTACCTATACCTGAATCCCAGCTAGTACCTTCAAGTATCAAACCTCCCCAGCTTGAACTTAAAGATCTGCCTGAAAACCTAAAATATACATTTCTAGGGGACAACATCACCTTACCTGTTATTATTGCATCAAATTTAACTGAAGAACAGGAAGAGAAGTTGTTAAATATCCTTCAGAAAAATCAAGAAGCGATCGGCTGGTCTATAGCTGATATTAAGGAGATTAGTCCTACTGTGGTCCAACATAAAATCCATCTAGAAGAAGATGCAACAATCTCTAGAGAACCACAAAGGCGACTTAATCCAATCATGAAGGACGTAGTTCGAGCCGAGGTCATCAAACTTTTAGATGCAGGGATTTATATCCTATTTCTGATAGTCAGTGGATAAGCCCAGTTCAAGTCGTACCTAAAAAGTCTGGCATCACTGTGGTGAAAAATGATCACAATGAGTTAGTCCCTACTCGAATCCAAACGGGATGGCGAGTATGCATCGACTATAGGAAGCTTAATACCATGACTAGAAAAGACCATTTTCCTCTACCCTTCATCGATCAAATGCTAGAACGGCTAGCTGGCCACTCCCATTACTGTTTCCTCGATGGTTATTCTGGATATAACCAAGTCCCTATCGCACGTGAGGATCAAGAGAAAACCACATTTACCTGTCCTTATGGCACTTTTGCCTATCGTCGCATGCCTTTTGGGCTATGCAATGCACCAGCTACATTCCAACGGTGTATGATGAGCATTTTCTCTGACATGGTGGAAAAATTTTTAGAAGTTTTTATAGATGACTGTTCTGTATTCGGATCCAATTTTGATGAATGTCTGCACCACTTGACACTTGTTGTAGAACGCTGTAAAGAGGAAAACTTAGTTCTTAACTGGAAGAAGTGTCATTTCATGATAGAATCAGGTATTGTTTTAGGACACATTGTGTCACAAAGGGGAATTGAGGTGGATAAGGCCAAAGTAGAATTAATTGCTAAATTGTCACCTCCCAAAACTGTTAGGGAAGTCAGATCCTTTCTAGGGCATGCGGGTTTTTACCGTCGCTTTATCAAGGACTTCAGTAAATTGTCGAAATCCTTATGCGATTTGTTGGCAAAAGATGCTACTTTTAATTTTTCGCCAATTTGTATAACTGCTTTCGAAAGACTAAAGTCTGAACTAACCTTAGCACCTATCATAAGGTCCCCTGATTGGAATCTGCCATTTGAAATCATGTGTGATGCATCTGATTATGCAATAGGTGCCATCTTAGGACAGCGAGTAGAGAAGCTTCCCCATGTTATTCATTATGCGAGCAAAACTCTGAATGACGCCCAACTCAACTATTCCACCACTGAAAAAGAATTGTTGGCAGTTGTTTTTGCTCTAGACAAATTTCGTCCCTATCTGATAGGATCCAAGGTCCTCATTTATTCTGATCATACTACCCTTAAGTACCTTCTCACAAAGAAGGATGCCAAGGCAAGACTCATTCGTTGGATCCTATTGCTTCAAGAATTTGATCTTGAAATACGAGATAAAAAGGGATCTGAAAATGTTGTAGCTGACCACTTGTCCAGATTAATTGTTGAATCATCTGGAGAATACATGCCTGTGTCCGAGACCTTCCCTGATGAACAATTAATGATGATTTCCCATACCAATGTTCCATGGTATGCTGATGTAGTCAACTATCTAGTTACTGAACGAATGCCCAGTTCATGGACCAAACAAGAGAAATTCCGCTTCCTAGCTCGTGTAAAGTGGTATTTTTGGGATGAACCATACCTATTTAAATATTGCCCTGATCAGATCATCCGACGGTGTATCCCTGAATACGAACAAAGGAAAGTCCTTTCCTTTTGTCATGACCACGCTTGTGGTGGTCATTTCAGTGGTAAAAAGACGGCTGCAAAGGTTTTGCAGTGCGGATTCTATTGGCCCACACTATTTCATGACTCACACGAGTATTGCAAATCATGTGACCGATGTCAAAGACTAGGAAAAATTTCAAGAAAAAATGAGATGCCTCTGAACCCGATCTTAATTGTAGAAATCTTTGATGTTTGGGGTATTGATTTTATGGGTCCTTTTCCTATGTCATTTGGGCACCAATACATACTCCTAGCTGTTGACTATGTGTCCAAGTGGATTGAGGCTGTCGCATATAAGACCAATGATCATAAAGTAGTGATCAAGTTTCTTAAGGAGTCTGTCTTCGCTCGCTTTGGCACCCCTCGTGCTATCATTAGTGATGGAGGGAAACATTTTTGCAATAGAATTTTTAAAGCCCTTACTAAGAAGTATAACATCACCCACAAGGTCGGTACACCATATTATCCACAAACAAGTGGACAAGTTGAGATTTCCAACAGAGAAATCAAGACCATCCTTGAAAAAATGTCAATCCATCTCGAAAGGATTGGTCCCTTAGGTTAACAGATGCATTGTGGGCATATCGAACGGCCTACAAAACACCAATTGGAATGTCCCCATATAGGATTGTCTATGGCAAGGCTTGCCATTTACCTGTCGAGTTAGAACACAAGGCGTATTGGGCAATCAAACGCCTAAATTTCGATCTCGACAAGGCAGGAGAACATAGAAAGCTTCAGCTCGACGAGCTTGAAGAAATTAGGAACGATGCTTACGAGTGTGTTAAGAAGTACAAGGATCGCATGAAAGTCATGCATGACAAAATGATTACTCGTAAAGAGTTTCACCAAGGACAAAAAGTTCTCTTATATGATTCTCGATTACATCTATTCTCTGAAAAACTTAAATCTCGCTGGACTGACCCATACACGGTAGAGAAAGTGCATCCGCATGGTGCGGTAGTAATATGCAACACTAAAGATAGTAGGTCGTTTCAAGTTAATGGATATCGTTTAAAACCATACCTTGAGTATCTGAGTCCAGAAGTCGAGGAGACACTTCTGACCGACCCTGTTTATCATGAATGAATTAGAATTGTCTGGCTGAAGACATAAAACTTAGCGCTCTTTGGGAGGCAACCCAACATATAAATATTATAAAAAAGAAAAAAAAAATTAAAAAAAAAATTACTAACATGCAGGTTTGGGGGTATTTTGCCTCAATTTTCAATTTACCCGCCCATATCAGGTAACTTCTCCTCTGTCCTCTTACTGCTTTAAATTTTCTTTAACATTGAGGACAATGTTAGATTTAGGTTTGGGGGTATTCTTAAGCATTTGGAATTTAAAAAAATATATATATAGTTTTCAATAAAAAATTTTGGAATAAAAAAAATAAAAAATTAATTTCTTTACAACACACAAGGTATATAAAATCTAAGAGCCCAATGACTAGTCGGAAGTAGTGCAAAGTGAGTTCTTTTTATTAAGTTTCTTTTAGTGAGTTATAAGCTAATTAGTGCTTTGAATTTCACAACACATCTGGCCTGCATTTTCTAAGGTATAGGTTCGACATTGTGTTAAGAATATGGTAGCAACCTCGAATCCTGATGAACCATCTTTTTCTGATCCAAAAAAAAAAAAACTATTTGGTGGATTTAATTAGGTCCATCGAAAAGGGCTACCTATTGTCAAAGGTCAGCGGGCTTGTGATGAGGAACCCGAGCATAGGTCCATAGGGGAGTCTTGATGCCCGACACCTCATGCCAACTGGTGTGAGAATTGTCGACTAATTGCTCGCTACATGGAGGAATCATCACAGGAGTAAAAGTGCACAATATAAACATTTTCATGTTTCAAAAAAAAGTTTAAAAAAAAATTGTATTTTGACCTTAAGAAAGACAATAGTGTGAAAGCCGTCGTTGCAAAAATTCGAGTAAACTGGAATATTACAGATAAAGCCCATGAGGTATTAAAGTAAACATCCACAGCTCTCGAAATCCTGCAAAAAAGATGATTTTGAATCAGCAAATAGGTCTTGTCCGACCAATTCTCGGAAACTACTAATATTAGCGATATTTTGGAGATCCAAAACCTTAGCTTGTGCATGGTCCAAACTTCACTGAGCACTCAAGTATAAATAAGTCTTACAACTCCCTAACGGAAAACTTAATGACTTCAACTTAAATTGCATACTAACCTAGAATTTGGGCTACTTAGTAATTAAAACATGCTTTTGAAATTCTTATCAGTTATGTACTTGAAATTAGACTTTCATTTCACAAACCAAATTTTATTTTGGGATTGAAGTTTGTGGGTAACTTCACTGCAAACCCTCACGAGACAACACTTGTCCACTAGGGTAACCTAGGGGTTTAACGGCTTGTTGCACGTGCTAAGTGCAATCGTAATGCTCTACAAAAGTGAGTATTTATCTTAGTTCATGTATATTTATATATATATAATAAATAAAACTTTTGCTAATTAATACTAGAGACTAGCAAAAAGCTGGTTGGGGGGTGTGATGAGAGCACAAAAGTGCAATCGTCAGACTATTTTAATTAGTATTTTAGCTAATCATTAATAATAAAATTTACTAATTAACGTGGTATTTGTGTTTGAGTGCAGTAATCCAAAAAACCAATTAACATTAGGTTTGAGCCCAATACCCGGCAGCCCGAGCTCAAGTCAAGCCAGCATCTTCCAGGGCCTGCCTGACTTCATCTCGCGATACAACACAACATCGCGAGCATCTTCGTGTCCGCATCCAATGATCCAGATCAGCTCCCTCCGGCTTCAGCCCCTCTTCCAAGCCTCCCAAATAAGCAAGCTGCATCAAATCCCCCCTCAAAGCAAGGCAGATCCCAGCCATTTGTGCCTTCCTTCCTTGCACCCACGATCAGCCCCTCCTCCGCATTCATCTCCCTCCCAGCAAGGTAGATCCCAGCGTCTCCCTTCCGCATCATCTCGTCCGGATTCCTCCGCATCCAAGCGTCCGTGCCAGCTCTTCCGTGATCCCAGCAACGCCCGACTCATAGCCGGTCCGTGCGTTCCTCCCATTGATCACGGAAGATCCCAGCTCTTCCGTGATTCCGCATCCTTCCCAGATCAGCATCATCCAAGCCACAGCAACGGATTTTCAGCAACCCCCAAGCACCGCGTTCGTGATCGGCTCCTCCCAGCGCTCGGATCCGCGTCCCCACCTTCCGCATACGTTCCAAATCCTCCGCAATCACCAGCGATCCCAGCCCCTCTTCCGTGATCTGGCGATCCCGCACCGCGTCCAGCCCCTTCTCCGTGATCCCAGCAGCGCCCGAAGAAGGAAGTCCGCGCCTCCCTTCCGCATCAGGCATCCAGCGATCTCGCGTCCGTGGCCAAAGAGGGAAGCCGTCCGGAGCAATCCGCTCACCATTTCCTCATCCTTCCCAGCATCCCGGATGACCCGTGATTCCATTTCAAGTGAATCCGTGGCTATAAGAGGAGAAGGAGGAAGAGGAGGGGGGAGTGCTCGGTGGAGGCCAAGAAACAGAGGAGGGAGGAGAGGTTCCCGGTTTGGTTTGGAAGAGAGGGCTCGATTCGGTGGGGAGAGAAGAAGAAACAGAGCATTGCTCTGTTCTTGGGAAGAAGAAAGAAATAAAAAACTATATTTTATGTTGAAAGTCCACCGTGGGAGAGAAAGGGAGAGGAAATAAATTTTCTTATTTTTATTTTTTTTACTTGTAGAAGAAAGAAGCATTAGGCTTCATCTTCAATTTTTTTACTTTTTGTAATTATTTCTTTTTATGAAATCAATTAATTTTCTTTCATGCAATCCATGTTCTAGGTTCAGTTTAATTTCTACTTTTTACGCAATGCATTAAACTTTCTTTCATTCAGTCTATGTTCCAGGCTTCAATCTTCCTAAGCATTGTTTTCATCCATACCAAAGTTTTCCTTTGAATAGTTAAATATTTTATTAAATTTATAAATGCTCTTCGATTCCAAGTATCTGTCTTGTAGTTAATTTCAA
This sequence comes from Phoenix dactylifera, assembly GCF_051530095.1. Classification (NCBI taxonomy): domain Eukaryota; kingdom Viridiplantae; phylum Streptophyta; class Magnoliopsida; order Arecales; family Arecaceae; genus Phoenix; species Phoenix dactylifera. Next base: position 20,775,942 of record NC_143199.1, on the reverse strand, counting down.
TTAGAAAACATTCTCTGATAGACTAGAGAATCATTCAACTTTTCCAACGTAAGGTTTTTCTTTCGTTATTCAAAAATTGATTTCGAATCCAAGTGAACGTTTTTATTTTTATGCAACTCCAATCGCCTCCCTATGGATCGACCTCTTACAACCACTATTCTTCGGATAGAACAGGTAAGAGTAAATTAAATTTAAACTTTGTTTGTCGGTTCTAACAACGATCTGTTTAGCATATTTTTAGGTAAACAGTAATCAGACGAACAGGTCGACTCAACTCCTTTTTGGTTGACTCAAGGTACAGTGGGGTCGACTCAAGTTCCATTGGGGTCGACCCGCTCAGGAATTCCAGAGACCCATTTTAAATGACACAGCCTTGGGGTCGACTCATGTTCAGTTGAGGTCGACTCAAGGTGGGGTCGACTCAAGTTACATTGGGGTCGACCCTCTTAGGGATTCCAGAGACTTATTTTCTTGAGGCTTGAAGATGAGGTCGACTCAACTTTTACTTGGGTCGACCCAAGTACTGTTCATCCGTGCCATTTTTGCAGGAATGTGCCCGATGGTTCCTTGATGTGCCGGGGTCGACTCCACCAATCTTGGGATCGACTCATTCCACACTTTGCTGCAACTTAAGGTTAGATTCATTCATAAAATCAATGAAATATACTTCAAGCAATTTTGAATATATGTCATGGTAGTGCTACATACTCTAAACAATGAAAATTACTATTGTCCCCTTAGGAGTACGTTTCACTTGAAACTTTGCCGAATTGGAATTTAGAATTCACTATCCCTTTTCTATCGCAAATTTTATCTCATTGGTAATCATTGAAGTACATCTTGATCTCATTCTTCTAATATACCGTGGGTGACAAACTTAGTAATGATGTATCATATTTTCTTGTAATTTTTAATTAGATATTCCCTTAATGGTTGTGTTAATCATCAAAATACCACTATCATCCTCAATCTCCCCCTTTTTGATGATTACAAAATATTGAGTATGAGCCGATTGTTACTGAACTTAAAATCAGTCTTAGAAGAGCTCAAGTTGCTGAATTTCAGCTTTTCAAATTTGAGAGTAAAGTCTCCTCCTTTTTCATCCAAATATTGCCAATTAGAACTTTTGATTTACTCCCCCTTTCTTTTATATTTGGTTAAAGATGAAACTTCAAAAATTTGAGATAAAGCAAGAGTTTCAGATTATATATCGAGGTGTGAAAGGTATGTGCCAAATTCTGAAATTTGATTGAGAGTTTAAACTTTAACATTTTCATTGTTACATATCGCTCCCCCTTAAGTGTATATTATCTCCATTTATAATTTTCAACCTTGTTTGTCAACTTATTGCAACTTCTTTCTTTCCTTGCTTCTCCCCCTTTTTGTTATCATCAAATAGGTGCATGGCAATAGATAAGTAGACACAGAAAATAATAAACAATCAAGTTTCATTGATCAAAATGGAACATTATAGTACATTAATGCCAAAAATATAATGTTCTTCAATCAAAGTGCAAAGTGCATGATCAACACAAAATACATATGAGAACTAGATAAATTCTAGGCACTAATCATAGTGCTAACATCAGCCTAGGGGGTATCTAATGGTTGTGATCTAGTCCTCATCCTCCTAGCATAAGTGGCGAGGGAAGGTCGAGCCTGATGAGACTGAGTCTGGCGTGGACCTCGCTGAGCTAGATGACTCTGTGCCGATACCTCTGACTCAGCTGCTCGGGCACAGATGGACCATAAGCCTCTCTCTCTCTCTGTAATGCTCCTACATGCTCTCTAAGATCGCTAATCTCAGCAGTCATGCTATCCATCCTGCTCCACATCCCATCAGAAAGAGTCCTCACCTGAGCTGATACAAGCTCAGTCATCCTACTCCAAAACTCCTCTGTACATCCCGTAGGTATGGATGACAAAGGTCCAGCCTCTGAAGGTGCTGTAGGATGATCCGCAGGTACCTCAGCCTCAGGGATGGGATCTCCAATCTCTGATGTATCACCCTCTGGTGCATGTCTTCCTGCTCCTGCATGCACCCACTGCCCGTTCACCTTCTCATAACCCATGCGAATTAGGGATCGTGCAGTGTAAGTGTCAGTAAATAATAGATGCCTGGAGATCTCTCCCTCTACTGATATGTCATGCTGTCGGAAGACCAGGGTGAGTATCATACCATAGGGCAAGGAGACTCTCGAATTGCATATAACCTTTCTCATCTGTCTGATCATCATAGCTGGGAGGTTCAAGGGAATGCCATGAATAACGTGCTCCATAATAACCAAATCTCGCTCAGATATGAGATCGAATCTTCCACTCTTCGGAAACAGTATCCGACCTATAAAGTTATGCAACAACCTCATCTCAGCTGATAGAGAGCTAGCTACTAAATTTTCTAATAATCAAAATCCTCTCTCTCAAAAATCAGCTGTAGAGCTCTCAACTTACTTTCTGGTCTTTTCGGTGTAGCTCCTTCACAGGGGAGATGCAGCAACTCACTCAAACTTTCTTCTGAAACCCTAACCCTTACTCCTCGGACTTCAGATATAAGCCCTCCCATTCCAACTTTTAGGAAGGCATAGAACTCACGAACCAACCCCGGATAGATCACCACATCTAGGGAGCAAAGATACTCCCATCCTTGCCTTCGGATCCAATCACCCAACCGGAACCCTTCTTGATCCAAAAATTTGGAGTGGATCCTTCTCCCCGTAGTCATCGGTCTCCCCACATATTTTGCAAGTTGTTCGGAGGGGGAGGGAGGAGGAGGAGGCTCTACACGTGTCTCACCTTGTGGAGGCACTGTAGAAGACTCTCTAGCATGTCTATCAACACGGGTTGTCTGTGAAACTCTCCCGGATCTCTTAGCAACGGCTCGCTTGGGTCCCATTCCTTCCAAGATCTTGATCTAACGGCTTGGGGAAGCTTCCTTCTACTGTTTGGAGATGATTGGAAGAGATTGGAGAGTGGAAAATAGGATTTTAGGAAGAGGACAAGATGAAACAGTGCCCTAGAATAGCTCACGGGTCTCCCTTTTAAAAGTGGGGTCCCGTCGTTGGGTCGACCCCAGATTTTTCTTGGGTCGACTCAACGTTGGGTCGACCCCATTCTGGCTTGGGTCGACCCTAGTTCAGAAAATTTTCTTTCTCTTCCTTTTCTTTTTAAAAGTTTTCCTTTCCTCCAATTCTTACAAATTCTTACTGGGATAATGATACATGAGTAAGGAATCTATAGATGACTAGTTTGACTAATGTTTCATGGGCTTTTCGAAATGGGAGGAGAGTATCATGAGACAACTTGCTTCTTTTTATATCTCCTTAGTCAAAAGGATCACATATGCCTAATTCCCCCCTAAGCATGCAAAATCTATCTTCACTCAAAGATTTTGTGAATATGTCAGCTAATTGTTTCTCAGTACATACATGCTCAATACATATATTTCCATTTTGAACATGATCTCTAATGAAATAATACCTTATTTTAATATGTTTGGCTTTAGAGTGCTGAACTGGATTCTTGGTAAGGTTAATGGCACTAGTGTTATCATACTTTATAGGAATGTTATCTAGTTTAATTCCATTGTCCTCTAGTTGTTGCTTGAGCCATAGTACTTGAGCACAGCAACTTCCGGCAGCTATATATTCGGCCTCAACCGTTGACAATGCTACTGAATTCTGCATTTTGCTAAACCATGATACTAAGTTATTCCCTAAAAATTGACATGTTCCACTAGTACTCTTCCTATCTAATTTGCAACCAGCAAAATCTGTATCATAATATGCAAGTAAGTCTAAATAGGAATCTCTAGAGTGCCATAAACCTATGTTTGTGGTTGCTCTCAAATATCTAAGGATTCTTTTGACAGCACTTAGATGTGACTCCTTTGGATCTGATTGGTATCTAGCACATATTCCCACACTAAACACTATGTCTAGCCTACTAGCAGTAAGGTAAAACAAAGATCCAATTAAACCTCTATAAAGTTTTATATCTATACTTTTCCCTTTTTCATCTTTGTCTAGCTTACTAGTAGAATTCATTGGGGTGTCTATTTCCTTGTGATTTTCATTTCCAAACTTCTTTAATATTTTCTTTGTATATTTAGTTTGATGAATAAAGATACCTTCCTTAATTTGCTTGATTTGTAATCCGAGAAAGAAATTTAGTTCTCCCATCATACTCATCTTGAATTCTCCTTGCATTAATTTAGCAAACTCTTTGCAAAGATTATCATTAGTGGCACCAAAAATTATGTCATCTACATATATTTGAACTACTAACAGATTTTTGTCTTTTCTTTTGAGAAAAAGTGTTTTATCTACATTTTCCCTACTGAATTCATTATTCAGTAGAAATTTGCTTAGTCGATCATACCAAGCCCTAGGTGCTTGTTTCAATCCATATAATGCCTTGTGTAATCTAAACACATGATTTGGCAATTCATGATTCTCAAAACTAGGAGGTTGCTCTACATATACTTCTTCCTCTATAAAACCGTTTAAGAAGGCACTTTTTACATCCATTTGATACAATTTGAAATCTATGAAACATGCAAAAACTAGAAGTAATCTAATAGCTTTTAATCTTGCCATGGGAGCAAATGTTTCCTCAAAATCTATTCCTTCTTCTTGATTGTATTCCTTAACTACAAGTCTAGCTTTATTTCTTATAACTACCCCATTTTCATCTAATTTATTTCTAAAGATCCATTTTGTTCCAATTACAGAGTTATGCTTTGGTCTCTCAGTTAATATCCATACATTACTTCTTTTGAATTGATTTAATTCTTCTTGCATAGCATTTATCCAATTAGTGTCTTTTTCAGCTTCTTCATAAGTTTTAGGTTCTAATTGTGAAACAAAAGCAAGATAATCATTTAAATTTCTAAGAAAGGATCGAGTTCTTACCCCTTGAGATAGATCACCAATGATTAAGTCTTTAGGGTGTCCATGTGCATACCTCCATTCCTTCGGCAACTCTTGAGATTGTGGTGGCACGTGATCATTTTTCTTATCTTGATTTGGCACGTCATCAAGATTCAATTTTTCAAAGTCAATAATTCCTGCATCATCATCAAGAATATTTTCTCTCCTAGGAGACTCACTATCAGATTCATCAAAAATGATATTAACTGACTCTTCAACTACAAGAGTTCTTTTGTTGAATATTTTGTATGCCCTGCTAGATGTAGAGTATCTTAAGAAGATACCTTCATCTGACTTGGCATCAAATTTACTTAGATCCTCCTTGCCATTGTTTAAAATGAAACATCTACATCCAAATACTCTAAGATATTTAGTGGTTGGTTTCTTATTCTTCCAAAGTTCATAAGGAGTTTTCTTGGTTATAGGTCGTATTAAAATCCGATTTAGAATATGGCAAGCAGTACTTATAGCTTCAGCCCAAAAGTACTTTGGAAGATTTGACTCGCATAACATTGTGCGTGCCATTTCTGCCAAGGTCCTATTTTTTCTTTCAACAACCTCATTTTGTTGAGGCGTTCTAGGTGCTGAAAATTGATGTGAGATACCATTTTCATTACAAAATTCTTCAAAGTGTTGATTTTCAAATTCAGTTCCATGATCACTTCGAATTGCTATTAAGGTGAGCTTCTTTGCAGTTATGATATTTTTATAATATTTCAAGAATGCTGAAAATGCTTCATTCTTATGTGCAAGAAATGAAACTCATGTATATCTTGAAAAATCATCTACTATAACTAGTCCATACTTCTTCCCTCCTAGACTCGCGGTTCTAATGGGTCCAAATAGATCCATGTGTATGAGTTCAAAAGGCCTAGTGGTTGATACTACATTCTTTGATTTGAAGGATGATTTTGTTTGCTTTCCTAATGAGCATGGTCTACAGATTTTGTCCTTTTCAAAGATCAATTTTGGCACATCTTTTATCAAATCCTTCTTAACTAGTTTTGATATTAAGTCCATACTAGCATGTCCTAGTCTACGATGCCAAAGCCAACTTGTTTCATTTTTTCTTTCTTCATTAGTAATTAAACATAATCCATTTTTCTTGCCTAATTCATGAAGATCTACCATGTAAATATTTCTTTGCCTTTGTCCTATAAGTACAATGTTATTATCTTTAGGATTTGTGATTATGCATACTGAGGCTTCAAATGTGACTTTAAAACCTTTATCACAAAATTGACTTATGCTAAGTAGGTTATGTTTCAAGCCATTAACTAATAAAACATTTTCTATAAAGGTAGATGGAGTAATAAAAATTTTATCCTTTCCAATGATAAATTTCTTTCCATTGTCTCCATAGGTTACTACTCCACCCTTCTTAGATTCCAAGGTGACAAATTGTTCTACATCACCTGTAATGTGTTTTGAACAGCCGCTATCTAGATATCATCGTTTATCCACCTTATTAGCTGCAAGACACCCCTGTAATCAAGATCAAGAATATGCTTTAGGTACCCAAACTATGTTGGATCCTTTAGGGTTAGTACTTGATGTTCCTTTTGGAACCCAAACTTTCTTGAATTTACGCTTGTAATTATTACTCAATTTGTTGTAGCTAGACTTTCTATAGTTACATTCATATGCTTTATGTCCTAATTTATTGCAGCAATGACAAATTATATTTTCATTTTTGGTTTTCACAAATATGTTCTTTAAGTATTTTTGTTTTCTATTTGTTTTATATTCCAAACCAGCCTTATCATATACTGCTTTTTGACTATCAAGAATCATATTTAATTTAGTTGAACTAAGTGTAAACTTGTCCACTAAGGATTTGTATTTTTCTGCATCTTCTTTTAGCTTGATATTTTCAGCAATTAGATTCTTGGTTTCATTTGTGAATCTCCTACTTAATGTTTCATAGTTATTAGATAGTTTCAACTTATCTTTGATAAGAGATTGATTTTCATCTTTTAGAGCTTTATTTTTATTGATTAATTTCTTGTGTTCTTCCATGAGTTCTAAAAATACATCATGTAACTCTTCTACTGTAAAATCACATTCAAGTTCAGAATCTACCTCATCGTCATTGGCCATATGACAGATTTGGGTCGTCTCTTGTTGATCTTCCTCTTCCGAACTTGACTCCTCACTTTCACTTCATTCAGCCATGAAGTTCTTCTTCTTAAGTTTTCTTGCCATCCACTTCAATTCCGGACAATCTATCTTGAAATGCCCAGGCTTGTTACATTCATAGCAAATTGGTGTTTCCTTTTTCTTTTCTTTGTCCTTACCCTTTTCTTTGCTTGAGCTACCTTTGAAGAAGGACTTTCTTTTATGAAATTTCTTCTTTCCTCTCATGAACTTTCTGAATTTTCTTCCAAGCATAGCCATTCCTTCTTCATCATATTCCTCCTCATCATCAGATTTTTCTGATTCAGTTACCGATTTTGGAGTAGTAAACTTCAAGGCAATGGTCTTTCTTCTCTTGACCTCATCTTCTGAATTTTGACTCATGGGTCATGAGTGATCCTAGAAGTTCTTCCAATTGCAGTGTATTGAGGTCCTTTGCTTCTTGAATTGCTGTTACCTTGGCCTTCCAAACTCTTGGTAGAGACTCGAGAATTTTTCGCACCAATTCAGAGTTAGTGTAAGACTTTCCTAAACTCTTTAGCCCATTTATGATTTCCGTGAATCGAGTAAACATTTCAGTTATGGACTCTGGATTCCATTTTAAACAACTCATACTTATGTACTAATATATTTATTTTTGACTCCTTAACTTGATTAGTTCCTTCATGTGTGACCTCCAGTTTATCCCAAATTTTTTTTGCGGAGATGCATGTAGATATTCTATTGAATTCACTTACATCTAGTGAACAGTAAAGTATATTAATTGCTTTAGCATTTAGTTGTACTAGTCTTCTATCACTCTCATTCCAATCCATTTCTGGTTTGGGAATGATAGAGCCCTCTATACTCATTGTGGGTGTGTGTGGTCATCTAGTTATGATATACCACAATTCATAGTCTAGAGCTTGAATGAAAATCCTCATTCTAGCTTTCCAGTAAGTGTAATTGGTGTCATTAAACAGAGGAGGTCTATTTGTGGATTGCCCCTCACTCATAGAACATCCTACTTGGGTTATCATGATCTTTGTCTCTTGATTGTGAGATCAACAAATACTATGTGAGCACCTTGCTCTGATACCATTCTAAATGGACAACTTCAAATATTTCCTAAATTTCTATGTCCTAATTTGTGCATTTCTTAAATAGGGCTTAACAAAAAAATAAATAAATAAACTTTCTAGTTTTCCTAAAATAATTAAAAAATTCTGCATGGAGAGAAATATTTCCTAAAAAATTAAGAAGTAGGGTTTCTAAAATGTTGTTTCTCTAAAATAATTGAGAAGGATCAAAATAATTAAGAAAAGTCCCATAGCGATATTTCCAATGACTTCCCACGCATGAGGACTCTAAAAACATGATTTCAATATTTTCTTCTTCTTTTTTTTTTGTGCAACAGTTGCTCACGCTACTCTGGCGTAAATGTAACCGGTAGAATCAAAAAAAAGACGACGACTCAAAATTTTAAAATTTTAGAGCTCCCCTAAAATAATTTTTTCTTGGAGACAAATAATTTGTTATAAAATAATTTCTTCATGGAAGAAAACAATTAATATACCAAATTCCTTAATAATATAAAATAATATTTCCTTAATAATATTAAAATTACTTAATTTTGAAGTACTTTCCAAAATAATTTTCAAATAATAGTTCCATTTTTGTGCGTGGAATTTTTTTGTATGTAGATTTTTTTATCAAAAGAATATATATATATATATAATTCTTTTTTAGCCATGACATCCAAAAATAATTAAGAAGAATCAATTTTTCTACAAATTTTTTAATTTTTTTGAACTTTGGAGAGGGGTCCAATTTTCTCTCCCCATTTCATTTAAGGGGTATAGAGATATCCATCATTAAAATAAACCACCAAAGCAACATAGTAACATCCGTTGGAACTGTTCCGATATGAAACCAATATTGTTGCCAAGATGCTCAAACCCTTCATGCCAATCTATATAGGTCATACTTACTGATGCACACCGATCATGCCGGTTGGTGCCAATAAAGTTTTGATATTTTCAATTTCGGTAAGTATTATCAATATTTGCATCATACTAATATCATACCATTTCGATGAAAAATGATAGATGATTTGATACTAGGATTTGAAATCTTAATCATATCACATAACCAAGTAGACGAGACTCGTGCATTCAACATCAATCTAGGTTTAACATTTTTTCTTGATATTCTTTAACATTCCAATCAGAAAACAAAGTCAAGTCCTTTAGAATTTATTCCACTTGCAACAACTATATCTGATCTAAAATCATTGCAAGTGACAATAGCATAGCATTAACACACTTGCAAGCACGCACCAAACTACCCTGGAGAAACATCTCCGCATGAAAACATGAATCTATATAGGCTTTTCAAACACAAGGTCCACCAGAATATGCTTTGATTGCATCAGAAAATTAAGCTTTCGTGAGAAAGAGCATCATGCCTTCAAAATGCTATTGACATCCTGAACTATAACAAACGAAGAAATTAGTTGGACGAAAAATGGTAGACAATACCTATAAAAAGAACTAAAAGAATACTAACATATTAGTGGGGAGTGGATGGGAGTTAACCGCGGTGCCTGTTTGTTGAGCATGTAGTATCATGCATTTTCTGTAGTTAACCTGCCAGGATACGTCTAATGGCTGCCCGCTGCTCAGTTGTCAACCTTGAAGGAAACTTAACATCAAACTTGATCCGCAGGTTGCCCTTCTTGCCTGGCTCTTTGGTGATCGGCATCCCTTCCTTTGCAACCACAAGCTCATACCCAGGGGTCACAATATCGGTCACGTTGATTGCAAGGTCATGCCCGTCAAGGGTGGTAAGGTTTATTATGGTCCCTGCAAGCGCATCCACCAAAGAAATTTTCCAGTGGACAACAAGATCATTCCCCTCCCTTCTGTACACCTCATGAGGCTTCTCCTCAATGACAAACACAAGGTCTGCTGGCAAAAGTTTTGCCTGCTCGTTCCCCTTGTCTGGAAATGTTATCCTGGTTCCTTTCTTCCATCCAGGCCTCACATCAATTGATAAGATCTCTGTCTCGGGCACCAGACGTCTATGTTGTATGCAAAAATATAAAACAAAAAGGGAAACTATATATATCAGCAAGATAAAAGTCTTTACGCTGAGAATTTCTACTACAAAAGAAAGTTTATTATCAAGCTGAATAGAGAATAATAACAATGATAATGATAGAAAAATAATAATGAGACAGCATCATATTATAGCCTGAAATTTAAAACAATAGGATATAAGAAATTGATTTCTTTTCTCCAATATACAAGAGGACGGAAACCAAAAAGATAAACTTGCAGGAAACTCATTAACAAGATTAATGTAATAAAATAAACAACAAAAGGAAATACATGCATATGTATGTACATGTACAAACATATGTATGTATATGCCTGTGTATGTATGCATGTATAACAGAATACACAGCCAGAAAGGGCAGAATTTCAAGAATGGATACCATATGACGTACTAGAATTTGTGTGCCTCCAGACATTGCTGAGGTCCTTCTACCACTAAACAAAAATGATGCAGCATCTCTCTTTTTATATCTACACAAAACTGCATCGATGTATATCACTCCACATGCCTTGCAAAGTAAACTTAGATAAAGAAACGGAGAATGAGAGTATACAAACCACAGATTCCTAGAGTTCTCTGACATGATAGAGATGTTTAACTTCTACATATCAAATGAACCATGATTTGATATTTTACATGCTACAAGACCTAATAACATTCTATAAACAAGATTCTTGGGTTTAAAATACAGGTTCTCAAACTGTTTCAAACATTAAGCTGCAGCATATAAGGGCTGTATATAAGTAGTCACTACACAAATATATTCTATTTACATGTATTGCCTCAATGTCAGACCAAGCGAGTTCAAAAATAAAAGATGACACAAGGGCCATTGCCCACCACTCCAGGAGATAGTCCTGATAATAAATAAGAAATGTTATATAAGGAAGCTTAGTGGGGGCAAAGATATATGGGGTATACTACGTAAGTGATGTCAAAAGAACCACATTATCGGAGCAAGAACATAGTCCAAACAAATCTTGCCAGTAACCATGACATTACATAGAATAAGGATCCCCATACAAGTTAGTGGACAAACATAGAAGATTTATAAAAAACAAAGGGATTTCAGAGAATTTCAAAGATGATAAGGAAATGGTATTCTGATCTTAAAAACAATTCAAAATAATTTTTCCAAAGCTATCCATATTGATAAAAGTTGTATTCCCACCACACTTCTGCAAAGCCCAGCTAGAAAGAAATAGATCCACATAAAACATGAGTCGAAATATGAATATGCTGAATGTTCAGATCCTTAAGATAAAAAAGAGAAACTGTGATTAATCTCAAGAAATTATATTAGCCGGGAAAGCTGAGGATTTTCCAGATCTCTTTCTAAGACAAATTCTATAAAATCTATGTTTGTGGGGGGAGTCCTAAGCTATTAATTGTTAGCTGATCATAAATATAATATTGATGTTCAATTAGAGGAGAAAATATAGCAGCTGATTGGTTTGTGGAAACAAGAAAGCCTGGAAGTTCTGTTCAAGCAAGATACCCCCTACCCACCATGTCTATGTACAAAGTAGTAGTAGTAGACCAGCAGAAGACTTGCTTCACTGAACTATTTTGGGTCCTAATTTGGATAAGTACTGTCATGCCTTTCAAAGAAACATGCTAAATAAATATATAAACATTTTATAAGATGACAGCATTTAAATTTAAAAATTTCACCATGGCAATGTTTTAAGTACCAAACAAACAACCTCCTGAACTCTAAATGGTAACCATATTGTTACGTAATATGATGCAGATATATCAACATATAGAACTAAGAAAACTGTGAAAAATTAGAAAACAGTTCACTCGACAAATCTGCATGAAGAATTATTCTCTCATATGAAAGTGAAAGATTAAAACAGGAAGCAAAGTTCAATTCAAGCATACTTCTATATTCTTGTCAATAAATCACACGCTTGCAGCGATCCTGTAATGCTTAACAGTATGTTCTATAACAAAGTTCAGCATAACATCAGGTCACAAAACCATATGAGGCTCTACAAGATATCTGGAAAAGTCTATACCCATTAGGTCGCATGACATTTCTTGAGATCTTCATCCTCCTTGTTGATCCAGTATAGAGCTCTTCAAGGCTGCATGCAAGCTTGGTCTCCACAGGTGGTGCCTTCCGAGGCTGGCCTTTGCTATCACTAACACCCTCAGCATTTGATTGGAAGGTATTCTCAGTTCCACCTAATCCACCAAAAGTGCCACTACCATTTGTTTGAAACCTCATGGACTTTGCACGTCCGATGGACTCAAACTCAAAAGGGCCACTTCCAAATAACTCAGCAAAAATATCCTCTGGACTTCGAGGATTGAATTGGAAATTACTAGGACCACTTGAGCCATTAGCAAATGGGCCACCACTGTTGGAACCGGGAGGGGGCATCCCTTTCAGGCCTTCTTCTCCATATTGATCGTATATTGCCCTCTTCTGTGGATCACTTAGAACCTGAGACAGCAGGTTCGACATGTGAGCAACATATGGGCAGATGCATATCATCAAGAAAAACTCTGCAAGCTAATACAGGTGATTGTTTCTTTTTTTTTTAAACATTCAATCATATTATAGGCAATCATAAAACATCAAAATTGGGTGAATAAAGTTCCATGTGCTGAGGACCATAATAAGACAGAATAAACAAGGTTCTTGCTCCTTTCTTTCATTCTTGTGTACAGGTTCCGTCTTGTCAAACAAGTAGTCATTTCTTCACTACCAATTTAACAAATCAACCATCAAAGAATTAGAAGATTCATGCATCAAATATAAAAATCTAGTTATTTCCTCAATCTGGAGCAACTCCAAAACAACAGAATCTAGTTAGTTTCCCGCAATGCGTTGTCAAAAATCATGACCAACATTAAAAAGAAAAAATCCAAATGCATTGTTAAACCATCATCATATTCTAAACGATGAATCATAATAAACTTGCAAAAGAAGTTCCATGTTACAACAGAAATACATAACCGACAACATAAATAAGATTCTTGTCATATTCCTACTAATACTTTCTTTTCAGCCTAGAATAATCCATCCAAAGCATACTAACATAAGGTTTTTCCCAAGAAACGTATTAATAGACGCATACTCATTATTTTTTAAGTCAATAATTGCATAAACCTTTTTTTCAAGAAATATTGTCTAAAAAAAAATCTCCCATGACAAAGGAAAACTAGATAAAGTCGCCATCAAATACATCATAGTTGGTAGGAAAAGCCAATATTGTGTTAAAGAACCTGAGATACCTATCAAATTTATGTTGTCACACTTTCATCTCCAATTACACTCAAATTTTAACTCTGTAATCCCCACCGTTTCCTTACTAGCCCTAATGAATTCCTAACCACAAGAATCAAATCAAAATCTTTTTGCAGGCATCTTTTTACAATCTACTGAAATTAACTAGAGCTCAAGAAATACATCCGGAAAGTAAAAAAAAAAGGGAAGGGAATCGATTCAGTGACTCGCCTCATAGGCCTCGGAGAGCTGTTTGAACTTGGCCTCGGCCTCAGCCTTGTTGCTAGGGTTCTTGTCCGGGTGCCACTGCATCGCCAGCCTCCGATACGACTTCTTCAGATCCTCATCGGTGGCGTTCCGGTTCACCTTCAGGATGTTATAGTAATCCACTCCCATGCCGATACAAACATCAACTCAAACCAAACCCTAAGCCTAACTCCAAGTTTTTTTCTGGTGGAACGATTGGGGGGGATAGAACTCCAATCCTTTTCAATCAAGCAAGCAAGCTCTTCCGAACGCCCAAGATCCTTAAATTCACCACGGATCCGATCGATTCGAACGGATTCTTGGAAAGGAAAGCTAAAAAAGTTACCAAATTCGGGGATCTCCAAGATCGCGCTTCAACTTTCAATCATTAAATTACAAAAAAAGCACAGAAAAATCGGCAGGAACCTTCACCAAAAGCTCCGATTTGGGACTTGCTTCCAAATTTAGAAGAAGGAATTGAATCTCTTCTGCAAGGAAAGGCGAAATCGAATTATCGAAGTCTTCGGAGGAAACAGACTGGAGGGATTGGAGGGCACTTGGCGGTGAAACGAGAGAAAGAGTTCGTTACCTTCTTTCTGTCGAAATATTATTTTTATTTTATATCGAGATTAATAAAATAATATCTTTTAGGAAACCGCGAATTAGATTTAGAGAGCAATTATTTTCTCTAAATCTGACATGAGATGACGACTGTCCAAATCTGGAAACATAAGCTTATACAAAAAAAATTAGTATATTTCTTTACATTGCTTCTAAAACAAGAATATATGGGTAAAACATAAAGTATACACGTCAAATCTACTCTAAATAAGCTTAATCAATAAGATCGCAGTCATCCATTTGCGTGACGCATTGTACATTGATATACTACTCCATGATAGATTATAGAAAATAAAATTTTAAACTACAATCTCTTTTTAAATTCCCCATGTCTTTTTCTTTTCAAAATGTCCTTTACTTCAAAATAGTTTGAAATATAGAATGTCTCCATCCTTCTTTCTTTGGTATTAGATCAATATGTTTTAGTTAAATCATGAAAAACTGGATATGGTTTGGGCTAAGTTTGGGCAACCCTTAGCTAACTGAAACCAATAGGAGCCAATGAGTCTTAGCATAATCAAAACCCTTACCCTACAATCTTGCTTTCACCATCCAATTCATCTCCATCCATGAGTGAGATTGAGCACTAGAATAGCAGATGACATATTCTCTGATCTCTCAAGCACAGCTCTAATCCCGAAGTCTCTCCCTTCTAAGCATAATAGACATTGGAAGCCCTCTTTCTATCGAGCACTCTTAAGTATCTCCTAGCTCTCTAATCTTCCCGTCTCTCTCTTTCCCTCCTCTCCTCTACTTGCAACACCTAAATTTTCTTCCTCCATATTTCCTTACTAAGAACTTATTTGGCTCGTAGAAAGAAATTTTGTTTATTGAAATATTTTTTCTAGAAAACTAATATTTCAATATATGACATGTTCAGTTGACTATTTCAATATATTACAAATGGCTTATGTTTGGTTGAGCCTATACTTTTTTTAAAAAAATGTATAAAATATCTATTATGCCTTAATAAGAGAAAAGATTTTAACTCATTCTATCTAAAAGTTTAAAGACATTTTTGAAAAAAAGAATACCCCCTCCCAATAAGAAGGCGAAGGCAAAGGCAAAGGTGGCAGCATGACTTTGGCTGCTACAAGTGAACATGTTTTCCTGGCTCGAGCCTAATATATTTTTTTAGGCTAGATCAAACCTAGTTTCGGTAGGACCCATTAAAGCTTTAGGTTCAGCTTGGGTTTCAATCGGGTCAGGCTTGGGCCAATTTCCTGCAAAAAATTTCAGACTAAAGCTCTATCTGGAGCCTGAAAAACTTTCAGTACAAGTTCAAGCAAGAGGTTCTCTAATATTTTTTTTCTTTTTATTCTAATAAAATTTAAAATTGTGTTGAAATATTCTTAATAAAAAAAGATCATTTGGTAAAATTCAAATTAATTTATGATTCTTGGAGATCTTCTATGTCTACCATATAAATTTTGTTTATACCAATCAATCCCAAAAGAGTAAGTACCAAAAAATGCACTGCATGCGCCCATTATTAGAATGAGAGTAACTATGAAACCTTAGCATATTCCAAGAAGGAAGAGGATTGTTCTCATCACTTAAGCTTAAAAGTTGGGCAAAGTTAGCTTAAACCTCATAGTTTGTGGTTGGTGATGTCATATGTTGATGCAAGTAAGGAGTCAAACCCACTTGAGATCCTAGCAGCAACACAAAAGCAAAGCAATTAAAAGTAGAAACAATAAAAACTAGAACTAGAAAGCTTGTCCTTGTGGTATTCATAGGGCTTGTTGGAAAAATTTAAATGCGCACAGAAAAAATTTAAATGCGCACGTGGCCCGAGATTCGGCCATGTGCGCAATTGAATTTCGCAAAACGCCTAATGGGGCATTTGCGCAATCACCGCGGACGCATCGGCGGAAGGCATGGATACTCCGCAAAAAGACCAAAAAGCTCCTCTAAATACCTCTATAAATACCCCTTAATTTCATCTCTTTTAGGACACAAAAAATTAGAGAAAAATATCAGAAAAATTCTGAAAAAAAGTTCTTCCTTTTAGCCACTTCTGATTTTTATTTTGGCAATTCTGTTTAGTTTATTTTATTATTTTTATTTCGTTATTTGCTGGATCTACAAGTCCAATCGGGTTCGATTTGGCTTCTTCCGAGACGTACTGAAGAAGAAGTTTAGGATCGTCGTATCTCTGAGGAGGATTGCTGGGAGACCCGTACATAGGGACAAATTCTTCTTTGGGACAACGTCTACGCCCTTCGACCTACCTTCTATCAGGCTATTTACTCTTACTTTTGTTTTAAATTTAATATTAGTGGATCAATAGGATTTGCAATTTTATGATTTGAATTTATTAAATGAATAGATTTATTTTGTGCTAAAATAGATTTTTTTGTGATAAAATAAATTTATTTTGATACCGAATAATATATATATATTATTTCTTTTAAGAATTTCTATTAATTGTAATTATTAGATTTATTTGCTTAGTCAGGTGATATATTGCTAACAAATTAAAGAAGTATTTGTTTTTTTTTGTTAGTAATATATAATTCAATAAATCATTCTAAAAAGGTAATAACTTGTTTAACCTTCAAGAGATTTATCATATCTCCATTTGAACTCCTCAAGGAGTAATTTTTAGATCTCATCCAAACAGAAAATTCGAAAATTGGTTAATACATAATAATTAATTTATTGAATTGACTTATTAGATCTCAATCAATTATTCTAATGAGGTAATAAATCATTCTAACATATAATTCATTGAATTGACAAATTAGATCTCAATTATAATAATTGATTTGCTAGCACAAAATTAGTAATCAATTATTCTAATAAGGTAATAAATTTTATAATTCATTAAATTGATATTTTAGATCTCAATTATAATAATTGATTTGTTGCCACAAAATTAATAATCAATTATTCTAATAAGGTAATAAATCTTATAATTCATTGAATTGACATTTTAGATCTCAATTATAATAATTGATTTGTTGGCACAAAATTGGTAATCAATTATTCTAATAAGGTAATAAATCTTATAATTCATTGAATTGACATTTTAGATTTCAATTACAATAATTGATTTGTTAGCACAAAATTAGTAATCAATTATTCTAATAAGATAATAAATTTTATAATTCATTGAATTGATATTTTAGATCTCAATTATAATAATTGATTTGCTACCACAAAATTAATAATAAATTATTCTAATAAGATAATAAATCTTATAATTCATTGAATTGATATTTTAAATCTCAATTACAATAATTGATTTGCTGGCACAAAAAATTAGTAATCAATTATTCTAATAAGGTAATAAATCTTATAATTTATTAAATTGATATTTTAGATTTCAATTATAATAATAGATTTGCTAGCACAAAATTAATAATCAATTATTCTAATAAAGCAATAAATTAATTCTAATATATAATTAATTGAATTGACATATTAGATTTTAATTACAATAATTGTCTAGCTAGCACTAAATTAATAATTAATTATTACTGATTCAAAAAATTCAAACCAAAAATTTAAAAATTGATTGGTACATAATAACCAATTTAAATTTGCATTTAGGCTTTTCTAAAAATTAAATTTATATGATCTCTAGTAATTATATCCACTAACTAATAGTGTTAAAGAAAAGCTTGTCAAAAAGATATACGTGCCTAAGAAAGGCTGGTACTTAAGTGAGCCTAGTGCTCCACCACCGATCTAGAGCTGATCTGGCTATTATTATTTTTGGATATATCAACTAAACATTCAAAATTCAATATAAATATTAGTGCAATTTTTTGACATAAATTTTTTAACCTTCATTCAAGTTTTTGTCCCTTCTCTATAACCTTGAACCTATGGCCTCAAATACTAGTGACCACCTTAGTGCCAAACCTGAAAACTTTGATGGTCATAACTTTAGGAGGTGGCAGAACCAAATACAGTTCTGGCTCACCATATTATGGTTGATCTCAAGCATACGTGAGAGCACCACTGAAGTTGATAATGGGTCCTGTTGCTGGTGGTCCAAACCGAGAACGATTGGCACAGCGGTGTGAACGGAGTTTCCTTTGAGTTGCTTTGGTTGCGCTCCGCCCTCCGCCGTGAAACCTGCAAGCAAGCCTCGCACCACCACCGGGATAGTAGGGGCCCTCCGACGATCAAGTCAGAGGAGATCGAAGGAGAAGGAGAAGGAGAAGGTAGCAGGTGAGATGATACTCTGGAAGATATATCTTACCCTCCCCCTTGCCCCCCAGCCCCATATATATCAGGCTGGGAGGTTTATCCGGGGATTCGTCATCGTGTGGCACGATGGGGCTGCCACTGACATGGCCGTTACAGGCGTCGTGGGGCAGCACTGGGTACGGCCATGGCAGGGCATAGTGGAGCTCCGCTTTGTACGGCTGTTACAGGGGATCGTGGGGCAGCGCCGGATACGGCCGTTGCAGGGAGTAGTGGAGCAGGGGGCCGCGGCGTGCCTCAGAGGAACAGTCTGTTGTTGTCGAGAGATTGCCGACTCGGGGTCGAATTGCTGGATCAAGGGGCAGCCGACTCGGGGTCGGGCTGCGGAGCCGAAGATATCTGATCCGAGGTCGGATTGCTGGATCAAGGGGCAGCCGACTCGGGGTCGGGCTGCGGAGCCGAAGATATCCGACCCGAGGTCGGATTGCTGGATCAAGGGGCAGCCGACTCGGGGTCGGGCTGCGGAGCCGAAGATATCCGACCCGAGGTCGGATTGCTGGATCAAGGGGCTGCCGTAGTCTTCCTGGGCGCGCGTGCCGGTCACGTGGGGCATGGTGGCTAAGTTCCCCCGTAACAGTAGCCCCCCACTCCCGAGCCTGGAACCAGGAGGGGAACGGGTGAAGGGAGTGATGCTTCGAGATTGCCGCCATCCCTCGGAAAGGCGCGCGCTCCGAGCTTCCCGCCTTCTTTATGGCGTATGGCAGTTGTCGCTGATCTGGCGGTCTGCGGATTTCGGCGGACATCCTTCCTTAATGGCGTCGATTCGCCTTTGGGGCACGAACAAACCTTCGGCAGCCAGGCATCCTCTGGCGTCACCGAGGCGTCACCCGCCTTTCCGCCTATTTAACCGGGGGCCCTCTCCCGTCCGCCTTTCTCTTCACAGGCATCTTCAAGTTTCTCCCTTGTGCCGCTGCCGTTGCCGCCGAACTGTTCGTTCGCTCCTCCTTTGACGCTCTCGGAGCCGTTCTTCCTTCCTTTCCGGTGAGTTGCCCCACTCTTCAATTTAGGGCTCTCCGTACCTTTTCCTTTCGTGTTAGTGTACTCCAGTCGTTCCGGTGCCTTCCCCCCTCTTGACCCCGTCCTGACCGTAGGTTCACTGGCCATTAGGGATGGACGAAGTAAGGGCGGACCGCATTCAGTCGGAGCTGGTCCCTGAAGACCTAGATAGGTTCGTGGCCCGGTACCACCTTCCCGAAGCCTGCAACATTACGCTCCCGGGGCCTGAGGAGAGGATGTCCCATCCTCCTCCAGGGAAGGTCGCCATCAATGAGGACATCCTTCGGGCTGGGTTCCGCTTTCCCCCCTCGGACTTAGTCGTGCAGGTGCTTCGGGGTTTAAGAGTGGCGCCGACGCAACTGGTGCCGAACTCATGGCGCACCCTGACGGCCTTCCAGGTTCTCTGCCGCATGCATGAGGTTTCCGCCACCCTGAATGTCTTTTGGGAATGCTACGGCCTGAACGGCCACCCCCGGGACAGAGGGTGGTGGTGCTTCGCGGCGCGGCGAGGGTGCGGCCTCGTCAAGGATGCTCCTTCCTCCATTCACGGCTGGAAGGAGCGTTTCTTTTTCATTGACGTAGATCCCTCTTGGGGAATCGGGACAACCTGGGAGACGCCGATGAAGTCCCCGATCGGCTTATCAAGGTTGTCGAGGGAGGAGTCCGATGGCGTTGCCGTCTTGAGGGGGCTGGTTGCCGAGGGCCGGCTTCCCCCGGTGGCCCGCCTTATTTCCGAGGATGCCTTGGTGAACGTCAGTCTGAGCTCGGTCCCCGCCGACCGTGAGCCCGCCACCACTTCTTTTTTAGCTCTTTTCTCCTCTTTCGTTTCTTCTTTCCATCAGTTTCTCAGTCTCCGACCATCTCGTCCTTTTTGCAGAAATCGACGACGTCATGCGGTCGGACAAGGCGACGGCTGTCAGTAGGGCGTCCCTACTGGAAGCGGTCCGGAGGAAGAAACGGACTCCTCCGAGCGGGGTCCCACCGGCGAAGAAGTCCCGCCAGCGGGCGACTCCGACGCCGACAGACGGGTCCGGACCCACCGATCAGGGGGACGCCGCGGGCTCGGACCGACAGTTGACGCCGTATCAGCCCTCCGGTGATGAGACTACCACTTTTCCGGAGGCGTCACCCGGGCGCGCCCGAGACGGCCGGGTCGGACGCGATCGGTCCCCAGCCCGGCTTTCGACTCGGTCGGCTTCGGATGATACGAGAAGGAGCGCGCCGAGGCCCCGGCCGAGCGGGACCCTGTCGATTTCTGGAGCGGCCCCCGCCCCGAGCACGGTCAGCATGACTCTCCCCCAAGCAATGGGTAAGGGTAAGGCCGCAGAATCACCGTCCGGCTCCGGGGCGAAGTCGGGGTCAGCCTTCACTTTCGCCGGCGCCCGAAACCTCATCGAGACGGTGCTGCTGGAGAGTGACCGTAGGCGGGTCCGGCAGATGGGGATCCCTGACGTCGGAGCTGCCAGCTGCGTCTGTCTCATGTCGGTGAGTGTTCTTCTGGCCGCTTTCGTCATTTATAGGCTCTATTGATCCCCGCCTGACGCCCTCATTTTTCCTATCTCTTAGCTCGCCCAGTACATGATCCGTCTGGAGGAGAGCCACGAGGAACAGGCGAGGCTTCTGGCGAGGGCCGAGAGCCGACTGAAAGCTGTAGAGGAGGGAGGCCAGGCTGCGGCGGGGAGAACGACCAGGGACCTCGAGACGAGGCTCCAGGTGGCCGAAGAGCGGGTACTCGGCTTCGCCGCCCTCGAGAGGCAACTGTTGGAGACTCAGGAGCAACTCAAGGTTGCCTCGGGTCTCGAAGGCGAGATCAGGAAGGCGGAGGAGCGGGCCGAAGAGCAGTCCCGGAAGGCTGCCGACTTCCGGGAGAGGTGGGAGAAGGCCCAGCAGTCAGCCGACAACGCCCGCAACCGAGCCCGATCTCTTGAAGCCAAGCTGGCCAAATTGGAATCGGCCTTGGAGGAGTCCCGCGCGAGCAACCAGGAGCTTCATTCGCGCCTGGAGGAGGCTGAGGCTGCTCGCGTTGCTGCCGAGGCGAAGCACATGGAGGCTCGGGCCGATCTGCTGAGGGTCTCCTCCGAGGCGGACGACCGGATTGAAGCGAAGGTCATGGAGGCGAAAGCTCAGATTACGGAGCGAGCGGAGGCGGCGCTGGCCGAGAAGAGCGCGGAAATCGGGCGTCAGGCGGTACAGGCCTATCGTCAGTCCGTCGAGTTCATCCGTGACATGTCGGACGCGGGGTCCGACTCCTTTGTCTTAGGCTTCGATGAAGGCCTGGCGAGGGTGTCCGCTAGATACCCCGAAATTGACCTGAGTGGGGTCTCCCTCCTCGACTCCCATCCGATGCCATTGCCTGCTGATTCTCCAACTGTCTCCCTACCCCTTGCGGATGTGCTCGTCGTTCCCGACCCAGGGGTTCCTCCAAGCTGACCCTCTGTACTTTTCTTTGTTCTTTTCTTTGTATGTTGGCGTTTTGCCATGTTGTATGGGTCTCGGTCCTGATGCAACGAAAGTTAATGCAAACAGAGTGTTTCCTCATTTCACTTTCATCCTTCCTCTTTTTAACTCTCGGTAGCGCCTCGCCGACTCCTGACTCTTGAAGTTCCTCCGGCGCTAGGCCAGGCATCCGAGGGTTAGGCCTCAGGAAATTCATCCGGCGCTAGGCCAGGCATCCGAGGGTTAGGCCTCAGGAAATTCTTCCGGCGCTAGGCCAGGCATCCGAGGGTTAGGCCTCAGGAAATTCTTCCGGCGCTAGGCCAGGCATCCGAGGGTTAGGCCTCAGGAAATTCTTCCGGCGCTAGGCCAGGCATCCGAGGGTTAGGCCTCAGAAAATTCTTCCAGCGCTAGGCCAGGCATCCGAGGGTTAGGCCTCAGGAAATTCTTCCGGCGCTAGGCCAGGCATCCGAGGGTTAGGCCTCAGGAAATTCTTCCGGCGCTAGGCCAGGCATCCGAGGACTGAGCCATGGGGAATTCCGCTCGTTGGTCGGCCAAGGCTGGCGCAAGCCGAGGCGACCGGTCGGGGCTTCAGGCTAGTCAGCTCCCGGGATGATCATCGGGTTAGCCTGGCATCCGAGGGCCGAACCTCGGGGAATTCCGCTCGTTGGTCGGCCAAGGCTGGCGCAAGCCGAGGCGACCGGTCGGGGCTTCAGGCTAGTCTGCTCCCGGGATGATCATCGGGTTAGCCTGGCATCCGAGGGCCGAGCCTCGGGGAATTCCGCTCGTTGGTCGGCCAAGGCTGGCGCAAGCCGAGGCGACCGGTCGGGGCTTCAGGCTAGTCTGCTCCCGGAATGATCATCGGGTTAGCCTGGCATCCGAGGACTGAGCCTCGGGGAATTCCGCTCGTTGGTCGGCCAAGGCTGGCGCAAGCCGTGGCGACCGGTCGGGGCTTCAGGCTAGTCTGCTCCCGGGATGATCATCGGGTTAGCCTGGCATCCGAGGGCCGAGCCTCGGGGAATTCCGCTCGTTGGTCGGCCAAGGCTGGCGCAAGCCGAGGCGACCGGTCGGGGCTTCAGGCCAGTCTGCTCCCGGGATGATCATCGGGTTAGCCTGGCATCCGAGGGCCGAGCCTCGAGGAATTCCGCTCGTTGGTCGGCCAAGGCTGGCGCAAGCCGAGGCGACCGGTCGGGGCTTCAGGCTAGTCTGCTCCCGGGATGATCATCGGGTTAGCCTGGCATCCGAGGGCCGAGCCTCGGAGAATTCCGCTCGTTGGTCAGCCAAGGCTGGCGCAAGCCGAGGCGACCGGTCGGGGCTTCAGGCTAGTCTGCTCCCGGGATGATCATCGGGTTAGCCTGGCATCCGAGGGCCGAGCCTCGGGGAATTCCGCTCGTTGGTCAGCCAAGGCTGGCGCAAGCCGAGGCGACCGGTCGGGGCTTCAGGCTAGTCTGCTCCCGGGATGATCATCGGGTTAGCCTGTCATCCGAGGACTGAGCCTCGGGGAATTCCGCTCGTTGGTCGGCCAAGGCTGGCGCAAGCCGAGGCGACCGGTCGGGGCTTCAGGCTAGTCTGCTCCCGGGATGATCATCGGGTTAGCCTGGCATCCGAGGGCCGAGCCTCGGAAAATTCCGCTCGTTGGCCACGCGCCTGTCGCTTGCCGCTCGACGGGACTTCTCCGTGGCCAGCTACGATCGTGTTTCTCCTCTTCTCCAAGCGTCGCCTGGGGAACACCAGAAGGGTATTAAATGCTAATTGAGGCGTTACCTGGGAAATCGGATCGCCAGTTGCTGCTTGCAAGGAGTGTCAGTTAAGCGGCCGCGATACACGCGTTCTTCGAGGCGGATGCGGCCTGGGCGCGAGCGGAGATACGTGGGCCGTGGGATACACACCGCCCGGAGTGTCCTGCATGAAGAATGCAATTAAGGAGAACGACGCTTAGGAGATCGTGGGAGAATACGCCTCGAGAGCTGGAACGGCTCCGAATTCGGTGCGCCCACCTTTATTGGAGCCACCCGCATCGGAACGATCGGGGGGCCACAGTTTGGCTATAAATATAAGTGCAGGCGCGGTGGAGCCTGCCAAGCCGGAGCTATTCAGGTTGCCATGGATCGTGGACCTCCTCTCCGGCATGTGGCTGAGAAACCCCCACCGGAGGAACGGGAGGCGCGCCCCTCGCGACTTCCGCCAACTAGCCGTTTCATCTGGGATCAGCAAGGAGGTTCTCCCCGGCGGAACTCCGCTCTAGGCGTTTCATCCGGGATCACATCCTCCCTCCTTTCAGCCCCGCCTCCCGATTGAGCTCTGCGCCAGACGCTTCATCCGGGATCGCGCCTCCTCGCGCTCTTCTCCCTTGTATTCCTTCCCTCCTCTTCTCCTGGGGAGGACCGGAATATCCCTTGGAGGTGGCGTTCCTCTGGAGGCAGCGGGAACTCCTCCTTCGTCCACTTCTTCTTCGTCCGCGCCGGCTCTTCGTCTTTTGCGTGAGGCGTCGATGGCGCCTCCGGGGAGAAGCACCCACGCCCGGTGGGATTGCAGCTGCTTCGGATGGAGGGTTCGGGATCCCAAATCTTCAGCTCCACGGAGTCTCCACCTCTTCCTTGTTTTCTTTACTCCCCAATTCTCCTCTGGGAATTCTTTGTAATCACACGAACACACCGTTGTAACCAGGAATTATTGAAGTGAAAAGAATTGTACATTTTTCGAACTGTCTTCCTGGCTTTGTCGTTCTACTGGTGATACACCCGCAGGTTAGCGGAATTCCACCTCCTCGGAATTTCTCGACCATCTAGGGCCTCCAACTAGTAGGAGCCAGGTCGGTTTACCCAGCGAACCCTATACGGGCCTTCCCAATTTGGTGCCAGCTTCCCACCTTCCGCGGGTTGAGATGCTTTGGCTCGCCTTAGCACCAGATCTCCGATTCTGAAAAGTTTCGGTCGGACCTTGGAGTTATAATATCGGGCCACCCTCCGCTGATACATCGCCATCCGAACCTGTGCCATTTCTCTTGCTTCTTCCAAGAGGTCCAGGTTCCCTCGGAGTTGCTCCGAATTGGCCTCGGGTCGGTGCGCGGCCACCCGGGGCGAGGGGAGTCCGAGCTCCAAGGGAACAACCGCTTCCGTGCCATAGGTTAGGCTGAAAGGCGTCTCCCCGGTAGGGGTCCGATGCGTGGTCGGATACGCCCAAAGGACATTCTCGAGTTCTTCGACCCAAGCTTGCCCCGTCCGACCGATTCGCGCCTTAATTCCTTGGAGGATTGTCAGATTTGTGACCTCGGCCTCACCGTTGGTTTGGGGATGCGACACAGATGTGAACCGATGCTCGATCCCGAACTCCTCGCAGAAGTCACGGAAATGCTTGTTGTCGAACTGTCGACCATTATCCGAGATGAGGACCCGAGGTACCCCAAATCGGACAATGATGTTTTTCTTCACGAACTTCCGGACTTGCGCCTCCGTGACAGTGGCCAGCGGCTCTGCCTCCACCCACTTGGTGAAGTAGTCGATTGCAACAATCAAAAATTTTCGCTGGGCTGAAGCGACGGGGAATGGTCCGAGGATATCCATTCCCCACTGTGCGAAGGGCCAGGGCGCGGTGATTGGTGCCAAGGGGACAGAAGGGACTCTCTGGACGTTGGCGTGGCGCTGGCAGGCGTCGCATTTCCGTACGTGATCCTTCGAGTCCTCCAACAAGGTAGGCCAATAATAGCCTTACCTCATGATCTTGTGCGCTAAGGACCTAGCCCCCAAGTGCGATCCGCAGACGCCCTCATGGACTTCGCCGAGGACGTAGGCCGCCTCCGAGGGGCGGAGGCACCTTAAGAGGGGGGCGGTGAACGAGGTCCGATACAGCCTCCCTTCATAGAGTACGTAGTGGGCGGACTTCTTGACAAGTTGCCGAGCTTGATCTTCTTCTTCAGGGAGGATCCCTTCGGCGAGGTAGGCGACGAGCGGGTCCATCCAAGACGGCTCCGGATCAATCGCCATCACCGCTCCAGCCTCGCCGATGCTCGGGGCATCCAGGGTCTCCAGGTAGATTGCCCTCGACAAGTTGTGCGCCTCTGTGCCCACCAAGCGGGACAACCTGTCGGCCCTGGCATTTTCGCTTCTGGGGACCTGCTGGATGTCGACACTGCCGAGGTCGGGAATGAGTGCTTGCACCTTCCGGACGTAGTTCTGCATGGTCGGGCTCCGGGCCTCGAACTCCTCATGAACCTGCCCGACCACCAGCTGGGAGTCGGTGAAGACCTTCAAACGCCGAATGCCGAGCTCCCTGGTGAGTTTGAGTCCCGTGACTAGGGCCTCGTACTCCGCCTCGTTGTTGGTCACTGGAAATCCAAACCTCAAGGCATACTCGGCTATCACTCCATCAGGACTGGTAAGGACTAGCCCGGCCCCTCCACCCTCGGGGTTCGACGACCCATCGATGTGAAGCGTCCAGATCGGGAGGTCGAGGCTGGGCGTTTCCGGCGGTCTAGGTTCCGCCTCCTGCACCGTGCACTCAGCGAGGAAGTCCGCGAGCACCTGAGCCTTGATGGCGGGTCGAGGCTGGTAGCGGATGTCGAACTCACCGAGTTCTACTGCCCACTTCACCAGTCGTCCCGCATTCTCGGGGTTGCTGAGGATCTGCCGTAGTGGTTGATCGGTTAAGAGGGTGACCGAATGAGCCTGAAAATAGGGACGAAGCCTCCTGGTCACGGTCAGCAGCGCGAAGGCGATCTTTTCAGCCTTCGTGTACCGCGTCTCGGCATCCCGTAGGACCCGGCTGATGTAGTACACAGGCTTCTGGAGCTTTGCCTCTTCCCGAACCAGCACCGCACTGACCGCGGTTGGGGAGACCGCCAGATAGAGGTAGAGCATCTCCCCTTCTTGCGGCTTGGACAGTAGGGGAGGAGACGCCAGGTATTCCTTGAGCTGGTCGAATGCTGCTTGACATTCGGCCGTCCAGAGGAAGTCTTTCGGGCGTTTTAACACCTTGAAGAATGGTTGGCAGCGTTCGGCCGATTTTGCCACAAATCGTCCAAGCGCGGCGACCCTTCCAGCGAGCTCCTGAACCTCCTTTACTTTGGTCGGAGGGGACATACCTTGGATGGCCTTGATTTTGTCCGGGTTGGCTTCGATACCCCGCTGGTTGACAATGAAACCGAGGAACCTCCCGGCCGAAGCGCCGAAGGCGCATTTCGCTGGGTTCAGCTTCATGCGAAACTTCCGCAAGGTGGTGAAAGTCTCCTCCAAATCCGCGATGTGCTGGTCTGCATGGCTGCTCTTCACCAGCATATCGTCCACGTACACCTCCATGTTCCTGCCGATTTGCTCTTTGAAGATTTTGTTGACGAGGCGCTGGTAAGTGGCGCCAGCATTCTTCAGACCGAAGGGCATTACCTTGTAGCAGTACAGCCCCCGGTCTGTTATAAAGGCAGTTTTCTCCTCGTCCTGTGGGGCCATCATTATCTGGTTGTAACCGGAGAAGGCGTCCATGAAAGACAGCAGCTGATATCCGGAAGTCGCGTCGACCAGTTGGTCTATTCGCGGAAGCGGAAAGCTATCCTTAGGGCACGCCTTGTTCAGGTCGGTATAGTCGACGCACATCCTCCACTTCCCGCTCGCCTTCCGGACAAGTACAACATTTGCCAGCCACTCGGGGTAGCTTACCTCCCTTATGAATCCTGCCTCCAAGAGCTTGTCTACCTCCTGGTCGACCACCCGGATCCGATCCGGGGCACAGTGTCTCTTCTTCTGCTTTATTGGTCGGTGGGTCGGGTCGACGTTGAGGGCGTGAGAAATGACCTCCGGGTCGATCCCAGGTACATCGGCCGCCGACCAGGCAAATACATCGGCATTGGCTCGGAGGAATTCCACCAACCGGGCCCGAGCTCCCGGGTCGAGATTGGCGCCGACCCGGACCGCCCGGTCGGGGCGGCCTTCCTCAAGGGGGACTTCGACCACACCCTCGGCCGGCTCCCCCTGCCGCAAGGCCACCTCGTCTCTGGCATCAAGGGACTCGACGCTTAGGGCTTCCACGGGCTTCTTCCCTTTGAGGGTTGCTAGAAAACATTGCCGTGCGGTCGGTTGGTCACCTCGGACCTCTCCGATCCCGACCGCCGTGGGGAACCGCATGAGCAAGTGGTACGTGGAGACCACCGCGCGAAGGGCGTTCAGCCCGGGTCGCCCGAGGATAGCGTTGTAGGCCGAGGGAACACGGACGACCAAGAACCCGAGTCGCACCGTGGCTTCTGCGGGTGCGACGCCCGCAGTCACAGGCAGCTCAACGACACCTTCCGCCGGGACAGCGTCACCGGTGAATCCTACGAGGGGGGTGGACATTTTGTGCAACAACTGTCTGGACAAGCTCATCTTTTGGAAGGCCTCGTAAAACAAAATATCAGCTGAGCTTCCACTATCCACAAGAACACGCCTTACATCATAGTTTGTCATAGTGAGGGAGATCACCATGGCGTCATCGTGGGGAGTCTGAACCCCCTTTACATCCTCATCAGAAAAGGTGATTACATTGCCGACCCTCTGCCTCTTTACGACGGCCGTCCCTGACGCTTCCGTCGAGCCCCCTGTGTTCCTCACGGGCCGAGAGCAGCCCCCAGTGATAGTGTGGATCACGCCCGCAACGGGTCGATTCTGCTCCCGAGGCTCCGGAGGAGCCGGGTCGGCCGGACGCGGGTCTGCGGGGGGACGTCGGTCGCTCACATATCGACCGAGACGCCCCCGACGGATAAGAGCCTCGATCTCGTCCCGAAGCTGGAAGCAGTCCTCTGTGTCGTGGCCGTGGTCTCGGTGGTACTCACAGTACGCCCGGGAGGGCCTCTTTCCAGGGACCCTTCGTATCTGTCTCGGGGCCGGGAGGTCCTCCCGCCCCTTGATCTCCATAAGGATCTGGGCCCGGGGAGTCAGGAGAGGGGTGTACCGGTTGAAACGTCGGGGCGGAGAACGAGGGCGTGGGGCGCCGTGGTTCTTCGCCGGCGACGGGCTTCTGCGCCGACGCTGGGGCGTCGGGCTCCTCCTCTGGCGTGCCTCTTTCCGCCTTTTCTTCCCAAGCTTTTGTGGGATCTCGGCGGCCTCCTTGCTCCGGTGGGCGGCCGCCTCCTCGGCGTCCGCATACTGGTTCGCCTGGGACAACAGCTCTGGGAAGCTCCGCGGCAGGCGTTTGTCCAGGGAGAAGGTGAGTCTGCCCTTCCGGAAGCCACGCTTCAGGGCTGAAAGAGCTACCTCCTGACTCAGGTTCCGGACCTCCAGCGTAGCCCTGTTGAAGCGGGTAAGATAATCCCGCAGGCTTTCTCCCTCGTTTTGCCGGACATCAAAGAGGGAGTCGGAGACCAGTCGCCGCCGGCTACTGACGGCGAAATGAGTGATGAAGAGGCGAGTGAACTGGTCGAAGGACCGGATTGAGTCAGCCTCCAGCCCGGCGAACCATGCCCTCGCCGGGCCACGGAGGGTTGCCGGAAAAGCCTTGCAGAGAAGGGGATCTGATGCTCCGTGGAGGAGCATAAGAGTCCTGAAACTCTCGACGTGATCCCGCGGGTCCGCTGCCCCGTCATAGGGCTCGATCGCCGGCATTTTGAACCTCGGCGGATTCAGGGTCCGCAGGATCCTCGAGGCGAGCGCCGGCTGGGAGGAGATCTCTAAGTCGGCGAAGGGATCTTTGGAATGGCCCTTCAGGACCTGGAGTTGTCGGTGGAGATCGTCCACCCGCCGGTCCAGGGAAAGCGACCGGTGGGTGGGAGACAAGGAGCGGCGAGAGGGGGACCGACTGGAGCGCGGGTTCCTCAAAGACTGGGGGGTCTGGGAACGCGCCCGGGCCCGCCTCTCGTACCCCGCGCAGCTCCGGTGGGAAGGTCCCGGCAGAATGGAGCGTGCTCGAGAATCCTCCTCGCGCCGGCGCTCCTCCCCATGGGAGAGGAAGGAACGCGGGTTGAGGAGGACAGGCGAACGCTCAGGCAGCGGCGGCTCCTGAGCCTGCTGCGGCGCTCGGGACATCGCACCCTGCAGATTCTGCACCGCCTCCGCGAGGGTGCGAACCTGCTGGGTTAGCTGGTCGAACTGGGCGGCTTCGACCATCTGAATGGGCGGTGGGGCGGTGGAGTGTTGCTGAGAGCGTGTTGGGGATGCAGCGGCCTCCCGGCCAGTGGCGCGAGAGGCCCCGCGACCGGAAGCATTGGAAGCTCCACGACCACCTCGCCGTGCCATTACGATCGCTCTGAGATCCGGGCCCTTCCTCTAGCGCCAACTGTTGCTGGTGGTCCAAACCGAGAACGATTGGCACAGCGGTGTGAATGGGGTTCCCTTTGAGTTGCTTTAGTTGCGCTCCGCCCTCCGCCGTGAAACCTGCAAGCAAGCCTCGCACCACCACCGGGGTAGTGGGGGCCCTCCGACGATCAAGTCAGAGGAGATCGAAGGAGAAGGAGAAGGAGAAGGTAGCAGGTGAGATGATACTCTGGAAGATATATCTTACCCTCCCCCTTCCCCCCCCAGCCCCATATATATCAGGCTGGGGGGTTTATCCGGGGATTCGTCATCGTGTGGCACGATGGGGCTGCCACTGACATGGCCGTTACAGGGCGTCGTGGGGCAGCGCTGGGTACGGCCATGGCAGGGCATAGTGGAGCTCCGCTTTGTACGGCTGTTACAGGGGATCGTGGGGCAGCGCCGGATATGGCCGTTGCAGGGAGTAGTGGAGCAGGGGGCCGCGGCGTGCCTCAGAGGAACAGTCTGTTGTTGTCGAGAGATTGCCGACTCGGGGTCGGATTGCTGGATCAAGGGGCAGCCGACTCGGGGTCGGGCTGCGGAGCCGAAGATATCCGATCCGAGGTCGGATTGCTGGATCAAGGGGCAGTCGACTCGGGGTCGGGCTGCGGAGCCGAAGATATCCGATCCGAGGCCGGATTGCTGGATCAAGGGGCTGCCGACTCGGGGTCGGGCTGCGGAGCCGAAGATATCCGACCCGAGGTCGGATTGCTGGATCAAGGGGCTGCCGTAGTCTTCCTGGGCACGCGTGCCGGTCACGTGGGGCATGGTGGCTAAGTTCCCCCGTAACACTAACCTTGAAGGACCCAAGAAAACTTGGGTACCTAAAATTGTATGATTTCCTTGTGTAGGAGTGTCTTGCAGCCAAAGTCGACAAAAACTGTTGGTACTTGGATAGTGGCTGCTCAAGACACATGACGGGTGACAAGGAGCAATTCTTCACCCTAGAGCCTAAAAAGGGAGGTGCAGTGACATTTGGAGACAATAACCAAGGTCACATCGTTGGTATAGGTAAAGTACAAATCACCTCCTCAATCTTTGTTGATAATGTACGATTTGTAGATGGTCTTAAGCATAACTTACTTAGCATAAGTCAATTATGTGATAGGGGTTTTGATGTTCTGTTTAAGCCAACCCTATGCATCATAACCAACTCAATTGACAATAGCTTAGTATTCAAAGGAATAAGACATGGAAATGCGTACGTAGTAGATCTTGAAAATCTTGCCAAAAATAACCCTTGCTTAGTAGCTAGTGATACTAAGGTTAATGATACAAGTTGGTTATGGCACCGTAAGTTAGGTCATGCAAGTATGGATACAATATCAAAACTAGTTAAAAGAGATTCTGTAATAGGTTTGCCAAAACTAAAATTTGAGAAAAATAAAATTTGTGAAGCATGTCAATATGGCAAACAATCTAGGAGCTCTTTTAAATTCATAAACTGTGTCACTACTACTAGACCCCTTGAACTACTACACATGGATCTATTTGGACCAACTAGAACCACAAGTCTTGGTGGAAACAAGTATGGCCTTGTCATTGTAGATGATTTTTCTAGATACACATGGGTCATGTTCTTAGCTCATAAAGATGAAGCATTTTCAGTATTTAAGAAATTTCATAAGGAAGTTACTAATTCAAGAAATGCTTCAGTTATAGCTATTAGGAGTGATCATGGAACGGAATTTAAAAATCATCTATTTGACGAATTTTATAGTAAAAAGGGGATAACTCATAATTTCTCTGCACCTAGGACACCACAACAAAATGGAGTTGTAGAAAAAAAGAATAGAACTCTAGAGAAAATGGCTAGAACCATGTTGTGTGAAAGTAACCTCCCTAAGTACTTTTAGGGAGAAGCCATTAATACATCATGTCATATATTAAATAGAGTTTTATTGAGACCCATTATAAAGAAAACACCTTATGAACTTTGGAGAAATAGAAAGCCCAAAGTAAACTATTTTCATGTTTTTGGATGTAGGTATTTCATTCATAATAATGGCAAAGATAACTTAGGTAAATTTGATTCTAAATCTGATGAAGATATCTTTTTGGGATATTCTACATCAAGTAAAGCTTATAGAGTCTTTAACAAAAGAACTCTTGTTATTGAAGCGTCTATACATGTTGTTTTGATGATACTAATAATATCTCTTCTAGCAAGAAAGTAGCTCTTGATGATGATGCAGAAATTCTTGAAGAAAAGATTGATGAGATGACATTACAAGAAGATGAACCAAAGCAAATTGGAGAAGCATCAACAAGCCAAGAGGTAATTGTTGATCATGGGCTGACTAAGGCTTGGAGGTATGCTCATGGTCATCCTAAGGAATTAATTTTAGATGATCCCTCTCAACCTGTTAGAACTAGAGCATCTCTTAGGAACTTAAATAATCATCTAGCATTTGTCTCACACTTTGAACCTAAAAACATAGAAGAAGCTGAAAATGATGTAAATTGGATAAATGCAATGCAAGAAGAGCTAAACCAATTCACTAGAAATAAGGTATGGAACCTAGTTGAACGACCCACTGAATACTCAATAATAGGAACTAAATGGATATATAAAGATAAACTTGATGAAAATGGAATCGTGATTAGGAACAAGGCTAGACTAGTAGCAAAGGGCTATAATCAAGAAGAAGGTATAGACTTTGATGAAACTTTTGCTCCTGTAGCTAGACTTGAAGCAATTAGATTGTTACTAGCATTTGCATGCTCTAAAGATTTCAAATTATTTCAAATGGATGTAAAAAGTGCCTTTTTGAATGGGTATATTAATGAGGAGGTGTATGTAGAACAACCTCCTGGTTTTGAAAATCATCAATACCCAAATCATGTTTATAAACTAAACAAAGCACTTTATGGTTTGAAACAAGCTCCTAGAGCATGGTATGAAAGACTTAGCAAATTTCTGTTAGACCATGAATTCTCTAGAGAGAACGTTGATACAACACTGTTTTTAAAGGAGAAAAATAAAGATATGTTAGTAGTTCAGATTTATGTAGATGATATTATTTTCAGTGCTACTAACAATCGCCTCTGCGAAGAATTTGCTGACCTAATGCAGAGTGAATTTGAAATGAGCATGATGGGAGAGCTGAACTATTTTCTTGGGCTCCAAATCAAACAATCTAAAGAAGGCTTCTTCATCTGTCAAGCAAAATACATCAAGGAGATGCTTAAGAAGTTTGATATGGAAGAAAACAAGTCAATCAGCACACCCATGAATTCATCATGCAAACTAGACAAAGATGAATCAGGTAAATCAGTAGATCAAAAGATGTATAGAGGTATGATAGGATCTTTATTATATCTTACTATAAGTAGACCTGATATCATGTTTAGTGTATGCATGTGTGCTAAATATCAATCTAATCCTAAGGAATCACACTTAATTGCTGTTAAGAGAATCTTTAAATACCTAATAGGAACAAAAACCATAGGTTTATGGTACTCTAAAGATTCGAGCATAAACTTAATAGGGTACACTGATTCAGACTTCGCTGGTTGCAAACTTGATAGAAAAAGCACCAGCGGGTCATGTCAATTCTTAGGAGAAAACTTAATCTCTTGGTTTAGCAAAAAATAAAACTCGGTTGCACTATCTACGGCTGAAGCCGAATATGTTGCTGCCGGGAGTTGTTGTGCTCAAATCTTGTGGATTAAACAACAACTTGAAGATTATGGCATTAAACAAGATAAAATTTCCATTAACTGTGATAATACAAGTGCCATTAATCTAACTAAAAATCCAATTCAGCACTCAAGAACTAAACACATTGAGATAAGACATCACTTTATAAGAGATCATGTACTGAATGGTGATGTGACATTTCAATTTGTTTGTACTGATGATCAACTTGCTGATATCTTCACAAAACCTTTGAGTGAAGATCGATTTTGAATACTTAGAAGAGGGTTAGGAGTGATTGATCCATTCTAGTGATACTCTCCTCTAGTTTATTGATTTTGAGGATTAGTTTATGTTGGACATATGATTTCTTATCTATGATCATCAAATTAGTTCTTAAATCCTAGATAAGTCCATAACTCTCTCTTTTGGCATGAAAATAACAAGATTTTTGGTTGTGTGCCAGAGTTCGAGTCGACTCGGATACATTTTAGAGTCGGCTCATGGGGGAGTCGGCTCATGCATATTTGGGAGTCGACTCGGGATCGAGTCGACTCGCGACTTACCGAAGTCGACTCGAGGTCGGAAATCCGACTTTTAACCCTAAGCGGAATATTTTTCTTTTTACTTCTATTTTCAGCCGCCACTGTTCAAAAACCCTAGAGCCGTCTCCGACCTCGTCTCTGACCCACTTTAGGTCATCTCCGTCGAGGTTTCTCCCTATTTTCCGTATCCTTCCCCATTTTTAGGTCAAAAATGCCTAGGAAGGTCATTGTCCCGAGCCGAAAGAGACCCTTCTCCGCGAGTGGGGCCAAGCGACGGTCCAAGGCTCGGAACGAACCGGCGAGGCCACCACCTCCGGTTCCTTCTCCGCCTAGGCCGGTTCCCTCGCGCTCATGCGCCGGAAAGGTTGTCTCTATCGGGAGGCAAGTCAACTTTGACTTCCTCTCCTGGGAAGGGTTCAACCTAGGGCATCACCTTAGGGCCCAGGGTTTAGAGTTTTTCTGCACACTTGACCTCCCTACCTATTCATGGTTAGTTAGGAAATTCTATTGTACTGTCGCACGGGTTAGCGGGGGTATCCAGGGAACTGTTATGGGTGTCCCTATTTTCATCTCGGAGGACTTCATTGCTCGAGTCCTCCATCTCTCGAGTGAGGGGATTGTTCCCACACACCCCTTCGATAGGACAGAGGCCCTTACGGCCATCTTAGGGAGTCAACCTCTGTCCCCCATAGAGGAGGTGTTCGCAAATCAGCTTTCGGCTGAAATGCGGCTTCTCCTTAGTGTCATCTCTAGGACTCTCTTCCTAAAGACTGGTAGGTTTGACTTCATTTCAGAGAGAGACCTAGCCTTGATGTTCTACCTCCTCCAAGACACTCCCATCAACTTTCCTAAACTCATCTACAAATACCTTTGTGAACCCCTAGACAAACCTAAGTTGAGTCTCCCTTACGGTATGCTATTCACTCTCATTTTTAGGGAGTTAGAGGTCCCTATCCCTGAGGGGGAACCCTCTCGCTCACTGCGTTTTACAGATCGCATGGGTGAGGGAACCTTTCATCGGATGGGATTCCACAAGGTTGGGGGAGTCTGGGTTTGGAAACCATCCACTTCCACACCATCTGACCCTACCACTCATCACTCCCCTAGTCCTGACCATGACCAGGAGTACTATACAGATCTTCCCACCTATCCTTCTACCTCTGGTCCTACACATACTGAGCCCTCCACCTCCACTGCCCCACCTTCTCAGCAGCAGCCCCTGGAGGTTAGAATATCTTCTGAGCAGCTCCGGGAGTTGCGGCAGGAGATAGTGAGGGAGCTGAGGGATGACCTGCTGAGGGAGCTCCGAGGTCCTCAGACTGTTCCCTCCACCGAGCTAGTTCCCTCCTTGGCAGCAGTGGCCGAGATGACTGCGCACCTGAGGGAAGAGATATCCAATGTGCGCAGCCTGGTCCAAGCTCAATACTGGAACATGAGTGACGTCAAGGACGACACGAAGAAGATGCGAGACGGCATCCGACAGGAGCTAGGCAGCCAGAGCCAGGGCACAGAGAGATTAGCCCATGCCTTGATCTCCAGGTTGGACACACTTCAGGCAAGTGTGACCGAGCTTGCCACTATCCAGGATAGGACCACCTCGGAGATCCTAGTTCAGCTAGGAAATGTACAAGAGGGGCTCAGCTTAGTCATAAAATACACAAGACTAGGCTCAGGAGGATCACCCTCCAAGAAATCCTAGAGTAGCTTTGTTTTTTATCTTATGATGTATTTGCTCTATACTTGTATTTTTCTCTACAATTGTACTCAAATTAGCATCAATACAATGAGTAGACACTTTCTTACAAAACTGTGCAATACTTTTCTGTGTTCTGCGCTTCTTTTTGCTATGATGACAAAAAGGGGGAGAAAATGTGATGAATTGAAAATGTGATGATTTGAAATGTAAAGAAAGAAAACCCTTAAAGAAAAACATAATTTGTTCTAAGTGGATTCAATACCTCGAGGCTCATTATCTCTCTGTTGGGGCTCCTCAAGGAGTAATCTCCAGAATCTATTCAAAGGATATTCGAAGATTAGTTGAATCAATCTCAAGAACAAATTGTCAGATTTTTCCTCTGAAAGTAAGAATTTAAGCAAAAAAAAAGATTCAAGACATTAAAAGAAAATTCAAAAATTTAAACAAAATTGAATGCATATGTTGAGGGGGAGAATCTGAAATCTTAAGAAAGCGAAATCATTAACTACATATAAGCCAAACAATTGATTGCATGATATGAAGGCTTATATAATTCCAAATGAAAGGGAGAGCTTTAATTTCAGGATTTACTGATCCATACCTTTCAATTCTGGATAGATTAAAATAACCAGACATTTGAATTCATTTCAAAACTTTTACTGAATGTTTGAGCAATTCACTTCAAAAATATACAATGTTTTGTCATCATCAAAAAGGGAGAGATTATGGAGTGATTGATTATAACCCTATTTGATTTTGATGAGCACAAAGCCATTGAGTATATTTTATGTTATAGTAATGAATTCAATCCAGTATATCAGGCAAAATTTGTAAGAATCCTCTTTTGAGTGCATGTGGAAAACAACTTAAGTCAAAGGCTAAAACTCGAGTCGACTCCGGAGGATTTCGAGTCGACTCCAAGTGTTTCAGATGTTCTGGCACAGGCTCGAGTCGACTCCGGCACACTGCGAGTCGACTCCGACTGAGAACAGACAGCAGGACAGAAAGATGAATCTCAGACCCTGTCACCGAGTCGACTCCTGAAGAATTCGAGTCGACTCCGATGCTTGCCAAGTCGACCCCCGATAGTTCCGAGTCGACTCCAAGGAGTAACAGACAGAAAGACAGAGAAGTTGTTTTTGGACTCTGAGAGCCGAGTCGACTCCAGCAAAGTCCGAGTCGACTCCGAGGCAGTTCAACTCCAACGACAGAAGAGCAGTTTTTTGGTCTCTGAGAGCCGAGTCGACTCCAGCAAAGTCCGAGTCGACTCCGAGGCAGTTCAACTCCAAAGACAGAAGACCAGTTTTTCAGGCTCTGAGAGCCGAGTCGACTCCAAGAGAATCCGAGTCGACTCGAGGAAGTAAACCCGAAAGAAAGACCTTTGGATTCCTGAAAACGAGTCGTCTCCAGGAGGCAGAGTCATCTTCGGATATTGGCGAGTCGACTCCAAGTTTGGCCGAGTCGACTCCAGAACGGGACAGCACTTTATTTCAAATTTTGAACAGTGGGCGAGTCGTCTCCAGTAAAGCATGAGTCGACTCCAGCAACAGCCGAGTCGACTCCAGATCGAGCGAGTCGACTCCGATCCCAATGTTCGTCCGATTCCTGTCCACCTAAAAATACGCTAGACAGATCGTTGTTAGAACCGACGGACAAGAGTTAAATTTAATTCTACTCTTACCTGTTCTACTTGAAGAATAGCGGTTGTAAGAGGTCGATCCACAGGGAGGCGATTGGAGTTGCATAAAAATTAGAACGTTCACTCGGATTCAAAATCGATTTTTGAATAATAGAAGAAAAACATTATATCGGGGATGATGATGAATTCTCTAGTCTACTGGAGAATTATTTTTTTTATTGAAATTAACTAAAAGACAGGTTTTTAAATTCAAAAAGCATTTATTTAATTAATCAAAGAAGAGTTTTGACATAAATTAAAATGGATAAAATAAGAAGATTGAAGCGAACACAAATTGCATGAAGGAAGATTTAATTGTATTGCATAACAAAGAAGAAAGATTACAGAATTTGGAGAACGGAAATTAAAAATAATAGAAATTAAAAACTTTAGCATAAATAGATCTCTCTATTAAACTAAAACTAAAAATCCCAAGACAACATGCTCTCAAAATAAAACTCTTACTAAAAACATTACTCTCAATCAAACTAAAAATAAATAAATAAGAACAACATGATACCCAAAACAGAACGATTAAACACCAATTTAAAATATAACCTTTAAAAGAAAAACAACTAAAATAAATAAAAAAAAAAAGAAATGTAATGCTCTGTTTTCAAATCTGAAAACAGAGCACTCAACTTCTTCCTCTCGCTCGACTTCTCCCCCCTCCTCTGTTCTTTGGAGCCGATCCCCAACCGAGCACACCTTCTTCCTCTTCCTCCTTCCCCTCTTATAGCCGCGGATGCACTTGAAATGGAATCATGGGTCGTCTGGGATGCTGGGATGGACGAGGAAATGGTGGGCGTGCTCCGGACGGCTTCCCTCTTTGGCCACGGACGCGAGATCGCCGGACGCCTGATGCGGAAGGGAGGCGCGGAGTTCCTTCTTTGGGCGCTGCTGGGATCACAGGAGGTTGATGTGTGGACGCTTGATTTGGGAAGGAGCTGGGCGTTGAATGCGGAAGAAGGATCACGGGCTCGCTGGGAATCCGGAATGGGCGCATGGCTGAGAAGCTGGGACGAGCTGCCGTGGGATCATCCGGCTTGGATCACGGCCGAGCTGGCATGGATGCTTGGATGCGGAAGAATCCGGGCGGGATGATGGCGGGATCCGAGGTTTGGACGCGATCCGTGAGGTGGCTCCTTGATGGCTGCCAATTTGGGAGGCTCGGGTTTCCTTCACGGACGCGGGATCGCCGGGGAGGAGCCGACATGGAGCTTGGCTGCGTTGGCGTGGAGGATTTGGAAGGAGCTGGGGATGCGGTGGATGCTTGAAGATGGCTTGGGTCATGTGCCAGTTTCTGCAATGGAATTGAATTTTGGAAGAAGGTCTGGGCCTTTCTTTGCCCTCCTGAGAGGGAGCTGGGAGACACCAAGTTCCGTCCAATTAGTCATATAAAAAAAAATAGTATGATATGAAATTTGGCTTGTAGGGTCATCTGTTCTGACTGGAGGTCAATTGCAAGTCTTTCAAGTCATGGGTCACCTAGCACCTCAAAGTTATGATATGGTCAATTTAGATTTGCCCAAAATTCTTTCCTAAAAGCATAAGGAAATTGGACCCGATTCGGACCCGAACCCGACTCGGACCCGACCCGATCTTCAACCGGGTCGGATCTGGGAAGGGATCCTTCTTTAGTCAAATTTGTACTCAATGCGCATTTTATCTCTAATTTATGAAAATCTGTGCCAAACCCAAATATAATATTAATCCAGTGAATTTATCATTATCGGTTAGCAATAATACTAATTTAGGTGACATATAGGTTGCACTTTTGTGCTCTCATCACACCTCCCAACTAGCTTATTGCTAGTCTCTAGCAATTTAGTGCGAAAATGATAAAATAAGAGTGCAAAAGTGTAATTTATTATTAAAAAAATAGTAAGATAAATACTCATTTTCGTAGAGCATTACGATTGCACTTAGCACGTACAACAAGCCTTTAAACCCCTAGGTTACCCTAGTGGACGAGTGTTGTCTCGTGAGGGTTTGCAGTGAAGTTACCCACAAACTTCAATCCCAAAATAAAATTTATTTTATGAAATGAAAGTCTAATTTTCAAGTACATAACTGATAAGAATTTCAAAAGCACACAAGGTTTTAATTACTAAGTAGCCCAATTTCTAGGTTAGTATGCAATTTAAGTTGAAGTTATTAGGTTTTCCGTTAGGAAGTTGTAAGACTTATTTATACTTGAGTGCTCAGTGAAGTTTGGACCATGCACAAGCTAAGGTTTTGGATCTCCAAAATATCGCTAATATTAGTAGTTTCCAAGAATTGGTCGGACAAAACCTATTTGCTGATTCAAAATCATCTTTTCTGCAGGATTTCGAGAGCTGTGGATGTTTACTTTAATACCTCATGGGCTTTATCTGTAATATTCCAGTTTACTCGAATTTTTACAACGACGGCTTTCACACTATTGTCTTTCTTAAGGTCAGTATACATTTTTTTTTTTCATTTTTTTTTCATTTTTTTTGTGTTTTTTTTTTTTGCATTAAAGAGAAATGATAATGTATATATTGTGCACTTTTACTCCTGTGATGATTCCTCCATGTAGCGAGCAATTAGTCGACAATTCTCACACCAGTTGGCATGAGGTGTCGGGCATCAAGACTCCCCTACGGACCTATGCTCGGGTTCCTCATCACAAGCCCGCTGACCTTTGACAGTAGGTAGCCATTTTCGATGTACCTGACTAAATCCACCATTTTTTTTTTTTGGATCAGAAAAAGATGGTTCATCAGGATTCGAGGTTGCTACCATATTCTCAACACAATGTCGAACCTATACCTTAGAAAATGCAGGCCAGATGTGTTGTGAAATTCAAAGCACTAATTAGCTTACAACTCACTAAAAGGAACTTAATAAAAAGAACTCACTTTGCACTACTTCCAACTAGTCATTGGGCTCTTAGATTTTATATACCTTGTGTGTTGTATATTTTTTTTTATTTTAACTAAAAACTTTTTTTTTTATTTTTATAAAATTCCAATGCTTAAAAATACCCCCAAACCTACATCTAACATTGTCCTCAATGTTAAAGAAAATTTAAAGCAGTAAGAGGACAGAGGAGAAGTACCTGATATGGGTGGATAAATTGAAAGTTGGGGCAAAATCCCCCAAACCTGCATGTTAGTAATTTATTGATGATTTTTTTTTTTAATAAAAGAAACTTACATGTTGGGTTGCCTCCCAAAGAGCGCTAAGTTTTATGTCTTCAGCCAAACAAAATGTAAATCCTCCTTTTTTCAACCATTATCTAAGAATGGTTTTGGAAGAGTCCGATGAAGAACAGTCGGCTGATGACGATCTATGCTCATAAGGGGAACAGAACTAAGAGGCGCATGCTTGACCCTTTCCTCGGAATGGGCAAGGTAAGCTTCTAAAGGGTCCTTATTATAAGTTTGTAAGAAAGTCTCCTGAACCAGACTTTCAATCATGTCAACTTCATTGATTTCTTTGTCGTCTGGTGGTTGTTTACTTATGTTGAAGACATTAAGCTCGACTTTCATGTTGCCAAAAGATAACTTCAGCATCCCATTTCGACAGTTGATCACAGCATTTGCTGTGGCTAAGAAAGGTCTACCTAAAATTATAGGTGTGTGACTGTCTGGATGTATTGCAGGTTCAGTC
This sequence comes from Phoenix dactylifera, assembly GCF_051530095.1. Classification (NCBI taxonomy): domain Eukaryota; kingdom Viridiplantae; phylum Streptophyta; class Magnoliopsida; order Arecales; family Arecaceae; genus Phoenix; species Phoenix dactylifera. The sequence goes on along the minus strand of NC_143199.1, from coordinate 20,734,571 downwards.
TCAAGGATAACGAAGTCCACAGGATAGTAAAACTCATTTACTTTCACTATTACATCCTCTACAATCCCCTTGGGGTACTTCACTGTCCTATCTGCTAAGGAAAGGGTAATATTTGTAGGCTTTAATTCCCCCAAACCTAATTTTTGGTACACATAGTAGGGAAGTAGGTTTACACTGGCTCCTAAATCTAATAGAGCTCTCTGGATGATCGTCTCTCCTATTTTTATTTCAATAGTTGGGCAACCAGGGTCTTTGAATTTTGGGGCAATCTGTTGTTGAATGAGAGATGAGGCTTGTGCAGCCATAACAGCTTGCTTAGGAATACTTGTTTTTCTTTTGACCGTGGTGAGGTCTTTCAAGAATTTTGTATAGGAGGGAATTTGTCGTATGGCATCGAAGAAAGGTATATTTATTTGAACAGTTTTAAAGACTTCCATTATTTCATCAAAGTTAGATTGTTTCTTGGAGTCCCGAAGTCTACTAGGAAAGGGAACCTTAGGTTTGTATATTTCTATGGGTTCTTCCTTTTTGTCTGATTTATCCTGTTCTTGACCCTTCTTCTGAATAGGATTCTTATCGGATTCAGTTTTATTTTCTTTTTCATGTTCAGGAAGTTGGACTTTATTGTCCACTTGCTTGCCAGACCTTAAAGTGCTAATTGCCTGGACTTCATAGGTCGGATTTCCATTAGAATTGATTTGATACTGACCTATCTGACCTTGATTTTGTTGTTTACTAGGGTTAGGCACTGGTTGACTAGGTAGTTCTCCTCTCTTCCTATCCCCTAGAGAGTTTGCTATTTGGCTTAGACTAACCTCAAGTTTTGCAATTGCTTGAGCATGGAATTGGTTAGTCTGGGCTTGGGCTGTATTGGTCTGTTGTTGTTGCTTAATAAAATCTTGTTGTTGTTTCATCATATTAGCCATCATGGTTTCTAATTGTGAAGGTTGCTGTGGGATAGGGGCATTATAAGGAGGTACAGATGGAACCAATGACTGGTTCATTTGTGATGGACCTATCCTGAGGAAGTTGTTCTGAAAACCTGGTGGACCACCTTGATGCTGAATAGGTTCATTCTGCTTGTATGAGAAATTTGGGTGGAACCTATTATCAGGGTGGTAAACTGGGCTAAACGAGTTGGGAGTGGGCTTCTTAAAGGCACTATATGAATTTAGAGCATTTGCTTGCTCGGCCTTTATGGTGGGCAGATTAGGGCAGCACTCCACTAGATGCTCAGGACTGTTACACAAAACACACAAACTATATGACTCGTGATCCACTTTCATGACGGGATTTGACTCTTTGTATGAACTCGAACTAGTAGAAACAGTGAAAGCATCAAACTTTTTACTTAAGTTGTTCATTCCAGTCACAAGATTGGACATGACATTTTTGAGTTCTGGGTCTGCTTTCATTTCATAATTACCAGGTTTTCTAGACCCGAACTCATCTCTATTTACTTCCTCAACATAGCTACTCCAATTTTGGGCATTTTCAGCTAAGTCAACAAGAAATTCATAGGCTTGATCCGGGGTTTGGTTCATGAACCTACCCTTGTGCATGGACTCAATCATGTTTCTATGTGCTGGAGGTAGTCCTTTATAAAAGAAGTGGACCAGATCAGCCTTATCAAGCCCATGGTGTGGGCATTTGACCAACAAGTCATGGAATCTTTCCCAAAGTTGGAAAAATTCCTCCTCATATTTGCCTCTAAAAGTTCTTATGGCATCCTTAATTTTTTCAGTCTTTACCATAGGATAGAACTTAGCCATGAACTTCTTAGATAGTTGTTCCCATGATGTGATGGAATTTGAAGCAAGGGAATACAGCCATGCAGCAGCACAATCCTCTAAAGTCATGGGAAACAACCTTAATTTAATACCCTCTTCATCTAAGTTTTGGTTTCTAAACGTTTGACAGATTGTCAAAAATTTGTTCAGATGAATGTAGGGTTATTCACTCTCGAACCCATGAAACTTGGGTAACATGTTTATTGTTGCAGCCCGAATCTCGAATTGGGCTGCATTATTAATCGGTAATACTATGCAGGTAGGGGGACTAGCGGATGCGGGTGCAAACAATTCATTCAGGGTTCTAATATGTTCACCCATTGTAGAGATCGACGGTTGGTTTACAGTTCGCAGGTTGTGATGAAAAGTTCTGTCAATCTCAGGATCAAATGGGGTTAACTTATCCCTTAATGACCTTCTACCATGCATACATTTTCCACAACTTAATTAGACTCATTTTTTTTTTTTTTAAAATGAAATCCTAAAAGATAAGAAGAAGGGCTAGACCAAGATGACCACAATCAACACCACACAACAATTTGACCCTATTAGTCTTAGAGCTAAGTGAGGTTTAGTAGGTTCTTAAATCTAGTTGCATAGAGACTTATCAGGTTAAAAAAGTTCCTGAAATTCTCTCTAGATTAGACGGCTCCTAATCTCCCTTTCAGATTAAGCTTGAGCTTACCAGTTAAGTGATCCAGTAACCAGTGACCAGGAAAGTCCCGGGGTGTGTGGTGGTGCCAGAAGGGATACACCAATACCACAATACCCGTAACAGTTCTCACTGTTGTAAAACTTTCCTAGACATCACCAATTACTAAATCCTCACTGGAGTGGCTTTCAGCTGCTTCTTTCCAAGAGCCTAATTGAGCTCGAAAACCCTAAGGCCAATGTCTAATTTGATTTTAATTTAATTTGGCTTAGGATAAGTATGCAAGGTGGTGATTTTTGGGCTAAGGACAGGTAATGACTTCCCGACCTTATCTTTTTAATGGGTTTTGCCCTTAAATTATTTTATGCAAATGCTTAATACTAAATGCAGCAAATAATCAATGTTTTTTTTTAAAGTTTATGCAATGTCATTAGGTTGTATTGATTAAATGAGCAAGCAAATTTTTTTTATTTTTTTATTTTTTTTATATATTTACTATTTTCTTAATTTTTTTTTAATATTTAAATTTTTATATAGAAATAACTTGAATGTAAACTAAAACTAATCCTTATACGTCAGTCAATCTCCGAATGCCCGTTGAATAAGCTCTGGAGATTACTCCGTGAGGAGTCCCAATAGAGGTATGATAACCTCGGGGGATTGCACCCTATCAATTATTAGCAAAAATAATATTTTTTTTATATTTATTTTGATTTAATTAAAATTTTTTTTCTTTTTAAACTTCAAATTTCGAATCTCAGAATTCAAATTTTGAATTTAGAAAATTTTTGAATTTTTGAATTTTTTTTATTTTAATTTTTTTTGAATTTTAAATTTTGAATTTCAAATTTCAGAATTTAATAACTACGAAATTATTAACTAGAAATTATCAAAATAAGGAAAATTAATAAAAATAAAAATAAAAACTTACTACCGGAGTACGTTTACTCCGGGCATCCAAAATTTGATTTGATCTTCGTGATCGTTCTTGCTTCTCGATTTGCCTCCCCGGCAACGGCGCCAAAATTCTGTTCGTCCGATTCCTGTCCACCTAAAAATACGCTAGACAGATCGTTGTTAGAACCGACGGACAAGAGTTAAATTTAATTCTACTCTTACCTGTTCTACTTGAAGAATAGCGGTTGCAAGAGGTCGATCCACAGGGAGGCGATTGGAGTTGCATAAAAATTAGAACGTTCACTCGGATTCAAAATCGATTTTTGAATAATAGAAGAAAAACATTATATCGGGGATGATGATGAATTCTCTAGTCTACTGGAGAATTATTTTTTTTATTGAAATTAACTAAAAGACAGGTTTTTAAATTCAAAAAGCATTTATTTAATTAATCAAAGAAGAGTTTTGGCATAAATTAAAATGGATAAAATAAGAAGATTGAAGCGAACACAAATTGCATGAAGGAAGATTTAATTGTATTGCATAACAAAGAAGAAAGATTACAGAATTTGGAGAACGAAAATTAAAAATAATAGAAATTAAAAACTTTAGCATAAATAGATCTCTCTATTAAACTAAAACTAAAAACCCCAAGACAACATGCTCTCAAAATAAAACTCTTACTAAAAACATTACTCTCAATCAAACTAAAAATAAATAAATAAGAACAACATGATACCCAAAACAGAACGATTAAACACCAATTAAAAATATAACCTTTAAAAGAAAAACAACTAAAATAAATTAAAAAAAAAGAAATGTAATGCTCTGTTTTCAAATCTGAAAACAGAGCACTCAACTTCTTCCTCTCGCTCGACTTCTCCCCCCTCCTCTGTTCTTTGGAGCCGATCCCCAACCGAGCACACCTTCTTCCTCTTCCTCCTTCCCCTCTTATAGCCGCGGATGCACTTGAAATGGAATCATGGGTCGTCTGGGATGCTGGGATGGACGAGGAAATGGTGGGCGTGCTCCGGACGGCTTCCCTCTTTGGCCACGGACGCGAGATCGCCGGACGCCTGATGCGGAAGGGAGGCGCGGAGTTCCTTCTTTGGGCGCTGCTGGGATCACGGGAGGTTGATGTGTGGACGCTTGATTTGGGAAGGAGCTGGGCGTTGAATGCGGAAGAAGGATCACGGGCTCGCTGGGAATCCGGAATGGGCGCATGGCTGAGAAGCTGGGACGAGCTGCCGTGGGATCATCCGGCTTGGATCACGGCCGAGCTGGCACGGATGCTTGGATGCGGAAGAATCCGGGCGGGATGATGGCGGGATCCGAGGTTTGGACGCGATCCGTGAGGTGGCTCCTTGATGGCTGCCGATTTGGGAGGCTCGGGTTTCCTTCACGGACGCGGGATCGCCGGGGAGGAGCCGACATGGAGCTTGGCTGCGTTGGCGTGGAGGATTTGGAAGGAGCTGGGGATGCGGTGGATGCTTGAAGATGGCTTGGGTCATGTGCCAGTTTCTGCAATGGAATTGAATTTTGGAAGAAGGTCTGGGCCTTTCTTTGCCCTCCTGAGAGGGAGCTGGGAGACACCAAGTTCCGTCCAATTAGTCATATAAAAAAAAATAGTATGATATGAAATTTGGCTTGTAGGGTCATCTGTTCTGACTGGAGGTCAATTGCAAGTCTTTCAAGTCATGGGTCACCTAGCACCTCAAAGTTATGATATGGTCAATTTAGATTTGCCCAAAATTCTTTCCTAAAAGCATAAGGAAATTGGACCCGATTCGGACCCGAACCCGACTCGGACCCGACCCGATCTTCAACCGGGTCGGATCTGGGAAGGGATCCTTCTTTAGTCAAATTTGTACTCAATGCGCATTTTATCTCTAATTTATGAAAATCTGTGCCAAACCCAAATATAATATTAATCCAGTGAATTTATCATTATCGGTTAGCAACAATACTAATTTAGGTGACATATAGGTCGTACTTTTGTGCTCTCATCACCCAACGGACACTGTGTCAGGAGTTGCAGATTGTGCAGAATGGCTCTAAAAGTGTGTCTAGCGGCTAGTTTTCGATGGGGATTGCTTAAATAGCCAGAGTGAACAGTAATAGACATCAAGAGAGAGACTTCACTCAAAGCAAAAGGAATTTCTACCTACCAAAGCCACTCAAGAGTAAATACAAGAGAAAGAAGAAAGAAATGCATTGAAGTCCATCCTCCAAACGTCTTTCTCGCATTCGAGGCTCCCTTCTGACAGCAAATCTTCAGCACACTCAAGAGGAGTTGCAGAGTTCGAGAAGCCCCTTACTTCACATCCAAAAATCTGTTTGAGGGCTTCTAACTATTCTTTATTCATATTGTTTATATTTGCTTTTCTAGAAGCTATCCTTGTACTCTTTTCAAACTGCTTTTCTTGCTTGATTCAATCAGGGGATTGAATCAAGGGTGTTAAGGTTGGTTGGTGAGCCGAGGGTAAAACCAACGTGTAAGGATTCGATTGTGATCCCGAAAAAACAATCGGGTGGTTCTAGTCGGTAAGCCTGTGAAAACCGACCGAGTTCGTTGTGATCTCGTAAAACAACAAGTTGGGTTGTGAGCTTGTAAAACAACCGGCTGTAATCCAAGGAATTATAGTGAACTCCCAAGTGAAGCTTGGGGAGTGGACGTAGGAGCAAGGGTTAGCTCCGAACCACTATAAAATCTCTTGTGTTTGTGATTGTTTCATTGTCTCTTCCATTCCCTTCATTCACTGCATATAGTAAACTAATTAATCCACTTGCAATAAGGTTTAATTAGTTACTCATTAAGTTTTTATTTGCAATAATTACTTAAAACCCAATTCACTGGGCAACAAGGGTAAAGAGGTTCAAGGCCTCCGACTTCAATAACTTTAGGATAGTGGACTCAAAATCTATGAATGACCAAATCCATGATTTTGAAATACTAATCCACCAGCTTAGAGCTAATAGAACCAATTTGGATGAATCATTCTAGGTAGCCTATCTTATGATAAACTACCTAATTCTTGGTTTGATTTTGCTATAACTCTGTGCCATACCCAAGGAGGTCTCACCCTAACCCAAGTTTCGAACTCCATTAAGATTGAAGAGCAGTACAGGCTCAGGAGTACCAGAGAATTTGTGGGGGGAAGCTCTAGTTTCAGCTTTTATATCCTTAATAGAATTTCCTCCAAAAATAATGATCTAACCCCATATGAAGTTTGGAAACATAGAAAATCTAATTTTAGCTATTTAAAAGTGTGGGGGTGTTTGGCAAAAGTGAAAATACCTGATTTTAAGAGAGAAAAAAATAGGGCCTAAAACAGTGGATGTCATATTCATAGGATATGCAGCCAATAGTAATGCCAATAGATTTCTGGTGATTAATTCAGAAGAAAATGATATTAGTAACAACACTATTATAGAAGCCAGAAATGCAACATATTTTGAAGATACCTTTTCACTTAGGATTAGAGTAGATAGTGGTATAGCTAGTAGCTCTAGTAGAATAAGGATAAGAGAAGTAGAAGTAGAGGCAGAACCTAGGAGGAGTAAGAGATCCAGGATAAAAAAATTATTTGGAGATGACTTCTATATCTTTCTTATAGAGGACTCTCCAACTACTTTTGAGGATGCAATGAAATCCTTGGATTCACCTTTTTGGAAGAAAGCTGTAGACAATGAGATGCAGTCAATTATTCAAAACAATACTTGGGTATTGACTGATCTTTCTTCTAGCTGTAAAACTATAGGGTGCAAATGGATCTTTAAGAAGAAACTTAGACCTGATAGCTCTATAGATAAATTTAAGGCTAGATTAGTTGCCAAGAGTTTTACTCAGAGACTTGGAGTAAATTTCTTTGATGTTTATGCACCTGTAGCTAGGTTTACGACTATTAGAGTCCTTATAGTATTAGCCTCCATCCATAGATTAGTAATTCATCAAATAGATGTCAAAACAGCTTTTCTAAATGGAGACTTAAATGAAAAATTTTATATGGACCAACTAGAGGGATTTATAATCCCAGGCCAAAAAAATAAAGTTTGTAGATTAATCAGATCTCTCTATGATCTTAAACAAGCACCCAAGCAATAGCATTTGAAATTTGATGAAACCATACTGACATTTGGATTTGAAATCAATAGTACAGACGAATGTGTATACTATAAGAGAGTTGAAAATAAATTTGTGATCTTGTGCCTCTATGTAGATGACATATTAATCTTTGGGATAGATCTTCAGATAGTTGATGAAGTAATGCAATTCTTAAGTCATAAATTTGATATGAAAGACTTGGGACAAGCTGACTTAATTTTAATACCAAAATAATTAGAAGTGCAAATAGTATTAAGTTATCTCAAAGTCATTATGTTGACAAGATTCTCAATAAATTTAATTATACTGATTGTCAACCTGCCTCTGCTCCTTTTGATCCCTCTACACACCTTAAAAAGAACTTAGAAACTCCTATCCTTCAAGACCTATATGCTCAAATTATAGACTCACTAGGATTTCTAGCAAACTACACCAGGCCAAACATAGCATATGTTGTGAATAGACTTAGCAGATATACTGTTTATCCAAATAGAGATCACTGGACAATATTAGAGAGGATCCTTAGCTATCTTAAGGGTACCAAGTCCTATAGTTTGCACTTTAGTGGGTTTCCTACTATTTTTGAAGGCTATAGTAATGCCAACCAGATTAGCGATACCTTAGATGTTAAATCTACCACAGGATATGTCTTTCTTCTAAGAGGTGTTGTTGTGTCTTGGAAATCCATCAAACAAACCTTGATATCTAAAAATACTATGGAGTCTGAACTGATAGCTTTAGACACCACTAGCACTGAGGCTGAGAGTGGCTAAGAGATCTACTTATAGACCTTCCTATAGATGAGTCACCTTTACCACTTGTTTCCTTATATTATGACTATAAATCTCAATAGATAAGTGCAACCAAAAAAATGCCAATATAAAAATGAACAGGCACTTAAAAGTGCATCATAAATCATTAAGATATAAATTGAAAAATAACATTATTGCTTTGAATTTTGTAAAATCAGAAAATAATTTGGCTGATCAGCTTACAAAAGGTTTGTCTAGAACAGTAGTTCTAGAGTCGTCGAGGGGAATGAGACTTAGCCCATAAAGATAGATCACCACTGTGGAAACCCAACCTTAAAAGATTCAATGGGTAGAAACAAACCGGAGTGTAACTAAGAAGAGCAATGTTTTATATTTTCCTCATCTCTATGGCGCTAGTGCTCATAAAAGCAAGCGGTAGGATGAGTTCGTTTTTATAACTCTTAATGATTCCGAGACCCAAGAGGCAGGAGCTTCCTTACTAGCTTCTTTATTAGGACTCACCTATATGTACAGTCGTGAGGCCGCGATTATGAAAAATGGGTGATTCTCTAAAAAGCACATGAAAGATATCTGTGCATGGGCATATTAGCGCAACCTACTTAGAACCCAGATCAGGCTATATTATGTGTGTTGTTGATTTATTCTGAGCCATGGACTGAGGTTCAAGGTTAAGACCACATTGGCTCCATAGATGTAATCAATTGTCACTAAGTAAAGGTTCAAACTAAAAGGTACCTCCACCTATTACATAATATAACATATCCAGTATTTTATTTTGCTTTTTAAAATTATTTAAATTTTTGTAGGAGATTGTTGAAAAAATTTAAATGCGCACGCGACCCGAGATTCGGCTGCGTGCGCGTTTGAATTTTGCGAAAAGAGAGGATCCTTAGGGGAATTGCCCCCATAGACTATGACCAAAAGAGAACTTTGAGGTGACTTCTAACAACTTGAAGTTACTTTGAACACTTCCATTGTGGCGCTCATTAGCAAAAAACTTAAGACTACTCCAATCCACAAGTATGCTGATATATGACACAATGTTTAGCTTCCAGGAAATTTTCATTATGTAGTTTGTAGTAACATGATTGTGATTCTGATAGACATGCTTTTAGAAGCTAATTTGAAGAGCTCTGCAACTCAGTCTTCAATTTCTATATGAGAAACTTAATTTGTGGATCTTGCATTTTTTTTTTAGGGGTAGGAGAGGCAAAAAGCCACCCATAATTCTTTTTTATTAAAGAGAAAAAAAAAAGCTACTTACATAATTACAGAAAGATTGGAAGGATTTGTGAATGTTACATAATAGTACCTATATCTTTCCGAGAACAAAATTTCCAACCAATAGAAAAAAAAACTCCAATCCTACCAAACCTCCTAGGGTGGGCTGGACCCTTCCTCTAGCACCAATCTGATGCTACTGAAAACTGACTGGTTTTAGGCACCACGACAATAAATGTGACGATACTAGAGAGCTCAGTGGTTGGCTGCTTTAGTCGGAATTGGAGAAGACGAGCGGCACTCGGTCGTTGTGGCTGAGATCCTTATCGAATGGCAGTATTCCAACCTGAAATAGCACAGAGTAAGGAAGTCCTCTACCGAAATTTATCCAGTTGAGGACCCTACGATGCCTAAATCAGAGTAGTACTCAGGGAACAAAAGAAGGTAATCTCTCAAGTTGTAAGAGTGTTCTCTTTTGCTTACCTCTCCTTTTTTATGCATATTGAGCTGAGAAGTTTACCTTTCACCAGAGGATGTGGGCACGTGGGTTGACTAGAAGTAACTGGTTTGAATACAGCCTAGATATCGAGCATAAATGCTTTGCATGCGGATGACATCATGCCTATCACATGGATGGTATCGCAATGATCACTAGGTCCCCCCCAGTAAGGATGCAACCAACTATAGAGAGCTCTCAATAGGTAAGCTCGGTAGTATGGTGCTGGGCTAGTCTAGTGACCACTCTTGATCCACCATGTGTTAGAGCCATAGTATGTTTTGATTGGCTAGTTTTTCTAGTGAGTTGTAACTTACTTGGAGGCGTATCAATCCGCATATAATTACCTCCTAAATACGGAATCAAATCCTTATGCATAGAGTCTTCTAACTGTTTCAACTTTGAAGTAGCTTCAAAATTAATGGATGCATCAAAAAACCTTGTCAAATACCAAAGTATAATATAAATCATCTACACTAAACATGTCTTCTTGATGCTTAATCTCTGAAACTACTTTAAAATTAATCAATTCTTCATCAACATGGCTGACTAATTCTCCAAAATAAATATCCATATCTTGGATAACTTCAATACAAAATTCTTTTCTCCAAAATAAATATCCATATCTTGGATAACTTCAATACAAATTTTTTTTGCCTGATTTGACTCCATAATGTAAATTTCTACAATTGGAATAACTGTAGCATCCTTTGAGTCTTCCTAAGCAACTTCAAAATCAATTAGTTCTTCAATCACGATCTTTTCTAGACTTGATATAGCATCCATCTAATCATACTTCTTTTGCTCCAAATCTTCCTCTTAACTTGATTGATCCTTGAGCTATTAACCTTGCCATACTCTAAAATTTCTTCTAAACATGATCCCGCCTATAACTAAAAATGCTCTCCCTTTCTTGAAATCTTCATCTTTAAACTAATTTTGCTCTTCTTCTAGATTTTTGGAAAAGTCTGGAACCAAAACTCACTCTCCAAGCAACTTTTTTTTGAGTTGTCTCACCTTGCTGGAACTTGAGCGGATAGCCGCAAGGATATCCCACACTTTCAGCTTCTTTACATCTAAATACGAAGATTATTTTTTCTATCAACTGAAATTTGAATAATCCATATTATCTTCCTAGATTTTAAATTCTATTTTTTTCTTGCAACCTTATTGTCAAGAGTATCTGTTGGCATCATCTCTGACTTTTCTAGAACATTCTATAAATTTTGTCCTATCAAGTAAAAGTTGACAATAGACTTTCAAATTGAATAGCAGGTGTCGTTTAACTTACGAAGACATGGTAATAGCAAAAGCAAACATATTGATGTTGGTGAAATCGGCCCTCACAATCCAAATATTGAATTACAATAGAGTCCACACATTTTTCCACGTGCATAATGATTACTAGAGGCTCTAGAACTACGCCGAACAAGTACCTTTAAAACTATCAACAATCAAGTTGCTGCTTCAAAAATTATGTTTCAAAAAATCAAATCAAAGCCACATATTGTTTGATCACTTTCCAACCTTGCTCCGATACCCTAAGGCTTTGATACCATGAAAACGGTACACTATTCGAAGTAGATTGAAAACACCAACCTAGGATTCAGAACAAACACTAAAAAATAAGAAACAAAAAAGAGATACCGAAAAAAAAAAGGAAAAAGTAAAAAAAAAAATTTAAAAAAATATATATTATAAGTCAACAATCGTACTCAGCTCAAGGTCTCAAAAACAGGACCTTTCTTTCTGGTGTCTCAACTGAAGATGCATGCTCATTATCTCCTAGACAAAAACATTACTATAACCAAATAACAAACTCTAGTATATTATGCTTAACGCTCAACCTAATTAAATATGGACATGAGTCCAAAAGTTATTAGAATTAATAAAAAAACTAAATAAAAATTCTAATAAAATTTAAATTTGGCAATGAATCTCAATACTGCTTATAGATGAATCTCAATGCTGCATGCAAATCCATGTTCCAACCCCATATAACCTCAAACACAGATAGGCTGCCGACTTGCAGCACAGGTGAATAAGCTCCCATAGTCCCATGTGAGAAAATAGACATGTTGGGTTTCCAAAAATTAATAAATAAAAACTGTTCGTCGCGTTCCGGTGCGCCCAATGCATACGACTTCCCACCAAGAGGAGCAGGCGAGCCGTTCAAGCAAAACCAGCAGAAAAGTTTCCATCACCATTAATCTCTTGACACGTAACCCCTGTGGGTTCCACATATCACAATCGTGTGTCCTGATAGAAGAATAGCCTGTCTCGTGTTCTCGACATAACAGCTAATTTAATCTCAAGCGCTGGGTGCGGGGCGCCACCAGCCGCGCACGGCTAATTAGGGTTTCTCCGCTTCCCCTTTCAGACTGCCGAGCGAGCGAGCGAGCGCGAGAGAGGAGAGTATATTGTGTGTATTAGGGTTAGGGTTTTGAGGGGTTTGGGGGGTTTCTAGGGTTCCGCCATGGCGAAGTTCAACGTCGTGCAGAAGGATCGGCGGAAGAGGATCCAGGAGCGGAAGCGGGCGATGCACGGCGATCCGAGCACCCGCAAGCTCAAGCAGCACACCGCCCCCGTCGCCATCTCCGGCAAGCGCAAGCGCAAGATCTTCAAGAAATGGCGAAGAGTACGAATATGACTACAAACTCTCCTCTCTTATTTATATGATCGAAGAACCCTATTTCCTCTTGTTTTGATTTTTTTTCTAATTTTTTTGGGTGTTTTGGATTCCAAGCTTTTCTGGGAATTCTAAACATTTGTTTATGGTTGTTGAACTTGGCAGGAGCAAAAGGAGGCCATCGAGAAGGGTTTGGTCACGATGGAAGACGTCGAGATGGCAGTCGCAGAAGGTTAGTGTTTTTTTTTAAAAAAAGATAAATGCCATCATTTTTTGCCTGCCATGTTTTCCTTTTTTATTTTTGGTGAAAAATTGATTAAATCGTCACTGGAAAATCAGAAATAATTTTTACTGGAACTTTTACTTCGTTGATGATTGGATTCGACGTCGGACGTTTGTTTAAAATAAATCCTAATGTAACATCAAATTGAGCTTTTCGTTTACTGGGGTTATTGTTAGGTATCGAATTAGGGTTAAGACTTTTGTATCAATATTTGATGAAAAAATTGTTCTTTTTCTTTCTCCCATATGGGGAGGTGTTTTCTCTTGATTAAAGCACGGGTTGTGTATGTTTACTGTTGGAATATTGGTGTTATGATAGGAGTTGATCTATGAGCATGATTACTGTGTGGTTGAAAGACGGGATGTAAACTCCTTCATTAAGTGGTAGCGTGAGATCAATATATTGCTTCCATATGGTTGTTATCATTGTATCATCGGAACATTATCAATTACATGTTATAAGAATCATGATGCGATAGCTGAATGTCTCCTACTTGTTCAAGATGGCTGAGTTTGTTTCTTGCTGTTGGTGAGTGAGAGTTTGCATGTTCACTAAGAAAGAAAAGAGATGTTAGGGTTTGTATTTTGTCTGTTTGAATAATAAAAGGCATTCTTTTTTCTTTTTTATTTTTAGCTTTCATGTTGCATTGCCTTTTCTTTGTTTAAACGTGAATGTCAGGGAAGATCTTCCTAAATCCCCAATTTCATCGATCAACAATTCTGAGATGATGAGTGGATGGTTGGTAATTGAACCCCTGCCAACATGAATTTTTGTACATTGACCTAACCTTGTCATTGACCCTGTGTATTTGTCTATAACTGTAAACAGTCTAGGCATAGCCATTATCAAAACCCTTACTTGAGGCCAACACAATTTAGCGCTCCTGTTACTCAATCTTAGGTTTTCAAAAAAAAAAAAAATGCAGAGTAGTGCTGTAAAATCTGGATTTTCTATCATACCAAGAAGCTTCCACAAGTTTGGAGGAAATCTCTGTTACATATCTCTGTTTCTGGGCTTGCTCGTAATATTGTGATGGTTGGAATTTTATAGCTACTTTTAGCTTTCAATTTAGCAATGTTGAGTTAAATCACTGTTTGAAGGAAAAGAGCAGGCAGTTTGCAATATAGCAAATAAAAAATGGGTTAGGAGTACAAGAAGAGGAAGTAATTGGAGTTCATCATTCATGATGATGATGAGTTTTTCTTAATTTGTTACTCTGCTAAAAAAAAAAGTTTTTTTCTTAAGCTGCAGGAAGATATCATAAGCATATCATGTGCAACATCATAAGAAAATTCATCATGTGCAATTACTTCATGGTACTTCTTGCTTGCACTTTTGTTAGATTTATTGATTTTTCTTTGTTTTTGGTTGCTAGGATCTTCTCAGAGCACCAACAAGAAGTCTCAGATGAAAATTCATTTAAAGAAGACTTCAAAAATCCAAATCAAAAGATTAAAAGGCAAAGGCAAGTATTGTCTTCTTCAAACTGATGAACTGATGATATTTTTATTGTTTGATTCAGTGTCTGTGAATTTGGAAAGCATAATGTCAACAACCAGTCTTGTTATTTTTGTCAATGTACCAATTTTTTTGATGGAGATGCGATTACAATTCATTGTATCATGGACTAATTGAGATGCTTTTGTTGGCCTTGTAAGAACAGTTATTAGGAACTTCTTTGTATATACATAGGCATTTTCTATTAAATAAGGATTCCGTCTCTAGGAATAATGCTCAAGTAATGACACAGTTTTCTCAAGGAAATAATTGTAGCACCTGACAATAGGATAACAGCACTTTCATCAGCAAAAGAAATCTTGGTTTCATCCATGACACCATGTTGAAAACTAAAGCATAGGCAACCACCAAAACAGTTTTAAGTAGAGAACTATCAGTTATCCTGATAAATGAACCACCAGCACGTACATAACCAACATGCAAAACACGACGTGTTGCTGCAATGACATGGAGATGCTGTACATGGTTACCCAAACATGAGCATGGTAGATTTTAGGTAGCAGACATTTGTACCGGATTAATGTACAAAGTAGCCTTTCCCGGAACTGCATCGACTAAATTGTTGTTAAGTTGGTGGCAATCTTCGTTGAGTGCTTTATTTTGTTTTGATAACACACGTCATCTTCTCAGTTTATTATAACATTTGAATCAACTAATATCCTGGCATTGGTGGAGTTATGGTGACACTTTTCACTGTTGAAAGATAACCAGTAAATAAATATCATAGCTCTACCATTATTCTCAGCAATGTTTTTATTTTCCCTTTTTGTATTTTTTTCAATTTAGTGCAAGAAAATAGTTCTTGGATTCTTCCCTCTTTGATGTATATATCCTTTGCCTATTTTTGTAGGTAAAAGCAAAAGAAAATCTTCCATACCACCTGCTGATGAGCCAGGAGATGCCATGGTAGAATGAGGAGGAAAACGCTTCTATCTCGTTCCAACTGATCTTGTAATTATGGTTTCGGCACCAAGCCGGCAACCGTATATCTGGAAACTTGCTTGTAGTCTTCAGCTACCTCTCTTCCTCTGAATTAATCACCAACTTTTAAGAGTGTTTAGTGGAGCAGTTAAGTTTGAAAGAAAACCAATTTAGGCGGTAAGTATTCTTACAGAATTAATGCTTCCTCGTGTTCTGGAGTAAACGAGCTAGAGTTCATTCTAAGTTGTCATGATTTGTCTTTAATTTTATTTTTGAATGCAACAAACCTTTTTGTGAATGTTTTCTGGTAAGCACAGATGTTGGAAGGAAAAAGATCTCTTGGGCATTAGCCTGTGCGCTCGAAACAGCAATAGAAGGATACTGGTGGATACTTGTACGATAACATGCAAGAACGTCCGCTACCTGTCCCTCTTTTTGGGCCACAGATGCAACAAACTGCATTAATGCATTTTTTGACATGATGATGATGCTATAGTTGTAACCTTGTTTAAGGTCATATGATTGGCGCTGCTTGAATTAAAGAAACCTTTATGTAATTTTTAAAATATAAATGTTTGGTAACATTATTTAAGATGTTTTACTGTACCACCTATGTCTTAAATTCTAACATGCCGCCAGTCATCTTTGGAGACGGCGGGACAGAAAGCAAATGATAGCAGCCTCCCAATTGGAACCATGGTAATATGTTTCTGTTTTTTATATAAAATATCCTTGATAATTTTTGAGATTTTTGAGAAAATTAATTTCGCATGTGGCATCACCAAGTTGGCCGGTTGGCACCATCTAGACATGTGTTACTATGGTAGTGATCTATATTTAAAGGAAACGCAATTTCAATCCATAACCTTAATTATTGTCACGCCGCGAGCTTGGAGCGTGAAAGATACTGCACACCTATATCGTGGACGTACGGGCATTTAAGGTTAAAATTTACTTAATCAATAATTTATTTGAATCAATCTTACAAAGTTCTAATATAACATATGCCAACACATATTTACTGATAACATAAATCAAATTAATTACTCTAATTAATCTAACTAAAATGTCAATATTTTAAAAAAAAATCATTGGCGGGGTTGGATTGCAGCCACGTTGAAACTATGTATATATAAAATAGATTTATCGTAACTTGCCTAATCATA
The DNA here is from genome assembly GCF_051530095.1 of Phoenix dactylifera. NCBI lineage: Eukaryota > Viridiplantae > Streptophyta > Magnoliopsida > Arecales > Arecaceae > Phoenix > Phoenix dactylifera. The sequence continues at coordinate 20,718,120 of NC_143199.1, read as the reverse complement.
TTTTTCAGATTTTATAGTAAATACTATAATTTTTAAAATAATTATTACTATGTGTGATCCATTTTACTAAGTATAAAACAAATATCAGAATATAATTAACTAATTATTAATTTTATTAAGAATTTGAAAAGATACGTTTTGAAGCATTAAGTTATTTATTTATTTTCGCTTTAAATACTATTTCAGGCAAATAGGTCAGATGCACCTATTTAATATCATTAAAATTTTAATAATTTAACTATCATTTTAGAAATCAGAATTAAACACAACAGTTTCATGCCTTCAGATTAGGTGGATCAAGTGATAATGCTCGACTGCTCAGGTCAGTCTGAGGTAGAAAGATTTAATGGGTCAGGTAAATATCAAAAGTGGTCAAATCTAGCTGAACTATGAACTAATGGCCTGTCTACAGCCCGGATATCGGGGCGGCTCATGGTCTCTAAACTGGGACAATTTGGATCTGTGCAACAAGAAGAATAAGGCTTACACTAGGATCCCCAAGCATGTCTAGAGAGAGAAAAAAGAGAAAGTATCTCAGCTTGGGTCTGGATTTGGTCTGATCCTGATTTTGGGTCCCGTTTGAGTGGTTCAAGTCGACTATTAGGAGAAAGTTCTATATTTAGTCAGAATATGGGCTTTGCTTAGATAAAGAAAAAGATACACGTTTTAAGGCTAGTTGAGCTTTTGGGCCTGATCTACTTAGTTTTGGGCCTAATCCACTTGGTTAAATCCAATCAGAGGCTTGGCCTACTTAGTCTGGTTTGACCAAAATAGAAAGAGAGAGATATGGCCTGGGTCAACCTAGATCAATCAATTTATCAGATCCACAAGTTAAGTAGAGAGAGAAAAAGAGAATTTTCTTCTCTCTTTTTTTTTCTGGCCCAAAATGAACGAACTTGGTCCACAGTAGATGAACATGGCCCACATTAGATGAATAGGGCCCAACAAGGCCCCAAAATGAATCTGACCCACAAGGGATGAATAGGGCCCAAAATGAATACGGTCCACACTAGATGACCAGGGCCCAAAAAAAAATATGACCTACAATGGATGATCAGGGCCCAACAAAGCCCAAAAGAAGTATGACCCACAATGGGTGTACAGGGCCCAACTAGGCCCAAAATGGGCTTGGCCCAACAGGGCCTAAAAGAGTTTTTCGCCTCGTTGAACTAAGAAACAAGAAGGGGGAGGGAAGGAAGAGAGGGAGGAGAAGCCAGTGGGGTGGCCAGGCTTGGGTGGTCGGAGGTCATCGTCTGGTTGACGGCCAGCCGACAACTGTGTGGCTGACGGCTGCCACGACGACCGGCGAGAAGGAAGAAATCAAGATCATCCTCGGTTTGGATCCGGAACAGGGGAAGGAGGCTCAGTCTAATTTGAAATGGAAGAACGAGGGAAGAAGACTTACCAACGAGCGGCGAAGATGAAGGATCTCGGCCGTGGAGCTCAATTCGACAAGCTTGTGGTGGCGACGGCGGCGCTTGGTCCGAAAAAACAGGCAGCAGAAGAGGGACCTTCCAAATCTAGGGATGCTCAACCCATTCAGTAACATAAATTCAAAATCTCATTTCCTCGATTAAAATCAATGTGATAGGTAAATTTAGATCAATTATCAAAAATGTCATATAAACTAGCAAGATTAGCACTAACTAAAATCTAAGATTGAAATTATCACCTTGATGTAGGTTCACTCCAGATCAGATTGGGATCGATTCACAACAAAATCTATTAAAATTAATTGTATCTGGGATAGAACTTAAAATAAAATGGATTCGATACACTTATAATGGTAGGGTATTGATCCACAAAAGATAATGACCAACATTTATTAGAGTCAAATCATCAAATCGCTAGGAATGTGATTCACAAGATGAACATGTAATAGTGGGCTTGAGACATCAACGGTCTATCAAAAAAAATGATTGGCATCAAATCACAAGAGAAAGTCTGAGAAGGCAACGTATTGATACCATGATTCTTCAATATGTCACAAGGCTTAAAATTGAACTTAAATTTATAAATCAAAAAGAGGGGACAATTAATATATGACTTATTTGGATACTTCAAAATTTAGATCATGATCAACTCATCCTAGTCATGAAATGCTCAAAATTTTCTTTAGCATACCAAAAATAGAAGAATCTATCAGAGAGATAACATAGTCATATCATGATTCACCTGAGGATTAGCAGTATTCACGTTTCCTTATTAAGAAAAGCCTTCTTTATTGAAAAATCTAGTCTTCCATCATAACATGTTACAAAACACAGTTAATATTTTTGACCAGTTTAAAATGACTTAGTCCACCATATTTTCACTACACAACTCTAATCAATATTCTCCAAAAGTGCAAATCTAGCTAGGGTTGAAGTAATGCCTAATCTATCGCCTGAGTATTGGGATGATTCAAGGTCTCTAAACTGAGTCATCTTGGATCCGAGCAACAAGAAAAACAGGGCTTACACTAGGATCCTCGAGCATGTCTAGGGGAGAAAAGAGAGGAGGGAGAATCTTAGCTCGAGTCTGGATTTGGTCTGATCCTAGTCTTGGGCCTGGTCCGAGTGGTTCAAGTCGACTATTAGGGAAAAGATCCAGATCTAGTCAGAATGTGGGCTTGCCCAAAAGAAGCATGACCCACAATGGGTGAATAGGGCCCAAAATGGACACGGCCCAACAGAGCCCGAAAAAGTTTTTCATCCCGTTGAACTAAGAAACAGGAAGGGAAAGAGAAGGAAGAGAGGGAGGAGAAGCCAATGGGGTGGCTGGCCCTGGGTGGTCGGAGGCTGTTATCTGGTCGATGGCCAGCCGACAACAGTGGCGTCCGGCAAGAAGGAAGAAACCCGAGATCATCCTCGATTTGGGTTCGGAACGTGGGAACGAGGCTCGGTCCGGTTTGGAATTGAAGAACAGAGGGAAGAAGACTTACCAACAAGTTGCGAAGATGGAGGATCTTGGCCACGGAGCTTGGTCCGACGAGCTTGGGGTGGCGAAGGCAGCGCTTGGTCCAGAAAAACAAAGCAACAGAAGAGGGGTTTTCAATGAGTGGCGCTCGGTTGCGATGGCACGGCAGCCGCCAGAGGAGGAGGAGAAAGAAGAACTCATCGGTGGTGGATTAATCAAAGGGTTATAAGGGCTTCCGAAGGGGGTCGGCTCGTTCACTGCCGCGATTCTCGCGGCAATTGAGTGAGATCAGCAGCCGTTCAAGGCGGTCATGGAGCTGCCACGGATCCCGCCTCTGTTACCCCGAGGAAGGGTAGAGATCACGATCTTTTGTTCCGGCTTCTCCTTCGGCCATGGGCGGAAGCGCGTTGGGCCCACCGGCTTGAGCCCCAAATGCCCCATTCTGGGCCGAATATCACAGTAATTGCCTGAAAGAATTGTCTAAAAGCATCAAACTGATCAAATATCCAAATTATATGTCGAGCAACCAGTATGATTAGTTAACAAATGATATAATTGACCAATTGAAATGATATCTCATTATAGTCCTGTATACATATCAGAATGAAGTTAAATCCAAAAGACTAGCATGAATCTGGCAATAATTCTAATTAATTATTCATCATAGAATCTCTTATCCAACTAGCAAATATTCAAAATAAAAATAGATAGAAATAAAATGTATTTAAAAATAATTTTTAACAACAAGAAAAATTCTAATCTTGTATGACTCCAAAATTTTCTTATTAGCATCAGGATTTTTCTTTTGTTCAAATCAAGTATTCAGCCTTCACCTTCATTGCTGAACAAAAATTATGTTCAAAACAGATGGTTTTTCAAAATACTAGATGATATTTTAGTTAGCTTAAGTAGTTAGACCTACTCTGCTGCATCAAAGAAATGTATGACATTTTGTTCCCAATAAATATTTAAAGAAATTTGGAACGGAAAAGAAAAAGTCTTGAAATTTGTTAGGATGGATATAGAGATTGTTTTTATACAGCCATTTTAGCTATACCTTATGAATCTGAACAAAACCAGAGACAAATGTTGACATTGAATTTCTATTTTGTCTCCTTTGTGGAAGCTCCGATATATGCATGCCAGTTCTTTGTGCCTTTGTGGAGGATCCTCCATTGTATTCATCTTCTTCAACTGCGTAAACTACTATCATGCAAGATCAGATATGTCAGGCTCCGTGTAAACGTCTTTGTTCTATGGTTACATGACCTGTATCTGCTACGACTTCTTCCACATCTTGGGTGCTGTTGGTTTCCATGCCTCTCTGATGTTCATGCAGCACATGTAACGTTCAATCAAGTACAAGTAAATTTACACCTAGCTCTAGATCAGGTTAGGTTATGTGGAGACTCATCGCAGATGTAGAAATAACATCGGCCATAGCCTATGGGCCCATTTGGGGGAGCTTTTGGAGGCCAAAAGTACTTTCTGGCCCTCCAAAAGTACTTTTAGATAAAAAAACGTGTTTCATAAAAATTTCGAAAAGCTGTTTTAAATTTTCCAGAAAGCTAAAAATAGCTTTTTAAAAGAAGCACCATTTTGGGCTTTCCGAAGAAACACTTTTAGGCTCCGTCAGAAAGCTGTTTTTTTACCAAAATACCCATAATGAAAATAATAATTACACACTGTCCCTATAAATATAATATTATATTACATTATATCATAATACATTAATATGTTATGTTAAATAATTTAATATTATGTTATATTATGAAAAATTAATTTACGCTAATAATTATAATATTTTATATCTTTATTATTGTATTGTACTATAAATATAATATTATATTACATTATATCATAATAGTTATGTTAAATAATTTAATATTATATTAAATTATTATCCTATAGTATATAATGTTATAGTACTATATTATAATAATATTATATTACATTATAATAATATTATACTATATCATATATTTATGTATTAATATATATTATATTTTATTATGCTTTGTTGTATAATACTATGTAATGTCCTTTACGGTTATTTTGTCATACCAATAGTACTTTCTCAGTTTGTTTACCAACACATGTTAAAGTGCCACAACACTTTATAAATGTAGCTACCAAACAGCAAATAGCTTTTTATAAAAGCTCTACCTCTAACAACTCTACTTTCAAAAGCTCTACTGCCAACAGCTCCCCCAAACAGGACCTATATCACCAAATTTTCTTTGCAAATGGACTAAATCTACATATTTTTTGTTGCCAAAAAAAGTGAGGCACAAGGATCAAAATCATCAAGAGAGGATGTATCATCAAATCTTCTATACCTTAGTTTTTGGAGCAGAACTATGGGCGCGGCATGGGCTGGCCTGAGCCATGCTCGGTGCGGGCCACAGGCTAGCTCGATTATATTGGAGGGCGATTCGGCCACCGTGATCAGTTGGATCCAGGGTGGCTCTAGCGACAGAGGAGGGGGGCACCCTTACTCCGAGATATTTGGGCTATGGTAAGTGACAGTGTGGCCTTTCAAACTAGGCATGTGTTCAAAAAGGCTAACAGGGCCACGGACTAGATGGCTTCTTATGTGGTCAGTCACTCTAAGGGTACCTTGTGGGCCGAGGAGGGAGAGTTGCCCAAAGCACTCCGAGATTTGTTTTCTAATTTTATTGGGTGTGTCCGTACTCAAATAGTAGGAAACACTCGTTCTAGCACAAAAAAAAAAAAAGTATCGTCAAACTATAAGATTGTTATCCTTCTAATTTTAAGTGGTATCCCAAGTTTGTATTTTATGGCTGCATTCTTTCACTTGTGAAAGCGGCTTGCACTAAAATGGTAGTTCTGATACGTGTGAACAGCAGATGACATGAGGCTTGCCATGTTCATGCACTTTGGTTTGTCTAAATCCAGGTAAATTGTCCGTTTTTAAACCTCTGAATGCTTGCTGTAGTAGTTTGTAAAATGCCTGCGTGGCAAAAAGATTTCCCTCAGCTTTGTACAAGTTGGGTACGATCACATTATAGAATGTTACATGATTGGTTATGAGAAGTCTCGCATCTCCCATATTATTTTATTACTCTTTGATGTTAACAAAGCTTAGTCAATGCTCATCATCTCTTCTGAAGGGAATGAGAAGTCCCTCCTTTCTATTGGAACTTAGCAGATCTCAGCTTATTTTAACTGTCTTGATTAATTGTTTTCTTGTCAACTGAGCAATAAAGCCCTAGGGAACGAAAGATAAACAAAAAAATGATCGTTTTACCTTTAGACCATCCACAGCTATGATATATACCCAATGCAGTGCAACAGTATAGAAAGGAGCAGAGTTCAGCAAACCTACCTGATGCCAAATAGACAATGGTTTTTGCAGCAGTCTTCGAATAGTTCATGATAATATTATCCTTAAATTTATTAAAGCCTCATGGTTCTCTATCTACATAGGTACATGACAAAACCACTGTTCGGTACAGATGATTGCTGTTCTTCTTCCCAGAATGACATCAGTTCAGGAACTTGGATTAAAATCATGGGTTGACATTAATCTAAGGTACTTTGCCAAAACTTTTCATCAGCATTATGGTAAGACCCTGCTTTGATGCCAACAATACAAGAAAGGGTGCGAAAGGTATCCTAGAACACAACTCTTGTTCTTCACAATACCATCTGAAGTCCTTCATAGCTGATCTGTAGATCATATGAAACAAATTACGCTGCAGTGTGTGGGCCGGGCGATGCTTTCACATAGGTTTCACTTGAGGGAGTCGGATCTCACAGGCTGCACTTGATTTAAATTAAATAATAAAAAATGCCAAGTATTAAGCATGGTTGGGAATCAATTAGAAAAAATAAATGCTTAATAGTAGAATCAACTGGGAACTGGGAACCAGGTCAAAAATGTTATGCAATACCTTCGTTTGTCCCAGATAGATAACTTACAAAGTCTTTAATCTCTTAAAACATAAGGTTGATTACTTCCTGAACAATCCTGAACTCTGCAGCATCCTGCAATAATCAACAATGACTGGAGATTTCTTCACCAATTCCCAAATCTTAGCCGAGTTCCGCAACCAATCACGCTCTGAGATGTTCTTTGCAAATGAATGACCAGTCATTGACAATATCTGAATTAAGCAAAACAATCAGCACGCAACATAATGCAACTGTAGAATTGCCAAAAAATGCAACAAAATCAACTCATAATTTTCCTACAAGGTAGAATATGCAAGCCCATCTTCTTTACTTTAATTTCATACTCTGGGAGTTTTTATCTCAATAATAAATGCTTCCCCTAGTATGCCTGGATCATAGATGGATATGGTTAATTTTACACGAAAAATAGTTGAACTTCCAGGCACGTACATTTTGTCTAGGTGGGAACAAAACAGGATATCCAACATAGGCCCATATAAGTTAGCCTACAACTTTCATAGATGATACAAGATGGAAGGGTTTTATTGTATATCACACTCAAGATTTTATCGATCTTATGTATACACCTCCCCTTATCCCTATTCGTAAATTGACCCAGATAAAGTCTACCAATGATGCAAAACGGAGAGGAGGGATGGTGGGGAAGGTGGGGAGGGTCAAGAGGTAGGTGGGTCCATGCCGGAGGTGGAGCCCACCAGGAGACAAGGAGGCAGAGAGTTGGAGAGTCCTTGCCTTCAGTGGAGGTGCAGTTGGTCACTAACAGAGGCAAACGTGAGGAAGCAGCATTTTGGGATGAAAAGCAGAGAGCCCCGATGGCTAGAAGGGAGGAAAATAAAAGGACACTCAATGCCTATCAAGGAATACAAGGGCATTTTATCATAAAATCTTTTCTGAACCCTACATTAGCACTTTAACCCAAGCCTCTTGACAGACTTTAACCCAAGGTCCTAGTTGAAAAATAGTAGGACTTTATGTAGGTCAAGTTATAAATAGGGATAAGGAAAGGTGTTATATGTAATATCGATAAAATCTTGGATAGTGGAAATCATGGGACATGCAACTTAGAACACCCATTGATGGAGAACCATCATTAATAAGGAATCTAGGCATACTTATGTTAGGCGCCAATATAGAAATTAAAGAATTTTATTTTATTTGAAAATTAGAGAATTTTATTTTATTTGAAATCTAGAATTTTATTTGGACTCGCAAAGTTTATTTTTATACGAACTCTTATTAGAATTTTGCATGGTCTATATAAATCCATTGTTATACTATTGAGACTACAGTTTGCATTGTCAAGAATACAAATTATTGAGTTGCTTTTCTTTCTCTTACTCTCCTCTTCTTCTTCTTATCTCTCTATCTTTTTCTTCTTATGTCCTCCACCATTCATGTTGCAAAAGCATATTCTACAGTGTTTTTTGAAGCAAAACCATCATTATTTACAACAAAAACCCTACAAATATTAATTTAATAGGTTTTTCGTTTATCATACCAAATGTGTTATCGATATTACATATAACGTTCTTCGTTATTCCTATTTACAAATTAACCTAGAAAATACTATTTAAATTGCAAATAGACTTTTGGACAAAGCCTCCATTATATTAGACTCACAATCCAAAAGGTTAATCTGTTAGAAGGACTGGCCCACGCTAATAAACCTATGTGGCACTTTTTTTATTAGTCGATGTAGGACTATGACAATCTCTCCCATCCAACTTAGTGACAACCTTATCATGATTAGCTTCTACTCGAGAGGGAGGGCCCACCCATGACATGGGTCCTACACTACCCTACCGGGTCCTACTCAAACCTGGCAGGAACCTACACGACTAATACAACTGTGATGCAAATTGGGCCTAGCTTTGATACCACTTGTCATGGACTCAGCCAAAAAATTAAAGCCATTGGGAGGACAGGCCCAAGTTAGTAAACCCATGTAGCACCTCTTTTATTAGTAGATATGAGAATATGACAATTAGTGAACCTAGAAAAGATGTTACTGTAGGCATTAGGTGGGACCATTGGATGTTTTACGACAAAAATATCCCTGAATTATCAATGATAATACTTTTCATACTCAAAATTTTGATGACACTCCAACCCATGTCTCTAGGCTACTAGGTCCTACTGATCAAAATTGAACTAGGCCCCTCTAGGGCTTTAGGTTTTAGAGTGCAACTCCTCTCTCTCATCCGATCCCTCCTTGTCCTTCTCTTGAGTCCCTTCTTGTCTTTCAAAGTCTCTTGATGACGACAGTACTACAGCACAAAGGGGATGCAGCCACCAAGGTCATCGTTAGCTAGCACCACCATGGAGGCCACAGAGGAGCTTAAAGGTCAGTAGGGATGTCAATAAATTATCCTAAGGATGGTTACTTCACCTTGCACTTGATCTTGGCTAGGTCGAGAACCCTCAAAGTAACCTCCCTCTCCTCCTTGAGCCTGTTGAGCTAGCCATAACCAAGGGAGGTAGAGATTATGAAGGAAGCAACTAAGAGTTCCAGCCACCTGCTAGACCATCCACTTCCCGATCCCCTTCATCACAGTCCTAACAAGGATCTTGTCCACAAGCTTACCCCCACGCTCGTCAGGCACCAAAAAGATATCAGCAGTGATCCCAATAAGGAAGCTCTCAAGCTCGCCGTGGTTCCAATCAGTGAAGATCTCAGAAAGCTCACAGTTGGAGAGAGCACCAATGGAGTGGAGGACATTGCAAACTTGGGAGATGAGCTACATGTCATTGTATTCAAGGCCATTGTAGATTGTCTCAATGAAGTTGCCGACACCGCCCACACTGACAAGGGCAACACCAGGGCCATCATCAACCTAGGTGGCGACATGGGCGATGACGTCCTAGACATTGTGGTAGGCCTGAAGGTTGCCATTGATCATGAGGGAGGAGTCATGGCAACCGCTATCCTCACTTTTAGAGATGCCCATGCCAAGATAGAGGCCATGGGTGGTGTTTGCACTCAATGCACTCATACCACTCATTGCCACCGTTGAGATGGCACCACCAGGGCCCATGAACTAGGAGAGGGTGTGATAAATTACAGAGAAAGAGATCTTTTAAGAGATAATTGTCTTAGTTTGGTTTGAAACAAGCGACAGGGGACTTTGACAACAATGATAATCATCCATTCATAAGCCCAGAGGCACTACGTAAATAGGACTTTACATAACTTGCATCTTGAGGATGCTCAACATCTCCTATACTTAAGTAACACTGTGAGCACCAGACTCTTGAAAGTAACAACTTACCCAACATCTCCTACTCTTATGCAACCATTATGAGTATCATACTACTATTAGAAAGTAACAACCTAGAACAGGCTCGCATAAAAACACTTAACGTTCCATGTGGCATGCAACTTGACCTCTTCATGCACACATAAGAGAACCCGACAATTCCTTGCAACCACTAACCTATAAACAGAATTCGATTTTCCTGTTACGAACTGGGCATGCTCTATCAGGGTAGAGATGGTCTGATCGACAGATGGTGTTAGCCTTGGCAAGGATGATGATCAAGCAAGGCGGGTGATGGAGAAGATGAAGTTGCAGGAAGACTGTTGGCAAGAAAGAGGCCACTCTATCTCCATGCAGTTGGCAGTCTCAGTGAGGTTGTAGATGGAGATTGGGATGTCGGAGCAGAGCACGGGAGCATAGGGCACTCCCTCATGATTCTTTGACCATGTCTAAAACCTGCCAAGGATTGTTGAGGGAGGGAGGTCAGGATCTTTACTAGGATGGTGGAGACTAGCGTTTGAGGGGCCTGCTTTTAGACGAGGTGCTCAAGGTGCTGCAGGTGAGTCCTATTGAAAGCCAAAAGTGGTGGTGGTGGTTGAGGGAGTTCAACAGAGATAGAGAGAGAGCAAAGGAGGGCGGCCACACATGGAACGATATGGTGAAAGGATGTTTGAGACAATAAATAAGAAGCTTGGATGGAGTTTCCTCTCTTAAATGATTGCTTTCATGGCTCACTATTTCAATGCCACATCAACACGTAAGATGTGTATAAGGAGAGTCTTGCATGGGTATTGCATTGCACCTTTGTTCCTTTAGTCATGGATCCCTGGTTGAGAGTGACCAAGGGTAGGATAGTCAGCACTCCTACTCAACTAGGGATCATGATCATTTGCAGCGACAGAAGGCTAACAAAAGGGCCTATTTGTAATTTAAATATATATTATCTAGGTTTTGTAAATAAGGATAGAGAGAAATGTTATATATAATTTCAAAAAAAAAAAAAACTTGGTTCTAACATGCAAAAAAAAAACATAATTTAATTTTAACAACTATTTCTATTGTTGAAAGAAATGAAATATTTTAGTGAACTGCAAATTACTCATAATACTGCTCATAGAGACCAAAGAAACAACATGCACAGAAAAAGAAAAGGGGCAAAAGGGACATTGTCTAAGGTAGAAAGAGAAAAATGAGATAGAAAGATTGCAAGGTTATGGAGTTTCCAAGACATGGAATGTCAATGTATAACTTAAGTAAACATATTGGAAAGGAAATTTTACCTGGTCACGGAGCTTCCCTGACATGGAACAGTAACTTTCAGAATGAGATTTTTGTACGTTGTCTTGCCATTTTAAAGGAATCATAAACAAGTCTGGTTGCACAGGGTCCAAATCCTCAGATTTTGTATCAAGAGAATTAGAAGAATCAGTCTGTACTGTAGCCCCATGTTTATTTACATTGAAAGATGATGAGCTGAAAAATTGCAATAGAGCCTTCCTCAGTAGGATAGTTTTAGATGGGGATAAGTCTTGATCCTGCAGTCTGTAGACACCAGACAAGTATCCAGAGAAAATAAATTACTGATACAACATCTACTAAGATCTTACAGTATGCATAGATGACAATCAAATAGCTCCATGGTAAAATTAAAGATATATATCTTTGAGGTAAAATCATGGTCAAGAAGGAAAAGCTAAAAATTGACTAAATTGATATGGTTCATATGGATAAAAGAATTTTAAGAAGTCTAACAAATTAATCTTCCAATATTTTGATCAGTAAAAGAAAGAACATTGGAAAACACCCATCGTAAGTCTTGTGTGAAAAGGAAATGCCCTTCTGTTGGCAAATTCCGATCCATAACCAATTTTTAACTTGTCTTTCACTCCCACACTTGTTAGGCTTACCCTTCCTCTAATGTGATTCATTAACACAAATCTGAGCACTCCCTGCTAATTTTTTATTACACATGCCCACACCATAAACAATTCACAATTTAATCATTGGTAAGACCCGTGCAAATGTTTATGTACTTATGTCAAATCCTCCCCATCCCAGATTTATCGCATGACAACCTTAACATTGTAATCTTTGTGATCCTAACCTTAGATTCTTGGACTCTCTTTATGATCTATGCAATATTTTATCAACTAAATTTTTATTATAGCATCACATCTCAATCCCAAAGTAAATATAGAGTATATTGGTGAATGAGGCTAATTAGAAATTGAAATAATTTCTTAAATGCCTAAAGAAATAAAGTAATTTAAGAGTCTCAATATAGGTATGGTTAGGTATGAAATGCTATTGCACAAATAACCAATATTTTTTATCATAGAAATCCAATGACTAGTGCAACAAATCATAATTAAAATTTGACAGAGATCACACGAATAATAATGTAAGTATGAATGTTCAATAGCCATATCAGTGTCATGCTATTCTCGATCTTATAAAAGGGATATGACAGAGTAACTTAAATAGTCCGTCATACAACAAAATGCAGTCAATACATATCCTCCCCTTTCTTTCCTTCTAGAGCATTTGATCATGAATTTCTTGTCCATTGTATTGGTGCTTCAGGTCACAAATTAAATGCATGTTTAGTCAAGTGTAGCATTCCTGATTACTCCATATGAAGAAAGGTATGAGATGCTATAATTTTGAGCTCCGCGTATTCTATTAGTGAAGACGTAATTATGCACTTGTTATGTTTTACTCTCAACAAGTTGAACGACAGGATGAAATACTTTTTCCTTTTACCCTAAAACATCATCTCCATGTCCAACTTCCATTGCCAACTACTCCTAACCCTTGTATCCCCTAGAAATATTAGAGCTTGTTGAATAAACTCCTCCTGAGGTGTATGATAAACACAGAACACAACAACCTCCTCCTTAGTTGATTCCTTAACCCACTATTCAGGCCAGCAACCCTGAAATCTCCAACAATTTCATTACTCAAAAGAAAGTAGTTGCACTTGTATGTTACATCTCATCTTTAAGTTTGTCTCTCTCCCTCCATGCCTTATCTTCAAGGTTTTGCCAATCAAAACATACTATTCTTTAAGCACTTCAGGTGCTGCTGAAGAAAGTCATGTTGTGACTTTTAAACTCCTGCAAAAAGTATAATCAGAATATGCCATTTAAGAGAGGCTAGAAAAACCAGCTTCTGACTTATGACCTTGCTCCTTGACTTTCAAATATGGTATGCTTACTTACAAGGAGTCTTATAGCATGAGAGTACGAAACACCAAATATGCATAAAAAACTTTTTTTTAAATCAAAGGACTTACATCAAAGAGATTTTTGAGAATCAATTTTTAAAAAGAAGAAATAATGCCAAAGATGCTCCTTATGTCTCTTAATAAGTCATTGCATGATGCTTATTCAAATCAGCATTGAAAACCATGCGAAAAGAGGTACCGATTCTTCAAGCATGAAACAGATACAATTGTCAAATATTCAAAAAATACATGAAGTTAGATTCTTCAAAAAGAATGCTCATTGTCAAATCAAAGATAAGGTTAACTCTTTTCACCAAAAGTAGCAGTCAAAGTCTCAAGGAACAGTTAACAGATAATTCTCACTTAGTATGTATGAAAACAAGGGCAGACAGGAACTCCACACTAGTAGGCTGAACAATGCTTTTATTTTCGTTATCTGGCACAGAATCAGAACCCTGGGAATGCGAAGATGTCAACAAAGATGGATCTGGTATGCCATGCTTCAACAAATCGACCTGCAGATACAGAATTTTGTCTTCACTCACAGACTTCTAAATTTGATTTTAAAATTACAAAGGAAGAAGAGCATAATCTATACAAATGTCATCAAAACTAATGTAGAAATTTACATGTCATCAGAAAGGAGTACTAGGCGTCTTGTAGTGCCATCTTACCATCATAGCTAACTTAAGGCCAACTCACTGAAAATAGATCTAATTTTCAAATGGCAGAAAAGGAACATATTATTAAGTGGGCAATTTTTCTAGCTTCAGAAAGTAGCCAAGCTGAAACAATCCAAACCAACTGTTTTGAACATGCAGGCAAGCTTCCAGACATAAAGTATTGTCTTGCAGCCTCTGCAAGGAATTATACCTTTCTGGGTTATAAGAAAAAAGAAAAGAAAATCTGGATCTCATCTGGTTCCCACAACCATCCCTTAACACCCATGATCAAGGATTTCTTCATGTTGCTATAATTGACTATATTTGGACAGAGCTGGCCCAACCCTTAGGCGACTGAGGCGGTCGCCTAAGGCCCCAGCCCAAAGAAGGCCCACCACAGAGAAGGCCTCAAAAACAAAAAAAAAAGGAAAAGGCCCTCCCTTAGTGAGTTCGCCTTAGGCCGGCCCACTGCAGAGAAGGTCTCAAAGACAAAATGAAAAGAAAAAAAGCCCCTCTTAGTGAGTTCGTCTTAGGCCCTCAAAAGCATTAAGCCGCTCCTGCATTTGGAAGGGTGAAGTGCTGCTTGTTTACATCCAAAAATGAGAATCCAACCTTGAGATGGTTATGATAAAGGTAACAAATGTTATTAATAATCTATCCACCAACCCCCTCCCCCCCCTCCCCCCCCCCCCCCAAAAAAAAAAAACAAACAAACAAGCACATACACATGTGCACATAAAAAAAAAGAGAAAGAAAAGAAATTTAAAAATTAAAAAATAATGAAGTGCTGTTTAAATTATTTTGATCTTCTAAACTTGTTCCTGCACTGTGTGGATTCTTAACAAAATAATTAATGAGAAACATGAACAATCAAACCACTACAATTGTCATAACCTCCAGTTCTGTTTTCTACTCTCTTTGTTACACATTTGCATGGGGTAATAAGCAATTTGAGATACAAGTTACAGACTGCTACATGCTGGGGCTCAGTCCATGAAAAATGTTGACAAAACATGTAATGGTTATTGGTTGATTGATCCCCCACCATGTTCCAGTTATTAATTTATGAAAACTATCAATTGTAATGAAATATGTAAAGTAAAGAAGCAACCAAATTTTCATGAAACAGATTTTAGTGGGTATAATAGATGTTTCCAGGTTAGACTTCCCCACCATCTTTGCTCACAGAAGCATGGGTAGTACAAAATTATATGCAGCCAACTATTGAAAAATGGAATTAATCATAAGATTTTTCAAGGTGGAAAGCATACCACAAGCATCAGCTGCCACATACTGAAGTCATGAATTCCCTCAGACACAACCAACAAAACATTACAAATGGATGCCAGGAAAACACCAAGCTAGAAGGGTTCCTTGCAGCACCAGAAAAAAGAATAATGCTGGATCAGATCCCATCACACACACTATTAACAAAAAAAGATAATGTGTGAAAAGAGAAAGTTGCTCTCTTGTTCAATAATCACCTGAATTCCCATCAATTCATGAGCCAAATCTGCCGACAGTGACTCCCCATTCAACAAAGGAATTGTAGATGAACCATCAGGTCTCATCATATCAACTAAAAGAGAGGGGCTAAACATTGGCTGCATAAGACACAAAAGTAATTGTCATAATTGCAAATATATGATACGAACATCTTTTAAAAAAAAGAAATAATCATAAATTTAAGAGAAGGTCAAAACCAACATCCAAAAAGATGCTCAATTGTTTTTAGTAAATTAAAAGACTTGTAACTTACAAGAAGCAGGAATGGAGGGATGACTTGAAATATCTACATGATGCAAGATTTTGAATTTAATGAAGGTGAAAGAGCCAAAGGATCTCTAGAACCACACCCATTGATACATAAAGACCAAAAGAAAAGGCTACATATATAATGAAGCATGTTAGTTGTGCACACACGCTATTTGGTACAAGAACATCTACGCTATCTTGCATCATGTAGCTTCTGCAAAAACAGGTTGCCATACTTCTTAAAAAGTAAAGTGTCCAATATGCCTCGAGATAGCAAGACATCAAAAAAGTGAGGGACGAGGGCTGAAAAACATATTTAGCAATAAAGATTTTTCCAATACAGAATAATCAAACATGATGAAAGTTGCTGACCCAAACAATACAAGATCTCACAAATTGAAGCATCTAAAAAGTGGCATAAATTAACTCAGTGGTTAACCTGGGCATCAAGAAGTATGAGCCGCTCAGCAGAAACCCGCAATTCAATACCAGTGGTGCAGTGCTTTGCCATTGCCCTAGTTTCATCAGACTGTGTAGCAAAAGGTGGTAGCATCCCTGCAGTACAGCTTCAGTTAGCTTCTAATTACATACCTCATGAAGAAACTAATACTGCACTGATCAATTTGAATCATAAGAACGGTATATGCCAGAACAACAAATGATTTTGCAGATTGTTAGTTAAATAAAGCGGTATCTATAAAGGTTTCACCATAAGGTATGAAGGAGTGTGCCTTAAAAGTCAATAGGAATTAATGAGATCATGAATTTTATGTTCAAATAGTTTTGGTAAGTGTCACATGTTAAGTGGGAAAGAGTGAGGATACAAGCTCTTGCCAATCAACAATAAGCTGCCCTACAAGCACGTAATGCATGTTTATCTAGCCAGTATAGGAGGCACAGGTTCAAATATAACTGTTCCAGGAATCACAATCATATTGATTACCATAAGGCAATTGCGATACACATGAAGGTGCTTGTAAAAGTTTGATTATAGGCTTGTCAATGTGAAGCCCGTCTCATGCTTGTTTCTCTCCATTACCGCCTTCTTATTTGTTCCAGATTGCCGTATTTTAGTTGTTTGACATTGATGATCAATTATTTGTTTTATGTGGGAGGCAAAATCCCGCTTTTTGGAGGCAAAATTGAAAGATAAGCAAAAGATGGCTCTTATTAACCAATTTTCAACTATTCATATGAGCAAAGGGGGTTAAAACATACCAGGCGAGCTACCATCAAAACCATAAAGGTCATTCATGATCGTCGACTTGCCAACACCAGGAGGACCGATGATTCCAACCACAGTGAAATCATTATTCTCAGTCAGAAACTGCACAAGACGTAAAATAAAAAAACAATTATTTTCTGCATCCCTGTGATCTTTGTTCATCTCAGGATTCATATATCCCAAAAAGGAAGAAAAACGATATACATTTTATGATGTTCTCAACAATGCAATCAATAAAAAACTGTCAACTTTGTAACAAAATAAATAACACATCCGTGTGCTCCCAATTGGATCTTTTATTGTTCTACAATTCTGATACCTTAGAAAACCAAGAGGAAAAAAAAAAGAAGAACTAATACTAAAATCTCCTGTGCTCAGAATTTCAATGCCCAAGACTAGAACCAGAAATTAGAAACAATAAGTTTCTTTCTTTCAAAAGGTAAATGGAACTACTACTAAAGATTTATTACTTCTTCTAGGGTTTAACGAGGAAGAGCAGGAGGGGAGTAAGGGAGGAACGTACCGGGAGGATCCGATCGGTGTGGAACTCCCAGGAATCGGAGAGAAGGCTAAGTGAGCTCGGCTGAGGGGCGTTACGGGACCGGAGGACCACGGAGCCGGAGGGGTCGTCGTCGCGGGGGAACCTCGGGGCGGCGGGACCCGATCCCGGCTTGGCGAGGAGGATCTTGGGAGGAGGGGGAGGCGGAGGAAGGCCCGATGCCAACGACGAGGAGGCGACGGAGGAAAAAGAGGAGGTCGTCGGCGGACCGCCGGTCGAAGGCGGCGCTCCGCCTGCCATTGCTGAGCTCCGCCGCTGCCCCTTCTCGAGACCGCGGTCTCGAAACCTCGAAGGCTTGCAAAGAGAGCGCAGCAAGACTTGGAAATTGGAACATACCATCGGCCTAACGAAGGGTCCATATATATAAAAGACGGACCATTGAATTCCTTTTTTTAAAAAAAAAAAAACATTTTCTTTTTTTTTTGCTTAAAAAAAAAATATTTTCTTGGTTAATATAAAAAAACACACACACACACACACACCTGATGCACTGCTATTTAGAGCACTTAACATTTTTCTTTTTCTGTGCATCAAGATTAGCCCCTCATATTTTATCTCTTTCAGGTTGCTGCACCTTACATGGAGAAGTATGCCAGCATCAATGATGCACACGAATGGCTAAACATTTACTTCATCACAAAAATAATTTGTTGAATTAATTTAAAGTGTATATAAATAATGTTTTTATGTGTCTTGCAAGCTTGCATCCATAGTCAAGGACATGAATTATTTTTTATGTTTAGCTATTTCTTAGAAGATTTGCTCTCGCTTTATTAATAAACAAAATAAAAAAGTTAGCGATGCGAGAAAAAAGTCATAGAATGCTATGAGACACTTAGCCTCTCTATTTTGTTTGGAAGTGACTAGGGCTAAGTAACAACATCACTCGTATGTGTCTTTGCCTTTAGCTGCTAGGTAGAAAAACCAAAAATAAAATTTACTAGCAAAATGGGGGCATTGAAACAAACTAAGGTTGGGTAAAGACACACCTGGTTAAACTAAGGTTGTCAGGGTTTTTCTGAGGCCATCGTTCTCTCCGACGAGGACTATGAAGGTTCTATATCTTTGGTTTCTGAGGATGCCATGGTCTATATCTTTGGTTGGAACCCTGACAATTCTCCAAGGTTTATTGAGAGAGATGGAAGCTCAACAGGTAAACAAGATATGAGAGACTCTCTCCCTGACAATCCTCCCGTTGAAGAAGATGCAGAAAAGCTGGTTCAATCATGGGTGTCCAGATCTGAGGATGCCTCTTCTTTCCTTGGACTTGATCCCCTATGACAATTTCTCTCCTAAAATTGCCCAGTAGCAGCAAAACCACCCTTCTC
This sequence comes from Phoenix dactylifera, assembly GCF_051530095.1. Classification (NCBI taxonomy): domain Eukaryota; kingdom Viridiplantae; phylum Streptophyta; class Magnoliopsida; order Arecales; family Arecaceae; genus Phoenix; species Phoenix dactylifera. The sequence continues at coordinate 20,699,271 of NC_143199.1, read as the reverse complement.
TCTAACTTCAGGAGAATTGTTAGAGAGAATAATCCTGATGTTTGTTGCCTTCTTGAAATGAGGTTAGCCTCTACTTCCATCAATAGATTGCTTAAGTTTATTGGTAATGTGTGGGATCATAATCCTTTGGGAGAAGGCGATGCAATTTGTGGACTTTGTGTTGATGAGTAGCCGAGCAGCTTTTGACATTATTTCGTAGCTTAATAGCGAGCAGTGGATCCTGGATGTCATCTATGGCAATCCTTGTAGGGTTAGAAGGAAAGAAGTGTGGGAATTGGCCTCGGCTGTAGTCTCTCTCAATAAGCCTGTTCTTATGGTTGGTAGTGAAAAGAAGGGAGGTAAAGCTTTTCATTTAAGCAGTGAGATTTTTGTTTTTCATCATTTCATAGCCGCCAACAGTCTAGTTGACCTTAGTTATTCCAGCTTGCCCTTCACTTGGTGCAACAATAGAGTTATGCATTTGAGAACTTCCGGCTAAGTTGTGATGGATTCAAGGAGATTATCAAAAGAATTGATATGGCAGGGGCATTCATATTTAGCTCTGGCGGATAGAGTTATGACTTTGCTGCAAGCTACCAAAAGGGCACTTCTCAATTGGAATAAGAATACTGTGGACTATTTGTTTCAGAAGGCAAAGGGAATTGAAGATGAGATTGCTCTGCTATAGGAAGAAGATGTGCAACAGGGTGCATTCTATATTCCTTTCCAAACTCAGAGCACAGTAGAGTTACTAGGCAATTGGAGATTTTCTGGAAGCAAGAGTCACGTAGAAGTAGGATTGACACTGTTGTTGGTTCTAGTGGTAATGCTATGACCGACAATGAGGGAATTCAGAGTGATTTCCATCACTAATTTATGGACAAATGGAATCGTTAACTTTCTGATACCATAATTACTCTTTCGAATGTTTTGCGGCGGATTTCATACGATGAAAACATGCAACTGATAGTCAGTGCCGGCTCGAGCCTTAGGCGACCGAGGCGGTCGCCTAAGGCCCCCGCCCCGCTCTGCTCGTGGACTCGTGGAGAGACTTTTTTTTTTGAGCTTTCACATCCGAAAGCTGGCAGAGTAACAGGGTGACGGGCGACGGCTATGCAGCTGGCCCGTTACAGTGCATCCCCAAGCCCCATCTCCCCGACGAGGCGACGACAGACAGCTGAAAGTCTGAGACAGGCTACAGCTGCTAGACGGGCATGGCTACGAGCCTACGACAGCTGAGACAGGCAACGGTCCTCCGCCTTCTCTTCGACTCTCCCCCCTTCTCCGCTGATGCTTATTTTTTTGCTAAACGGCTGAACCCTTCAAAGAAAAAAAAAATGGAGTGTACCTTCAGTTTTCCTCTCCCTAGTTCCCTTCTCTACCGGCAGCCGGAAGGCTCGACCGTCGACGGCTTGAGGCTCGACCGCCCCTGCTTCGGAGTCCGGAGTCTGATTCTCCTCTCCAGCTCTACTCGCCGTCCTCGGTTCCTCCGACCTCCAGCCTCCGGCCTCCGGGCTCCTCGGCTCTGCCCTAGCCTCTAAACTTCTAAAGGCCACCGTCCTCCTCCTCCGGCTCCAAGAAGGCAAGAACCCGACGACGGCGTCACGGCAGCGAGTGGCGAGCCGCCGGCCGAATCTCCTCTCTAGACTCTAGCTCTTGGGCCACCCCTGCTCCGAAGTCCGGATCCAGCTCTCCTTCTTGCCGTCCTCGGCTCCTCCGACCTCCGACCTCCAGGCTCCGCCGCTCCGTGGCTCCGGCCTCGTCGGCTCCTCCGTTAGCATCCCCATTCCCAAATTCCAATTTCCAAAGGCCAAATCCCAGGCAGTGCCGCAGTGGTGAGTTTTCTATTGACTAATCACTATTCACTAATTACTATTTCACATGGAAGCATTTGTTAATTGTTATTTTATTATGAGCACCGAGCAATTGTATAGAAAGAGGATTTCTTTCATATGCCATCGTTGTTGTTATTGGCTTATTGTATTTAATGTTATACAATAATGAAAAAAGTCAAGAAAATATATGGCCAACTGATTAATTTTTTGATCCAATTAATTTTGATTTAGTCAAGTTAGAGACACTACAATTATTTTTTTTGGGTCCAATTGTAGGTTGGTTGTGATTTCGGCAGTTTGGCCTTTTCTCGCCGTCGAGTTTGGCACTATTCGGCCTCTTCTTCCCGTCAAGTTCAGCACTATTTGTCAAAATCTGAGTTTGTTTTTTTTTAACATAATCAAATTTTATCATTTTCGACTTTTTTATATCTTAATTTGTTTTTGGTGTTTTTTTAATTGCTTTGTTTGATAATATTATTTGTCTAATAGAAAATATGAATGTGGGTATGAAAAACTCAAAAAGAAAAGAAAAATTGATGAACTCATTCAATCTCAAAAAGGATCTCTAGATAGATTTGTTGTTACAAATAAAAAAAAACCACATCAAATTCAACTCAAGAATTAACAACAGAAATATAAAAATTTGATTAGTAATTTTGCATCTCAAAAAGCTAGACGAGTTATTTTTAAATAAAATTTTAAAGTATTTTACACTTATTAAAAAATTTTCATCATTAAAAAAAAAAAAAGGCCTCCTCTAGTGAGTTCGCCTTAGCCCCCAAATGTTTTGGTCCGCTCTGCTGATAGTGCCTGCGTCTGAAGCAGAGATTGAAGAATTGTTCAAAACCTTGCATCAGAAAAAGGCCCTGAACCCGACTGTTTTCCTCCTATGTTCTTCAAGATGTTCTAGTTTGTGATAAAGAAGGATATCATGGAAACAGCAAATGATATTTTAGCCATAGGCAGCATGCCATAGGAATGGAAGTCCATCTTCATCACTCTGGTGCCCAAAAAGAGTGTTGCGAAAGAACTCAAGAATTATCGTCTGATTATCTTATGCAACACCACTTATAAAATTGTGGTTAAACTTTTGGTGGAACGTATGAATCTTCTTCTGCCTTATCTAGTGCCTCAGGAGCAAGGAGCTTTCATTGCTGGAAGGCAAATTAGTGATAACGTAATCATGGCTCGAGAGACTTCATTCCTTGCAAAATGCCTCTGCAAAAAATGCTTTGATGCTGCTTAAAGTGGATATGGAACGGGCTTATGATCGAGTCAGACGAGCTTATTTGGTTGCTGTTCTAAAGCATTTGGGTTTCCATTGAAATTTATTGACTAGATTATGGCCTGTGTTCTTTATCCAAAGTTTGCGGTCCTCGTGAATAGCATTCCTACCTAGTGGTTTGATTCGAGCAGGTGATTTGTTGATATCTGTCAGAGCTAGTCTTCATAATACTATCACTCTAAAGAGAATTATGGTCCAATATTGTATTCAATCTGGGCAGTATGTCGACACAAATAAATCTTAAATTGTGTTTAGTATAAAACTAAAGCATGATTTGAAAGGCAGAATTACCACCATCGTTCCTATCAGAACTAAAGGAGTGTTGTCTTACTTAGGCACTCCAATAGTGGGTAAGAGATTAAAAGTTGCTGACTTTAACTTTCTTTTGGATAGCGTTAGCCAAACTTGATGATTGGAAATGGAAGTTTTATCTCAGGCCGGTCGACATACCCTGCCGTGATCAATCCTATACTCTATATCAATATATTTGTTAACTACTTGTGTTATCCCTTTGAGCACTATTGACAAGATTCAAAGGTACTTCAAAGCTTTCTTTTGGGGACATGATATCAGTAGGAAAGAAACCCATCTCATCTCTTGGAGCTCAATGTGCAAGCCGAGGAATAACGGGGGTCTTGGAATTCAGGATCTATGGTTAAGGAGAACTTCTTTCATGGCTAGGACTGCAGTAAAAAATGGTGCTTCTGGCTGACTCCCTATGAGTTAGATTGTTGGCTGCTAAGTATAGGCTTTATGGTAACATATCATATTGGAGGAAGATCTGGACCATTTGGAAAGAAATCTGCAATGCTGCTTTAGCCGCTAAAGATTGTTCGTTCGGCATATTGGTGTTGGGGGGCAAATTGACATTCTTTCCAATGCTTGGTTTAGCAAGATACCCTCAAATTTACCTCCCAATTTGCTGAACTCCAATCATAATCTGGAAGGTAAAACTCTAACCAATCTTTTAACAAATCACACTTCCTAGAATGTGCCAGTATTGAACGATGTGTTCGGCTCTGATTTAGCTGCAACTATTGTTTCAATTCCAATCTTAAAGAGTGATACTGCGGATACTCTGGTTTGGTTCAAAAATGAATATCAATCAGTTAAAATCCGGAACATTTACAATGATATCATGATAGAAGATGATGGTGTCAACAAGAACTTCTGTTTTGTTTGGAAATTGCCTGCTTCTTCTCCCTAGGTTCAGATACTTGTTGCAGCAGGGTCGGCTTCCTATGAACAATGCTTTTTGTGATGTTTGTGGAAATTAGAAGATATTTTCCATATTCTAATAGACTGCCCTCTTACAAAACAAGTGTGGTGTGCATCAGAGAAGATCTCTCGTTAATAAGCTTCCTTCCCCTATCCTATATTCTATGAGGAGGTTCTACCCCGTGGATATGCTCTTTAATAAAACTTTTAGCTTTAGCCGGTCGTGACCAAGAGACCCAACATCCTCGCCGTTTGGCTCTGAAGGAGCCCCAAATCATACGGGCTTGCTTCCACTTCTCATCCTTGTCGTAGAAACTGGACATGAGTGCAGACATAAAGAATCCAAGTAATTGCATATTTACAGCTGAAGTGGGCGCAGAGTACGAAGAGAAACCATGGAAAACATGAAGCAAATGTTCCACAAAGATAGCAAAATGGTGGGTTTGATGCAAAGATTGCTGATAATATGTGAAGTACTGGCGGTGCCGAGTTCATACCAAGTTATAAAGTGATATAGAACAGGAGTTCATACCAAAATGACTCAAAAAAAAAAATTGTTCAGTTGAAAAATGATACAGAATAAGGGGCTTTAGGTTAGAGAAGTTGGATCATACCAAATTGTATGTAGGCTCGGTGTTGGGGACTAAAGCGTGCAAGCTTCAGAATAAGGGCATAACTTTCAAATCATAGGATTTTGGTAATCCAGGACATGATAGAAAGCTTATAATGAGACAAAGCAAACCCAGTTAAGGCATTCAATAGATCAAACTCTAGTTCCATTTTTTCCTATTATTTATCGTCAATCAAAGCTATCCATTGCTGTTTTAGGAATTTCCTACATCAGCAAACTTAGAGAGTCCGATATCAACTGAGATATAATATATAAGTTGACTGGTAGATATAAATTTTTGAAAATTTTGCTATTTCGAGTTGTTTTAATATTTGTTGGTCAATTAAGATTAGAAGTAATGGCGACATATTGACATATTGATCATAATAATATTAAAAATTATTCTCTTTTTGATTTGTTTCCATTATCCATTCAAAAATTATATTCCTTTTTCCTATTCTTGAGGCAATGATGTTCCTCTATAAGCTTTTGCTCCAACAACAAAAGCTGATCATTTTTTGTTGAGGCCAGGATGTCACTGGAGGAACGCAGATGAGCTCAGCCTTGCTGGAAAGGAGAATAGATTTGTCGCGAAAAGTTCACAAAAAAACCGACCGCCGACCACGGCAAGCTCAGGGAGGTGGCGAACAGAGGGAGTTCCAATAGGTGAAGAGAGGGGCAGTGGATAACCTTAGAATAAAGTACTTCACCCTGGTAAGTAGCATTGACTGGCTAACTTTAACAGGTGTTTGAATGGATAATTGAATACTCATGCCTTAACCAAGAGCTATCCAACATCCAACACAACTGCTTCAAACCCATCTATAGACAAGTTAGATCAGGACCTGTCGGACTCGATCTAATTTTTTTTAATAAGATCATCTTCTAAACCCAAATCCAACTCAAGGGTCTAGCAAGGGGCCTAACCAGGTCAGCATAACTGACAAGTCCCACTTGCAGGCCTGAAACCAATCCAACAAGTCCAAATTTGAGTGATGCCAACTAAACAGTTGAGTTTTAACCCCTAAACTACTTAAGTATAACCTCACAATCAAAAAGTGTTAGGCCCTGAATATAATTGTAATGCCCAAATCTGTTAAGCCAGAGTTTTTTAATTGGGCATCATAGCTTCATTCCAATTTACCAAAAGTTGAACAGTCTTCCCCAGGAAATGCTGCTTCAGATTGTTTGCTACAAGTTAATTCTCGATATCCAGGGAAGCCTTTTTAAATGACAGCACAAATTATTTCTAAGCATCAAGCTGCTACGATGATAACCATGTCACTAACCTCACATCACTGATCCAGTTCCAGTGTAAAACAATTTGAATTAAATTTATAAAATGAAAGAGCTCCAAAATTTGCAACTCCAGCATAAAGGATCCTCCTCTGCTTCTTAATCACCATCCCAATCTTAATCAGTACCCATACCCTGGCCACAAACAAGATTTTATAAAAAAAGACATCAGATCAGCAAGCTGGCATCAAACATGGAGGGAAACTCTGGTGCATGTCTGTGCGTGCATGAGAGAGAGAGAGAGATCTTCATGTTGAATAGGCTAGTACCTGAATTATCCATTGGGTTTCCTGCAGGCACAGGCTCAGGCTCCTTGATGTCAACAACCACAACATCCGAGGTGAGGAAGGTCTTGGCGACTGAAGCTGCATGCTCCAAACAGCATCTCACCACCTGTTTTTAAAGAGAGGTAAGTTCAATATCTGTGGCAGAGCAGTTGCCATTTCTTAAGAGCCATACAAGTCAAGCAACTATAGACGAGACTAGATTATAAAGATCAAACCTTTTCCATGACGATATCTCTATTCCATGTTATTTAACAGGATCACATGATTACTAACTAGCCATCAAACACTCAGACGATATAACTTATGAAACACGATGAGAAAAAAATGAGAAGAACATCATACCTTCATGAAACTCTCTCAGCAACCTGAATGCATAACAACCCAAATAATGACTACTCATATGCTCGAACAAGTATATTCGCAACTAACTAGCATCAATTTATAAGCTGCAAGCTGTTAGAGACCAAATCCTTGATTCCTTGTCACAATTCATATCTTCCTCCTTTATCCTGACCCTTTGACAATAATTTGAAGCCAATCCCCAGCCATGTTGTACCTTCACAAGTCTTATCTAACCACAACAGCTAAGCTGGTGCAACGCTAATGCTTCCTTCCTCTAGGACTTGTTTCATTGCCTGAGTTTTCTGGTAAACAAATATAAAACATGTAAATCTGTTTATCTAGATCTATTTTAGTTAAAACTAGTCAATCGAACAGTCCCCTGGTGTCCTCACTTTCACCTCCATTCCTTGCCAGCCTTAACAAGCATTCAGCTTGACATTCTCATTTCTTGAATGTTTTATATAATCTACTCGACCCTCCTTATTATCAGCATTCTGATTGATACAAGACATTATTTGATAAAGAAACAGTGAATTTTGGTAAACTCAAACACTATCCAATATTGGGTTTTAATCATAGAAATGTGTATGCCAACTAGTGCAGTTGGCGAAGTCCTTGGGCTGTGGTACCTAATGACCCAGGTTCAATGCCACCTATGGCTGTGTAGGACGTAATCTCCTCCCTTTACTAGAAAAAGTAAATTATGAATTATAGAAATTAAAAATTTTATCATATGGTTTCACATTATACTGCCATCTGTCATGGGTTATAAATTCTGCACTTTTCAGAGGTCATAAAGCAGGTTTCAACACTTTCGTTTTAAATTAACATACATTGATGATGTTTCTAACTAACGTTGAAATCAAAATAAATCGCATTCATTTATAACCTAACAAAGAAAATAGTAACTTCCAAGAGGACTATTAAGATAGGGGATCAATCCCATGTAACACCAGATAAAGCCCAATTAGTCACTGATGATACCTATTGTAGAGTTGAAATCAAGAATCCTACATAATTTTTCAGATGCGAACAGATGAGTGATCAATCTGTTTCACCTAACAGAACCAAGTACAGAAGTCCACTTGCAACTAAGTTGCACAACTAGCTGTAATAAGATAACAAAAGCAAAGAGTTCAAGAAGGATGACAAACCTTAGTTGGGTCAATAATACCCACAGCCATCAAATCCTCATATTTTCCAGTTGCAGCATTGTAACCATATTTAGGGTTATCACTAGCAAGCACCTGACACAACAAAAACAGTCAAGATGATCCCCACAAGCAGCGAACTAAATGATTCTGTGCATGAATTTCAATGAGCCTGCACCTTCTCAATGACCACACTTCCATTGACACCAGCATTTTTAGCAATCAATTTCAGCGGATAGCTCAAAGCCCTCTTCACTATATCCGCCCCAACCTGCAATGACATCAAGACAAGCAACGTAGCACTCACAATCAATTTGAACATGCATCAGCATTTGCTTTTATTTCTTTGTTGAGAACAGGAAAACAGTTGCCCATGTACTGTAAGTGTTTGATCTGGCAGAGAAGCAAATATTATTCACATTATTAACCTTTTGCTCGTCATTCTCGAGAGTCTCCTTGATGGCATCAACCCTTGCTGCAAGCCTCAAAAGAGTACAGCCACCACCAACAACAATTCCTTCCTCAACAGCAGCCTGAGCACAAAAGCATAAAGAGCATAGGCCTCAATAGATAATGGTGTCGTCAACATTTAGGCCAATTTGAAAACTGGTTCAGCCACCAACAAAATATACCTTTGTAGCATTGAGAGCATCTTCAACTCTCAATTTCTTCTCTTTCAGTTCTGTTTCTGTTTGTGCTCCAACCTACACATTAATCATAGCACATACAAATACACTGCATATAAAGAAAAAGGAAAAAAATCTTAGCAACCGCGATTACCGAGATTATCTATTCAATGTACCTGAATGACAGCAACACCACCAGAGAGTTTTGCTATCCTCTCATTAAGCTTTTCCTTTTCATATTCTTGTTCAGCAGCCTGACAAATGAGATGAAAACAATATCAATATTGGCTTTAAAATCATAGCAAATGTTAGCCCAAAAGTAAATGAAAGATCATCTTCTATACACAATAATCAAACCTCAATCAGATTACGAATCTGTGCAACTCTTTTATTTACTGCTTCCTGTGTGCTCCCATCACCAACTATGGTGGTTGAGTCTTTGGTTAGTACAACCTTTGCAGCAGTACCCAAGACTTCTTTGTCAGCTTTATCCAGTGTTAGCCCAACTTCATCTCTTATTACAGTAGCTGCATCCAACAACCTCCTGTCAGAATATCAGGATAAACGGATAGGTATAATGATGCTAGGATGCAGCAGGAGCATATCTCAATAAAGAATGCCTGTGAACACTGAAAAACATATTAACCTCCAGTCAGTATCGCAATGTCATCAAGGTATTGACTTTTGCGCTCTCCAAATCCAGGGGCTTTGAGTGCAGCAATCTTCAATGCCCCTCTAAGCTTGTTCACAACAAGAGTTGCAAGTGCTTCCTGTTCAATGTCTTCCGCAATTATCAATATAGAATAACCGCCTCTTATGGAATCTTCCAAAACATTGATAAGATCTCTTGCATTTGTAATTTTCTTGTCAACAAGAAGCAACTGAAAATACAAGAGCACATAATAAAAACTCAGATATATGCGAGCCACAGATTACACCAAATGAAAATCATATCAAAATACAAAAATGCTCCGCAGTCAAGTTCAAACCTTGCAATTCTCATATTCAACTGACATTTTTTCACTGTCAGTTACAAAGTAGGGGGAAATATAACCACGATCAAATTGCATTCCCTCCACCACATAAAGGCTGTTCTCTGCACTTTTTCCTTCTTCAAGTGTAACCACCCCCTTCCTACCCACCTTGCTCATAGCCTCAGCTATCATGTTTCCTATTTCATAGTTGTTTCCAGCACTAACTGCAGCTACATCTGCAAGTTCACTGTCTTCAACCTGCAGCATATGATGAAACACATCAAAAACAGGAGCACTTCAAGCCACCGAGAACCAAAAAAATTACTGAACTTGAACCTAGATTAAAACTTGATACTATTGGATTTAAAAAGATTGCTGGAGTTAGCATCTATAATGACAGAACCTGGTAAAATTCTCACTTTACCTCCTTAGACATATTCTTGAGTTCCGACACCAGTGCTTTAGCAGTTTTCTCAATGCCTCGAGTAATCTGAACTGGGTTGGCACCTGCTGCAACCACCTAGACAAATTACAGATATTCAGTTTATCAGAACAAAAATTCATCTACACCAATCAAGTAATTAGGAATTCAGATTTGGGATAGTGTACCTTAACACCTTCAGCAATCAAACCTTGAGCAAGAACAACAGAAGTAGTCGTTCCATCTCCAGCTAAGTCATTAGTCTTTGCAGCAGCTTGCCTTACCAGCTTTGCACCAATATTCTCAACAGGGTCCTCTAGCTCAACCTACAAATTATTATGGTCACAATGCACATTTAAGAACAGGATGCTTTATTGCTATAAGGGACAATGGTTTGAAACACACTGTCTAAAAATGAGAAACAGAAGAAACAAAGCATAAACTACCAAGCAAAAAGAAAGAGAAACTTGATTGTTTTACAAGACAGATGGCAAAATTTCTTTTAAGTGTAACTTAGATGGTTTAGTCACATGAATATGGTGTAAAACACCAGAATTTTTCACAAAGCTAAATTAGAAGGTCAAACAACTGTTCATGGTTCATTGGATAAAGGAATGCACCCTTGGATTGGTTGAAAGTTGAAAGAACTAACAAGGAATTATGTAGGCAACCTAAAATTAATGAGAATGACCTGTTTAAAGTTTGAGCACTTAAGCTGAAATATGGAGTAATCTCAACAAAGGCAGTTTAAATACATGACAGTTACATACCTCTTTGGCCACTGTAACCCCATCATTGACAATTTTAGGGGATCCATATTTGCTCTCCAGAACAACATTTCTGCCTTTTGGACCAAGAGTAACACCAACAAGATCTGCAAGCTTGTTTACGCCAGTCTGAAATGATAGGGAAGGAAAAGGTGGCTTAGCAAAAAGCAACTATCATAAAACACCATCAGTCAGACCAAAATTGCAAACAGATATGCTTCATGAAACCAACTTGCAGCTTTTTAATTGCTGATCCATCCTTGTTAAAGTACAATTCCTTGGCCATCGCACTGATTTTTGAGTTACATCTTTTCTGTAGGCGCACATTCTGCCTCCTGCCACTGATGGAAGTAGATGATATAGAAGCAAGAGAAGAAAATTGGGAAAGCTTTTTAGTAGAAGCCGAAAGCTTGTTTTCCATTGCAAGGCCGCTAGGAGAAGCAAAAGACATGGTGCTGAAAGCTGACACCATTTACTGTCAAAATTATAAAAGAAATTTAGCGGAAGACTCCCAAAGACAGTCATTTACACACAAGTCATAAAAGCACGAACCATTCCATATAGAAGATTATAACCGTGGATTATAACCAAGCAATGCAGAAGGGATACAGATGAAGTGGAATTGTTTAAAAAGCAAAAAAAAAGCAGTTCATATGACAACTTAAAACAAGATAACAAACACAAAATCCAAGACACTATTAAGAGAACTTCAAACAAGATAACAGACACGTCCAATTTAGAAATTGAGAAAAGTTTACATATTTGCACATATGGACCCTGAGAATACGTATCAGGTTTTAGCTGCAATTGCATGATTTAATTACCATGAAACCATTTAAAGCATTCACTAAAACAAGAAAAATTCAAAGTGTTCATCTTTTGATCTAAACAGGCTCAACTACAAAAACACTATGTCTGCCATGGAAAAAATAAGAAACTGTCCAATAATAGAACAAAATTTATTTTGAGGAAAAAAAGGCATTATGCATCTGAGATGTACCATTCACAGGAAATAATCTAAAACCTTGCAAGCTTGTCATCTCAAGTGATCAGTCAAATTATTTCCCATATTTCAATAGTTATTTTCTATTTTTCACTTCCATTGGACAGTGAGCTTCCCAAAAATCACCCACATGGATGAAGCTTTCCTTACTCCACATTTACAAGTCCTGACAAGCGAATATTTTTTTTTAAAAAAATCCTAATTCTCCAGACAAGAAGTTGTTTTACTGCCCAATAGCAGAACTGTGTTTATTATAACTGTGAAAAATAGTGATATACTGCTTTTCCAGGCTAAATAGCAATCACAAAAGATTGGGTATATTCCAACCTTCTCATATGCATTCGTTTTGTTGCAGCTTCATCAGCTCTCATAATCGGTTTTTTTTTCTGATAAAAAATTGGAACAACACTAACATGACTTGTTTTTATTAACTAACTCATGAACAGTGGATAAGAATAGCACGCACAAGTTACGCGCTACCCATTTTATTCCCCAGTTTCTTCTAATTCCAGCAAAGCTACTTTCACAAAACCGCATCTTTTTACATCTAATTGCCAGAAATCGGAGACTGACTCAAGCTTTTAAACGTTAAAATGGAGCTACCCTCGCACTGAAATCCATCACTTTGACATATAAATTGGCAGAAATCCAATCGAAATCATCAAAGATTCGAACTTTTAAGTGAAACGCGAACCAAGCAACAAACCTTAAGCCCTAACCCTAGCACTAATTCCAGACCCGCAATCCCTTAAACACTCAGCATTCCTCGGGGAAAACAAGGCCACGGGAGGCGAAATCGGAGGCGGAGAACTCAAACAAGAGAAAAGAGGAATACCTTAAGACGAATTGGAGGGCTGGTGTTTCGTGGGACTTAGGCGGATAAAGCTCCCTACGAGGCTCACCTATTGCCCTGGAGTCGGCTTCCGGCGAGGGCCGAATGAGGTTTTATAAACGAAAGGGTTTTTGCTTCTCCCTTAACGCTCGCGAAGCTTCGGGAGAATCTGAGCCGTTGGATTTGGAAACGTCCGTATCTTTGGGGCTCGGGGAACAATCTAGAAGGCCGAGGATGTCCGCATCCATGAGCTTCCTTGAACGGGGTTTAGACCAGACGCTGTAATAGAGTTGCCGATTTTGGAAGAAAGTCATCTTAGATCCTATGGATCCTATAATGCTTGCCATATTTAGCATACAACTTGCGGCTTGATTCATCGTGGTCTCGATCTTTCTCAGCTTCAACCCTCGCCTTTCTCCTCGTTCATGGCCTCCACCTACCTCTCCTCCCACGACTCGCGACCTCTAAATAACCAAATGCTCTGAGCCATTTTCATCTGCATCCATCTCTCTAACTTACTGCAATACAAAATGATTACCCTAAACAACCCCTACATGTGATGGAGTTTTGTTGGCTCATATAGTTTTGCTTAACTCTATCCATTTATATTTAAATAATAATTTGATAAGATATTAATAGAATGTCAATATATAAACTATAAAAATATAATATTTTTTTGAAAATATTGAATATAGAAGTAAGAAAAAAAATTACAAAAATAATATTATAAGAATGATAGTCGGATTGGACCGGATGTAGATTAAATTGAATATAAGATAGATCAAAAATTTGCCAATCTAAATCTGATCTACTGAATTAAAAATTTAGATCTAAATCTGATTATTTTGTTGAAATAAGTAGTAGGGAATGAACCAAGCAAATTAAGTGGTTAAGCATTGCCAAACCTGTTAATATCTGCTACGTCTGCTCGCTGGTGATTTATTGAGGTTTATGCCCCGTTTAATCACCGGCCCTTCCACGTTGCACGACAACTAGTGATATCTGGACTCTCTCCGGCTAGCTTGATACACGCGTCAGTTTTTGATTCGTTCGGACACGCAGCTCTTTTCGGAGAAAGTGGGGCGATCCAAAATTCCCAGGTCTTCTCTTCGCTTTCTCATCTGACCTAGGGTTTCACTTGGCGGCCTATCTCTCGGCTCGATCCCGGTGGATGGTGGCAGGCCGGTGCGGCTTCTAAGGGTTCGGCAACCAATTGATGTGAGTTCTTCTCCCTCCTTTCCAATCTCCTCTCTTTCTTCTTGTCCCTCCCTTGAAGATGCCTCTTTTTCCGGATCTTTTCTTCGGTCTTTCTTGTTAAAAACAAAACTATAACGTTGACATGTTGTCATGGGTAAGAAAGTGCAGATTATTATTAAATCATGACAAATTGGAGCTAAAATTGAAAGATCCCATAATACAAATGTTGTTCCATTAGATAAGATATAATTTGTTGCTTGCGGCTATCGTAAATTGTGAATGTTTAAGGTGCCTAGTAGAGAGGGTGATTTTTTTCTCTCTTAGTATCTGGGGTTTTGTGTTTCTGGTCATCATACTTTGATTATATTTGATTACGAAGGATAGGGTTGTCGTTAATCCAGTGATTTCTGATGGATTATTGAATTTTGGGTGTTGGGTGTTTGGAAGGAAGGAAAAAGATGAGTTCTGGGAATTTCTTGAGATTTTTTTTTGGATATTTACTCGTCTTCATAATTAACTTTACATTGATATTAAAATATCTTTGTTGTGTGTCTTCTTATTTTGAATTGGTTACAATATTTAAATTTTTTTTAAAGATTAGTTCCACCAAGGCTTGCATTATGTTGATCATATTGGTGTTTATCGTTGTGGTCAAATTCTCAACATTGTGATTTTGGTATTGAAGTTTCATGCTCTATATTGATAGTTTAATTAATCAGGGTGCATGAGCACTTGCATTGTTGAAGAAATTAGATCATGACAAATTGGATCATAGCAAAACTTGAATGTTAACAAGAAAGAGTGCAGGCAATGACTGGAACAAGGGTTGGGAGATCCCATAAAACAAATCTTGTTCTTTTAGATAAGATATAATTTGTTTTTTGTGTCTATTTTAATATGTAAAATGTTTGATGCGCCTAGTAAGTGGGTAATGACTTTTTTATATATTACAGGACCATGGTTTTGGTTTGCATTGTTTGATTGACATAACTTCAGGGATTAAATTTGTTAGCTATTTGTTTCCTCAAACAAAAAGAAAAAGAAGATAGTCAGTTATCTGATAAGGTTCTTTTGGTAACAGATTTTGCAGAAATGGTGAGGCTCCAAACATATGCTGGGTTCAGTTTCCTGGCCACCATTACAGCAATATATTATGCATTTAACAGCAGAGGGCAATTTTACCCAGCTATGGTGTATCTCTCCACCTCAAAGATCTGTTTTGTGCTTCTTTTGAACATGGGTCTGGTCATCATGTGTATAATGTGGCAGTTAGTCAAGCGTTTGTTTCTTGGTTCTCTTAGAGAGGCAGAAGTTGAGAGGTTGAATGAACAATCGTGGAGGGAGGTTATGGAGATCCTTTTTGCTATCACCATATTCCGGCAAGATTTTTCTGTATCTTTTCTTGCAATGGTAACGGCTCTTCTATTGATCAAAGCCTTGCACTGGTTGGCTCAAAAGAGAGTTGAATATATTGAGATGACTCCATCTGTACCTATGCTGTCTCACATTCGCGTAGTATCTTTCATGGGGTTTCTTCTCATTCTAGATTGTCTTTTCTTGTATAATTCTTTGAAGTCCTTGATACAGACACGACAAGCATCAGTTGCTCTCTTCTTTTCATTTGAGTAAGCTATTCAAGTCCTATTAGCTGTTGTCACAAAAGCTTCATGCAATTTTCTTGGTATTTCTTAGTTGTGCTGTAAATGCAATTTTCCAACTGTTAGCTGATTTATTTCTGCTTGTCATCTCTCTGTAGGACTCAGTAAATCTGTTTGTATGGACATCCCAAGCTTTATCCATTTAATAAGCTAATCATATTTATTTTTCAGGGTGAAAATCGAACTTAAAAGGTCTACTAGATAGTCTAATAAAAAAGGTATATTATAATTGACTTACCAGTAGTCCTTGCAGACAATTTCAGGACAATATGAAACAATTAATGGAAGCCATTCATAATATTGCCAACTATAATGCAACATGCAGTTTTCCTAATCTGAGATAAATAGCTATTTTATAGCATAGTCTAGCATTTCACTTGCCTATGTGTTCTTTGTTGATTGATTATTCACTTAGTTGGTTTTCAGTATCGAGAGTGTTAACTTCTGCTCCTCCTCCTCCTTTGAAGGCCCAAGGGAGTTGCAAGATAATAGTATAAGCTTTGGGGCTTAGACTTGTGAGCAAAGAATGTAAGAGTCCCCCTCGTCCTCCTTTTTTAAAGACCCAAGGGAGTTAGAAAATAATTGTGTAAGCTTTGGGGTTTAGAATTGTGAATGAAGAACGTGAGAGTCCTAGTTTTGTAGACATTTGGCTTGGGTTTCTCCTTGCAAGATAATATTATAAGCTTAGGGTCTAAGACATGAAGATTGTGAGAGCAGGTTTCATAGACATTTAGCATGGTTCCATGTGTTAAGATGCATTGAAATGTATGGATAATTAACCTTGAAAATTTCTGTGTAGTATAAGGGATAAAAAGATATACACATATACACACAAACACCTGTACTGGGTTAAATCTAGTGTTCTATGGTTCTCAGAAACTAAAGTGAACAATGACAAATTTTCCATTCGAATATTGTTAACAAAAGGGACATGAGGTTGGAATCCAAGATCATTGAAAAGATCAAGATAGATGTGGTAAATCCTAGTCATGTGAAATAAAAACCAGAGGAAGGACAAAGATAGTCAATTAATAGAGTTCTTGCTGTCTGGAGGGTAGGTTGGCTTTTGATGGTCTTTAGTTTGCTTTATGGTTCTCATCATCCTAGCAATAATGCTTGTTTTTGAGGGATTTGGATTGTTCTGGGAGGAAGGGTGGTTCTTTGTTTATTGATTGAGGTTTTAAAATCAGATGATTCTCTTACAAGATAGAGGGTGTGTGTTGTTTGAGTAGAAGTATGGGTTGTTTATCTAATTTTATCAAGTACAATGGTCATCTTGATCTCTATTTTCATTGCAAATAAATATATCTAGAGTAACCTGTGAAGTGATCATTTGATAATGAAGATCTCATTATTTATTATTATTGAAGATGGGGATCAATTTTTGTTTGTCTATTAATGGAGGCAACTTCTAATGATTTCTTATCATGTTTTGTTTATCTAGGATTCGAGTGGTGATGAGTAGAGGCCTCTGTTGCGTGGACTTGAATAGGTTCAGCATTGGTAGAGATATCTTGATTAGAAGTTTGAGAGAGGAAGCATATGCATGAAGGAAAGCCTATGGAGATGTGGATTTTAAATAGGATGGAAGACGGAATCTGTTGGTAGGACGTATAAGAGGGATGTAGTCACCCTGGGAGATATTGGATGGTGAGGTAGCTTATTAGTTGGAAGATGGGGTGGTTGTGAAGGGAGGATAGTTCGGAGGCAAACTTCTCTAATATTTGAATATTAAATGCCACAATAGTGTAGGCAGTTTATTGGGTTCATTAATTTCTCTAGCTATTGCCCCTGTGTGAAACTCAATACCTTAATTGATGAGACTGATTAGTTAACCACAGTGAAGCAAGATGATATTTGAAAGCCTTAAAATTATAATTATGGAGATGGGAGGACTAGAGGAAGTTGAAGAGTGGAAAAAGTAGGATAAATTGATGACAGTCTGTTGAGATGGTATGTCCTTCTAAGAAATGCATGAATGTAGCCAATATGGAGGGGGTCGAGTGCAACCAACACTCCAAAAATATATACTGGAGTATTTTATGGCATGATGATGTGACAATGAATACTTCTATGATGAAGAATGTGCTTTAAATAGAAGTTCACTAAAATTGTTCATAGTGATGAAATATTGAATCTCATTATTTTAATGTTTGTATGACCATAAGCTGAATAGTGTCCTGTAACAGGAGTGTTGGTAGAACAAGATGTAGAAATCGATCACCAGATTGATGGGACATGGCTTGTTGGTTATGTTGATAAATGATTTCCATTCATGGTAACTTCACATACAATTATTTGGATTTATACTGTCCAATTGTTGTGCTGGTGTGACCTCTTAATTGGCCTTATGTTTGTCTTGATCTCATGCTTTATTGACCAAATGATCAGTTGAAGATGATCCTTTGTCAAAAGCTTGGCTTTTTAACCTGTTAAATGGATATTAGTTGATTCAGAGGTATTGTTGCTAAATTTCTTCTATTATTCTGTGGATTGTGGAACTTGACGTATATTTGTATTTTATATGATGCTCTTTCCCAACGAAAATGGAAGGGGCTGTATCACATCGAGATGTCGATTTGTTTTCCGCTCCAAATGAGATGGGGAATTAGTCATCTCTGTCCCTTCATCTTTCTGAATTGAATCGAGGCCCGGCCCGGCTCATAGAAGAAAAGTTGGAGCAAATCAACCCTTTTTTATTTTAGTTGTTTGGTGAAGAAGAAAAACCTATCTTTCTATCAGCTAGCCTTGGCATCACTGAAAAAGAAAGCATTGTCAATTTTCTAAAGGGAATACAAAGATGTGTTTGCTTGGACTTACGATGAGATGCCTGGTTTAAGTACTGTGCGATATCTCTTACTGGACTTATTGATAAATGTTTTCTGTCCTTGCCAATCACCTTGTGGAAAGTTTACTTTTTAGATACTGTAATTAAAAGTCTTTTATTTTATTGGGATTGCATAGCTAATTGTAGTTTATTTTATTTCAGATATACAATTCTAGCAACAACGACTGTGTCAATGTTTGTCAAATATGTTTTCTATGTGAGTGACATGCTTATGGAAGGGCAGTGGGAAAGGAAGGCTGTCTATACTTTTTACCTGGAACTTGTTCGAGACCTTCTTCACCTGTCTCTGTATATATTCTTCTTCCTAGTCATCTTCTTGTAAGTATCTTTTATCGTTGGGTTCAGTGTTTGGACATAAATAGACTGTGTGCTGCAATATTATATATGCCTCTGATAGAAAGAAACATGTTTTCCATTCTTGCGATTAATGTATTCAGACTTGGTTACATGATTGAAATGCAAAGACTATAGAACATCATATAAACAATTAAGTTTTCTAAATTAATTTCTGCTCCTCTTCATTACAAGTAGTTCTAGACTTCTGGCACACTCAATTCAAATTTGGAAGGCCTGGCTTTTTTTCTTGTCAGTCTCATTTTTTGTTGTCTTCCATTATAAATATCCTAATTAATTGCAAAAACATTAGCTGATGCTATTCTAGTTGATCTGACTCAATTCATTATTTATGCATAAGGAAATTTTTCTGCTTTTCCTGGAGTTAATGCATATATGGATACTTTTTTTATTTTTTATCAAATAATTTACTCATGCCTATGAAAATCATCTTTCTTTTCTTTTCTTTTTTCATTTGTAATTTTCATAAACAACCCACAAATGCTTGTACGAATTTTGTTAACCATTTTGTTTTTTTAGTTATTTTTTAAAGGAGCTTTAAGCAATTGATTTAGTTTGCATTTCTAGATGCTATCTTGCGATTTTTTCTTTTGAAGGGTTATTTTAATTGTATGTTGGGTGTTTATATCAGGAACTATGGTATCCCATTGCACTTGATTCGTGAGCTCTATGAGACATTCCGCAATTTCAGAATCCGTGTTGCTGATTATATTCGTTATCGCAAAATCACATCGAATATGAATGAACGCTTCCCAGATGCAACACCAGAGGAGCTTAATGCGTAAACCCTTCACTTCAATTTCATTATAATTTCTAATTTTATTATTTTACTACTGTAACAGTTAGAACTTTAATTTACCGCAAATACAGAAGTGATGCGACATGCATAATATGTCGTGAGGAGATGGTGACAGCCAAGAGGTTGGTCTGTGGACACCTTTTTCATGTGCATTGCCTAAGATCTTGGTTAGAGCGGCAGCATACTTGCCCTACATGCAGAGCCTTGGTTGTTCCTCCTGAAAACAGGCCAGCTGGATCTCGCCAACAGGGAGCTCCATCAGAATTTCGTCAGACTGGTAAAACTTCTGATCTCCTATCTTTAATAGCCATGATTGTTTAGCTTCCATGCACCAAATGGATAAACCTTCAACTTGAGAAGTACAAAAATTTCGCACACAGAAGGCGTCAGGTGGTGACATCTTTTAGGTGGGAAGCAATGAGAGAGGTGTATAATTGTAGTTTGTAGGATGAGGGAAAGGTTGGCCATTTTTTTCCATTATTTAATAGTAGACCTGGCACATGTGATGCATGTGAGAGGTGGATGGCTGTGCTTCCCAAATCTGAGCAAATGCTTTTATTATTTTTCTTAATTTATTAGAAATTTATCTCCCAATTTGGGAAGGTGCACATCTTTTGTTTCTCTCCTTTCAATAACATAACTTGGTGGGCTCTATTTATTTAAGATGAGTGTTGTAAAGATAAGCATAACTTAGGAGAGTAGTTTGAAGACAAGAGCAGCAGGGTGGATATGCTGAGACACAGGCAGGTCGAATGGAAGTGAAAGAGTTCGGGTTTAATATCAGAATAGATAGGCAGAAATACCATGCAGTTTTCAATGAACTGGCTTGTTTTCTCATTTCCTTTGCCCCCAGAACAACTTCTGCTCACCATCCAGTCCAATGATGTTGCTGCTTGGATAGGGAACTAGTCAAACCACACTACAGCAATGATCTCTACATGTCTTTTATTATTATAGTCTTCAGCCAACTCTGTCCAATTTTATAATCCATCTTTGTTAGCATATCTAGAAATTATTGTAGCTAGTCTGTTTCATCTGTTTGTTGTCTAGTTTTTCTTGCATATCGAAGTCCCTGTAGATTTCAGCTATGATTAAAATGTATAGGCATTCAGTTGTTTAGGTTAGGTTTCCTAGTTCTAGATTTTTTTAGCCCAAATTTGGAGGAAATCTATACCATCAATAAATAGCAGAGCTTTACCTATTGAGTTCCACTGCCATGTACCTTTTATAAAGTCTGTTGAAGAAGACATCCCATACAATATATGCCTGTACTCTCAAGCTGATTCCTGTAATTTCTGGAATCAAGTATGAAGTGTCCTAGCCTTGTCTTTGTAGACGGCTATAAACACACTTTCGTTTAAAATTTCTAGAATAAGTTGATTGACTTTGGCTTGTATGAGTTTGTGGATACTTTTGCTTGTTGTGCATGTTTTTAAAGCAAGATGAGAGTTAGCCTTTGGTCATTGTTGTGCGAACACATGAATGTTTATTTATATATGCAGGACCTGCAGTGGCTGGCACATCTACTCAGGACCCTGACAGCTGTGAGGTGGGTGACAATATAAGCCAGCACCAGAAAAGGCTTCGAGCTGCTGCCTTGGCTGCTTCATTATACGAGAAGTCATTTGCTCCAGCAAACACAGTCGTCTGGTGAGAATCATTATTTTTGAAAGCATTTAGTATGAACTAATTATAATGCATGTGGAGATGCCTGACTGTTAAAATAAGTGGAACATAAAATAGTCTGATTTATAGTCAATAAAATCACCATGCTCAACCGAGTGACCCAATCCATAACAACGTGAAAAACTGGACATGTAAATTAGTCCTCTACACTGCTAAAAAGGACATGAATGGTCCATGTAAGAACAAAGCTAAGGTTGACCAACCAAACGTGCATTCACTAACTTAAATTTGGTACAATGAACTCAAACTTGAGCTAGTCCAACCTAATCTAATCAAAGCAAGTGTAAGATGGCTATCATTGATCGCATCTAAATAGTAGATGCATCAAGTAAATAAGATAAATAAATTCAAGTCAGGTTAAAGTGAATCCATCTGTCTCCAACTTATGATAGTTCAAGTTGGAGAATCTTGCCACGGCTCAATTTATTTTTTGATAGAAAATTGGGTGACCCATCTATTCATAGAACAACTCAATTTATCAGTCCATTTTTTTTTTAACTTGATTTGGCCCATTGACCAAGTTGGCTTATGGACTTGAAGGGGCAACCCATCCAATAGAACAGATATTAACAGTAACCATACTATAAAATATAAGACTTCAAATATATAATTCTTAGAACACCCAGTCCCTTGCTTTCTGTTTGACATTCAGGCCCTTCTAGATCTAATCACCACATTCTTGTGAGAGTGTGATTTTACTTGTTTTCCAGAGCATTTGAACTACCCAACAGCATGAGGCAAAAGTTGGAGTGAGAGCCAAAGAGAGATACAGGGAGTTGGAACTCAAGTGCCTTCAGCATGAGGCTGGAATGAAAAAAGAATCATTTGTATCATTGAAAGTGGACTTACTGTGTCTATGTTGAGAATTCATGGAGCGGGGGAGAGGTTTTCCTGAGTGCAATTGTTTTAGGATTATATTCCTAGAATGCTCCTATGCTGTGTTTACCTTATAAAATAAGATATACAATACACCTTCCGTGGGGAGATGCAATGAGGGGAAAAACTCTCCGGTTTGGACCCTTTTTCATTGAGGACTCATGCAAGTCCTTGTTGGTTAATCCTACACACGCATAACCTCATTGATATACGCTACCTCGTCATGGGGAGATGTGGTGAGGGACAGGAAATCTCTCTCCAGTTCTTGTTTGTTGATCTCAAAAAGAAAAGAGTTGTTAAGGATTTTTTCAGTCATATAAAATTACCAAAACTTATAGGAGTATTTTAGATTATAAAAATTACTGAAAGGTTAATTTTGAGAATGGGATCCATGGTAGAGAAGTGCACGGTAGCAGGATTCATGGCAAGGGAGCCTCTCATCATTGGATCCCTGACAGAGAAGCACCTTGCTGCTGAATCTGTGGTAGAGGGTTTTTATCCTCCCTCTTCTTCCCCCTTTTCTTCTTCTTTCTTCCTCTTCTCCTCTCTTCTTCCTTCCTCTTTTTCTCCTCTCTGCTTCTTTTTCTTTTGACTTGGAACTGAGGGATTTGGAAACATGAGAGAAGGATCTGGAACCATGAAGACTTTATAACAGGGAGAGGTGAACCTAAAGGAGAGTGGGGAATGATCCAGTCCAACCACTGTCGACCCGTGGTTGGACTGGTAACCATTGACCCGGCCTCAATAATGGGTCAGTCAAGCTGGGTCAACAGTTTCTAAACACCGAGCAGTGACTATGGTTAATTGGCTTTGTTTTGGTATTGTTACAACTGGAATTTAGAGACTTATTATAGCTTAAGTCATTAATAAAAGCAGTGGGCTATTCTCACCCCCTGTATAATTTTCCCTCGGTATACTTGCTATTGCTGTTTTAAGTGGGTGAAAAGTTGAATAGCTCATCAGGTAATTCTCATATCTATTTTTTCAGGTCTTCAGATTATGCTTTGCAGCCCCAGATGAATATTCCACAAATGGAGAAGCAATCGACTGGTGAAGCAGCAGCTTCTGGACAACCGCAGCAGCACCAACCTCCCTTTCAAAGCCAATACACTTCGACATCCATGCCTTCTCAGGCACCTAACTCCAGTGTTACTTTCCATCAGAATTCAGCTGGCAATCCAGATCTGCAACATTCACTATTGAAGGCACAGGAAAATCTTATTCAGAGTCAGATTGAGGTAACAAATTTTATACCAATACAATCTACAGCTATTGTTGTCTTGTCGTATTGCGAGTCACAATAACTGGTATTATATTCAATAACACCTTGCAAAATATGATACTGTATTCCCATACTAATAGATATGACCAAAATTGCATATATTGACTTTAAAAAAGATTTTCATGCATTTTTTTTGGAAAGCCCCTACATTGATTCCATGTTGGAATAGAAATACACATACAGACTTTTTGATTTAGAACATAAATAGGGCTTCATTCTCAACCAGCTGCGTGTGTTTTGGCATCCACTGAATGAATCTCATATACTATTGTAATGCTCATTTTGGTTTGATTGCTTCATTCTATTGTTTGCCTTCTCTGTATGCTGGATCTCCATAGTGTCTTGTGGTTGAAACCTCTTTTTCTTTCATTTCTTTGCCAGTTTCTGCAAGCCCAGCTGCAATATCTACAGCAGCAGCAGAAGGCAGATCATAAGGTGAACTGTGGAGATGCAGTTCCTGCTGCCACTGATTACAAGGGAAAGGCTGTTGCTGCGTCAAATTCTTCTGCATCTATGGCTGATTGTGGTCGACATGGGGAGATGGAAGATGCTGACACGGATTAAAATACTGGAGAGAGGGCTGGGAGGGATTAGGACATTCAAAAATGGAGTAGGGAGCTCAGCTTGGATGAAAGTATCCAAGCTTTTGGTACAGAAATCCATGTATTGACAGATTTTTGTTGTTGTTTTTAGTGATTCCTTGTGTATATCGAAGCTAGGTTGCGCATACCGACCTTATATTCTCAATCCTGGCAGCATTGTTCATCCTTACTATGATAATAATTGGTTTCTATTTTTGCTGCTATGATAATCCTTGATAACGTTCTAACGAAATTTAGCATGTCCTGAAGACTTAGTAATCATGCCATTTCAAAGATTAGTAATTGATCACTTTTATGACTTCTCTTTCAGCTTATCAAATTGGCAAGAAGCTCACCTCCTCTTCCTGCTCCTCTTCGTCTGGTCTTCTGCTGCTGCTTCTCCTCTTAATTCTTCTCCTTTTTCCTTCCCCTCCTGTTTCTTTTTCTCATTCTCTTTCCCCTTCTCCTCCTCCTTGTGCTCCTCCTCCTTGGTGGTGGTCTTCTTGAGAAAGCAGGAATCTAGTAATACTAGTTTAAAAAGGATCCAAGAAAAAAGGTCAGAAATCCTGAACCAAAGAGTGAGATCATCAGTCTCCTGCAAAATGAAGTAGGCCACCTGATCAATGAGGCTGTTCTTCCAAAGAAAGGAATATACGAACTTGAACTTGTACAACATCCTCGGGATGCTATACAAGAGTAGCACAATAATTCCATGGTTAAAGAAAATAATAATCATGATCATGAACAAAGAAAAAAGCAAACAAGAACTGGATTAGGTTATGCTAATTGTGACTACAGAGACATTTCTTGCGGTATTGCTAGTTAGATTTTGCAGCTAAGATGGGCATTTCTTCGGCAAACAACTTGCTCAAAGATCATACATCTGAATAATTTATAATGGGCACAGAAGAAAGGTGATAGGAATAGAGGATATCAAAGCATCCAAACATCGCAGCCACAAAGGTGACCTTTCAATCATTCTGACGTGAGCTGCAAGAACAATCTCTGGCTTCCTAAGCCTTCATCTGAACTTCTTAGACTGCATCAATTACAGGACATGTGGTGCAATTATAAACTCTAGCATGTAAGTTTCCATACATATGATAAATCATGCGAGTGAAGAACGCGAGATAATATCTGCAACATGTGATACAATTATAAGCTCTGGAAAGTAGGTGTCTCAAAAATTATTCAGCAATTGCTTCCAAACTGCTTCTATACTGCTAGTGTTTTTAAACTATTCCCTCCCATACCTGCTTCTGACAACTAAGGCCCATAACACCGTTCAAACATATAGAACTGAAGCATCTACTCGCTTGTAAAGAATATTTCATTTTTCAAACATCTTAAAGGAGGCATAAATGGGTTGATTTCCATGGCCTGCTTCTGAACAAGGAGGAAGAAGAAGGATGCTATATTCAAGAGGACAACAATTGCTGTTCCATGGCCAAGCAAGCTTTTTAAGGATACCGGTATCTCCATGATTCCTTATTATCACCATTAACTCTTGTTCTGGAAATTGGACCCAGGGGTGACCGCGGACCGAGGGGGATGAGCTCCGGCTGGTGGTGCGGCGGTGGACGGTTGTCTCCGGCAGACCTGCAAGAAGCCTGTGGCCGGAGGTTCCGGCGCAGGCCCTCCGATGCTTAAGTTGGAGAGAGGGTTTTAATAGAGAAAAGAAAAGCAAAAGCATGGATGTGTTTTTTGGCCGGGGCAGAAGAGGAATCCCCTTGCCTAGCTCCCCCCCTTTTTATAGGAGGGAGGTAGCGGTTACCTTTGATCGGGCGTAATTGGGCGAATTGATGAGTTACTATAAATGACCCGAGATTCCGGGCTGGCTGGCGATTCGTTGAGATCGTAAGTATTCAAATGTTGACAGCCGTTAAGGCAGAGATCGCGGGATTTGATCCCGAAGATGGAGGGTTTGATTTTTGGTGTGGAGGGGAGGTCTACTTCTTCCTTTGACTGGGTCTTTCTTAGTCATGAGGCCGACCGGGCTCAATTTTGTCGAGATCGTGTCTGCTGAGATTGAAGTCGTGAGCTCTGTGGCTGTCGGTGCCAAGACTAGGTGCTCTGAGATCGGGCGCTCCATGGTCGGGACTGCCGAGAGCATGTTCTCCGTTGTTACCTTCGCCGTTGAGTGCCGGCAGTTTGTCTGCATGCTTTGAGTGATCCATTTTTCCCCCAACACTACCCCCGACTTTCGAGTTCGAGCTGTTTCAGAGCTCGGGCGAAGGAAGTAATTCATCTTTATCACGCAGATGAGATCAGGCATTTTTGAATCATTTTGTTGTTCCGAACGGAGGGGGAAAGGGCGCTTTTGGATAGATCAGCCTTTCTTCCTTTCTTCCCGCATCACTCCCCCTCTCATCCCTTCCATGACCCCGCCGTGAGGTGTGCGACCATGGCTCCTTATCATTTGATCTTTTATACTCTCGCTCTCTTTCTTTTTCTCCAATCCTCCTCTCCAACCTCTCCAAGTGAGCATTCATCCCGGCTAGGGTATTGGATAGATTTTCTAGGGTTCGATTTTGACTTTCAAGGGTTCGGTTTAGGTGGGCCGAACTCTCCTCCAATGCCTCTAGCCGAGCATGGTGAGAATTTGAATTAGCTCCCGACTCCATTGTTTTGCTTCTAACAAATGCACCTCCAAACCTCCTTTGGCCGTCACCCAAGGGATGAACCGACCCTCCTTCTTATATATGTTTTGAAAGGTACACCACTCAATGACCTCCAATTACAATAATGGTTTACAACAAATAAGCCTCACAACCCGAGAGAAACGTGTCGTTGCTCTACTTGCTCCCAACCCGGTGTAGTTAGGAGGGCACGAGGTACTACCAGTAGCCTCCCTCTTGTGCCGTCCCTCTATACCCTAACACCAAATAGTTGGGTCAAATAGTACCGGGTATTACCAGTAGCCTCTCCGTTGGTACCATCCCTATGATGAGCAAAATAGAAAACAAACCGTTCTCTTTACAAAAAAATGTTCTCACTCCCTTTTGCAAGAAAGAAATTTAAAGTGCTGAAATTTAAGTACTACTCGCAAGTAAAGAACTTCTAGCTTACCCTCCCACACTCACAACAAGAAAGGCTAAGTGCAAGTAGTAGTAGGAATGTTAAAGCTCACTTCTAAGCATGCGAGAATGTAGTGCTCCTTAATCCCAACCCGAATCGAAAATTTCTTGGGTTCAAAGGCGTTACCTCTTTGGAGAGACCTCCCTTGGAAGTCTCTCAATGAAAGCACCAATGTTGGAGGGTGGCTTTCGGCCCCAAGCTACCACACCAAGTCTTGCACATTTGCTCCTTGTGGATGACTAAGAGTTGTAGAAAAAGGGCCGAGCGGGTAACGCCGTGGTAGTTGAGCTTGCACCACGGTGTGCCAAGTTCTTAAGTAGCCGAGGCAATCAAGGCAAGGGGAGGGTCTACTGGTTGTAGCTTGACCCGACCCTTGACTTGAGAAGAAAACAATCAAACTCAAAAGGATATTTGTGGAGATGTTTAGAGGAACGCTTGATTGATTCTATTTCCCAAAATGAAGCTTACAAGCAAAACATCTAAGGGAAACTATGATGGATTTCCCCTAGCCCAAGTCTTGGACAAACCCCAAGACCGAATACAAAGAGACAAGGTCCCTCCCAAGCCACTAAGGCCGAAAATACAACAAGTGCTAAGATGTAAGATGTCCAAAATGATCCCCTCCATGGCTTATTTATAGCCTTTCTAGTGTGCCCAAGGGTGGCTAAGGCATGGGGGTGTTCATGGCCCATGTAGGGCCAAAGGCTTGGCCAAGGCATGGCCAAGGCATGGCCAAGCCTTAGGCATAGGCTGGCAGCTGGTCTGGCCCTTGGCTGGCCCGGCTGTGGCCTTTGCAGGGGGTAGGAGGGCGGCTGGCAGGGTCTGGGCGCAGCTGGGGCAGCAGGCTGGTCGGCAGGGGCCTGGACAGGGTACTGGGCGCTGTGGCAAGGCGTCTGGGCGCGGCAGGGGCATGGCAGGGTGTGGCAGGGCGTGGCAGGCGCGCGGCAGGGGCGCTGGCAGGGCACGGCACGGGCGCCGAGATGCGGCGCACACAGAGGCGGTCGAGCGCGCGTGGGCGCGCAGGGTCGGTCGGGCGCGCGTGGGCGCGCGCGCAGGGCGGTCGGGCGCGCAGGCAGGCGCGGTCTGCGGTGAGGTTCGCTGGCCCGAACCTCGCCCGGCCGTGCTAGGGCGCGCGGGCGCGCGCCTGGGCTGCGGCGAGGTTCGCTGGCCCGAACCTCGTCCAGTCGTGCGGGCGCGCGCGTGGGCGGGCGCCTGGGCGCGCGCCCAGTGCCCTGGCAGGCGAGGTTCGCCTGGCTGAACCTCGCCAAACCTGTGCCCAGCCCCTGGGCGCGCCTGGCCTGCTGCTGGCGCGGCAGAACCATGCTAGGCCAGCAGTGGGAGTGCCAAGGGGCTTGGCCTTGCTGTCCATGGTGTGGGCGTTGCGCGCACGTCCTTGGCTTGACCTTGTTGCGTTTCTCCACTTGGATGCCCATGTCGTGTCCGGTCTCCACCCATGTCCAATGACCTTCTATGGCTTCCAACCAAGCCAATTGCCCTTCCTTGGCCCTTTCATGTTCCGGACTCTCCTTAGGCCGCGGTCTTTATCGGTGTCGCTTGCGGGGGTCCTCAACATTCCCCCTCCCTTGAAGACTATCATTGTCCTCAGGGATAACATGTGGATACCGACGGCTCACCTCATCATAATCTTCCCAAGTAGCTTCTTCTTTCGGCAAACCGCTCCAATGAATCAACACTTGCCAAGTTTTCCTTCTTTCTCTCCCTTTTCTCCAAATGCGGTACTTGATACCTTCCTTGGGTTGGAGTAATAGTCTTCCATCAAGATCAAAGGTGGGTACGTCTTGCTCAATCAATGAAGGATCACCCACCGCTTTCTTGAGTTGAGACACATGGAAGATCGGGTGTAGCAATGAAGTAGTGGGTAAGTCCAACCGATATGCTACTTCTCCTATTCTTCCCATCACTTTGAATGGCCCATAGAACCTTTGAGAAAGTTTGTAGCTAAAGTTTTTCTTGAGGGATTTTTGAGTGTAAGGTTGTAACTTCAAATAAACAAAATCTCCGGGATTGAAGGTTACCTCTCTTCGGTTCTTGTCATAATACCTCTTCATCCTTTCTTGGGCCTTCTTGAGCTCTCTTTTTGCATTGGTTAGAGCTTCATCTCTTCCGGCCAATGTTTGTTCAACTTCTTCATTCTTGGCCGTCCCCTTCTCATGTCGGTGCAATCCGGGTGGTGGTCTCCCATAAACCAATTCAAATGGGCTAGTCTTGATAGATGCATGATAGGTAGTATTGTACCAATATTCAGCCCAAACAATGAAATCTCCCCATTTTGCTTGTTGGTGGTGACAAAAGCATCTTAAATATTGTTCAAGGGTCCGGTTGGTTACCTTCGTTTGCCCATCCGTTTGAGGATGATAGGATGAGCTTGCCTTCAATGTGCTCCCTTAAAGTGTGAATAACTCTTTCCAAAATGTACTCATAAACACCCTATCCCGGTCGGATACTATGCTCTTTGGAACACCATGCAACTTGATCACCGACTCCACAAATGATGTAGCCACTGATTTGGCCGTGTAGGGGTGCTTGATGGGGACGAAATGAGCATATTTGCTTAGCCGGTCCACTACCACCATAATGACTTCATACCCCCTGCTAGTAGGCAAACCTTCAACAAAATCCATGGGGATGTCTTTCCAAATCATACTTGGAATAGGGAGTGGTTGAAGAAGACCCATTGGCGCCTTTGGATCATACTTGACTTTTTGACAAATTTCACATTCGGCCACCAATGCCTTGACTTCGGCTTTAAGTCCCTCCCAATAGAAGAAGTGCTTAACTCGGATATAAGTGCGAAACCAACCCGAGTGTCCACCTTCCTTGCTATTGTGAAAATGATCAAGGATGCTTCTTCTAAAATTAGGGACGTTAGGTACATAGACATATCTTTTGTAGATGATGAGTCCCTCCTTGAGCTTGTAGTTGGCCACCCCCTCGGTTGAAGCTTCAACCTTTTATTTGATCTCCAAGGCCCGAGCATCAAGCTTGTTTGCCTTCCGGATTTGGTCCCAAATCCTCCATTCGATCCCACTAAGAGCCATGGAAGTAGGCACTTCTCCGTCGGCCGCCCAAAGCATTGGGCTCCCCTCCTTCCTTGATAGTGCATCCGCCACCTTGTTTTCCTTTTCCGGTTGATATACAATGTCATATTCGAAGCCAAGAAGTTTGACTAAGAACTTTTGTTGCTCCGGGGTCACAATCTTTTGCTCTTAAAGATGCTTTAATGCTTGTTGATCGGTGACAATAGTAAATTTTTTACCAAGCAAATAAGGCCTCTATACCTTGACGGCGTGCACCAATGCTAATAGCTCCCTTGCATATGTTCCCCAAGCCTTCTTCATGGGTCCCAAGGCTTTTGAAAGAAAGGCTAAGTAAGGGTCTCTTTTGTTGCACAAGGACCGCTCCGATGCCATCTCCACTTGCATCGGTGTAGACTTTGAAGGAAATAGAGAAATCCGGAAGTACTAGGACCGGTGTTCGAGTCATGGCCCTCTTCAAGTTGTCAAATGCTTCTCTTGATTTCGGAGTCCATTCGAATTCACCCTTCTTCAACATGGAGGTTAGAGGTTTTGCAATCAAGCCATAGTTCTTCACAAACCTCCGATAGTATCCGGTCAATCCCAAGAAACCTCTAAGAGCCGAGATGTTCTTGGGTAGAGGCCAATCCACCATAGCCTCAATCTTCCTTTGGTCCACCTTCACACCTTCTCCCGAGATGATGTGCCCCAAATACTCTAACTCCGGTTGGGTAAAGGCACATTTGGAAGGCTTGATGTAGAAGTGGTGCTTCTCCAAGATGGATAACACAACTTCCAAATGCTTGACATGCTCTTCCATAGAGTGGGAGTAGACCAAGATATCATCAAAGAACACTAACATGAACTTTCTCAAGTAAGACCGGAATACCTCATTCATGGTAGCTTGAAATGTGGAGGGAGCATTGCAAAGTCCAAACGGCATGACAAGATACTTATAGTGGCCCGAGTGTGTCCGGAATGCCGTCTTGTGGATGTCCTCCTCCTTCATTCGAATTTGGTGGTACCCCATCCTTAAATCGAGTTTGGTGAAGACCGTTGCTCCATGTATTTCATCAAGCATCTCATCCACCATGGGAATGGGGAATCGATCCTTGATGGTTGCTTCATTCAAGGCTCGATAGTCGGTGCAAAATCTCCACGTGCCATCCTTCTTCTTCACAAGTAGAACCGTAGATGAGAAGGGACTTGTGCTATGGCGGATCAACCCTTGCTTCAACATCTCCTCCACTTGTCTCTCTATCTCTTCCTTTTGAAAATGGGCATACCGGTAGGGTGGAACATTCACCGGTGTGGCTTCATTCTTCAATCTTATAAGGATGATCAAAGCTTCTTGGAGGTGGGAGAGATGTAGGTACCTTCATGACATCATGGTGAGCCTCCAACAAGCTCCGAATCTTTGGAGGGATGCCCTCCAATTCATCTTCTTTCTTGCCCTCTTCTTGGTGTTGGCCGGTCATCACAATGGCATAGCAAGAAGCCCCTCCTTTGCATAGCTTTTCTATCATGTTGGCTTCACAAGACCGCACCTCTTTGTTGCTTATGGCGGTCCACTTCTTCTTTTGGCCTCCAAGCTTGAACTCCATAGTCATGGTGCTATAGTCAGTTACCACCTTCCCTAAGCCCTTGAGCCAAGCATTGCCTAACACCACATCCAAGCCGACTAGTTGAAGAACATGTAGGTCGGCCTTGACCCTTACTCTTTGGACATTCATGCGAACATCCTGTTAGAAAGCCCCGCCCATGCCGCTGAAATTCAAAAATTCAGATGCAGCGGAAGAGGCATGCGCGGGATCAACCGTTCATCGCATGAACGTTGTTCAAAAACCGTTCGTAGATAGATAAGGATTAAAAACTTTTAAAAACATTAGAAGATTAGATCTTCACCTTGTGCGGGTAGATGATCACCGCAAACTGATGATCGTGGTTTTGGATGAGGGTTCGCTTGAAGCCGTTCAAGTGCCCGGCCTCTACGGGTATCCACACGAAGCAGAGGACCAATCCAAGTGCTCCAATCTCCCCGAGGTGCTAGCTCCCTTGCAGAGATTACTTTGATGGCTGATCACCTCCCTTTCAATCAACCCTTGAATGCTAGAGGGAGGAGGAAGAAGATGAAAGGATCAAGGAAGAAGATCCAAAAAGCTAGATGCAGCCTTTCCTTTCCTTGCGTTGAATCCCAAACAGAGGAGGAAGAAGGAGACCACCATGGATCTTTTTCCTTCTTGCTTGCGGCTGATCCAAGAGGAGAGGAGAAAGGGGGCGTACGGCCACAAGGGGAGAGCTTCTCATATGAATTAGGTCAGCCCCCAAGCCTCCTCTTAAATAGCATCTAGGGCTCCTATTTGGTTTAGTCCAAATCATAAATCAATTGGGTTCAATCTATGCTAGTCCTAATCCAATTAGAACTTGAATGAACCATGACTCAATTGAACTCTTCAATCCTAATCTAATTAGGAGCCATCTTGATTCATTGGATTAATAATTAATTAGGACTTAAGAAATCCTAATCCAATTAGGATTTGTTTAATTCTAGTTCTAATCCAATTAGGACTCTAATTTGAATTTGAAGTCCTAATCCGATTAGGACTCTAGGAATCCTACTCCAAGTAGGAATCCAAATTTAATTCAAAACTACTAATCTAATTAGGATTATAGGAATCCTACTCCAAATAGGAATCCTAGTCCTACTCCTAATAGGATTCCCAGTCCAAGTAGGAATCCCAGTCCAAGTAGGATTCCTGTCCTAATCCAATTAGGACTCTATGAATCCTACTCCAAGTAGGACTCCTAGTCCTACTCCAAATAGGATTCCCAGTCCAAGTAGGAATCCCAGTCCAAGTAGGATTTCTAGTCCTAATCTAATTAGGACTCTATGAATCCTACTCCAAGTAGGACTCTTGTTTTAAGTCCAATTAATCAATTCCCTTTGTTCCTTCTTCAACTTATTATCAATCAAATTGATTACTTGTGATTCCTAATCACGATTCAACCATCGGATCAGTCATTACTTCTAGTGTGTGTGACCCCATAGGTTCTACTCTGACTGGTAGTGAGATATATTATGATCTCTATCACAATATCATTGAAAACTCCTTTCAATGGATTGGAACGATTCCAACTCTACTCATTAGGGTTTATCGATCATCGAGATAATCCCTGTGAGTCCCACCATCCACCAGTGACACCTAGCAGCATGTAGTGGCTACCTAGTAGAATAGAATGATGAACCTCTAGGTGTAGTTATCGTGTGATACAGTCCTACTATCATGGATCCCTACAGGACGGAGGTCATGGATAACTCGTCAAACCCCTTCGTCTGTCATATGTCAAGATTTATTCGACTTGAGTTCGATAGTGGAAAACTCTTTCTCCACTTTATATTACTGCCCTGGCCAAGGTCTTAGAACTCAGTCTAACAAATCACATAGGATCACTCCTCTTCTATCAAGGTCGATAGATTCCATGTAAGTGCATACCCTACTCCTACAGTGAACTTACTGCAGCCAATCTACATTACAAGGACCCATATGACTAGAGACCATGTATACGTATAGTCAAACTACAATAACCTCACTGTGAGTAGCTGAAGCACCGCAGGTCAAAGGATCAGTCATACTACTGCAACATTAAGCAAGTCACTGACGAGTGGATAGACATCCAAGTGACTTCTTGTCTTGGTCACGCTCAGTACCCTTGTTCTCTAACAAGCACCTGCACTATCACTTCAGTGTCCCTACACTGTGGACTCAAGTCTCGTCCATCCAGAAGGAAAGTGATCTGTGCACTGATCGGATCGATCACCGTCCTCGTGATGATCCATTGATCAGGAGCATTTAGAAATTAATCACCAATGATACATGGCTCAAATTCTCAACTCTTGAGAATATGCATCATCATCTTATTAATTTCTTGGATGATTCATAGACACATAAATAATATGAATGAAAAGATGCCTTTTATTTATTTAATAATAAATAGTCAAGTACAAAATTATGTTCCTAGAATTAACAATGTGTCAGTCAGATTGGCTTCTAGGGCATACATCTAACAATCTCCCACTTGCACTAAAGCCAATCAGTCATATATCTAAGCCCCATCTTCTCAAGGTGGGCTTCAGTCTTTTGCTGACTCAGCTGCTTAGTGAACGGGTCTGCCACGTTATCCATGGAGTCTACTCTCTGCACCTCTACATATTTCTTATCAACATAGTCGCGTATGAAGTGGAAGCGCCGCTCTATGTGCTTGGACTTCTGATGAGACCTTGGCTCCATAGCTAGTGCTATGGTGCCAATGTTATCGCAGTAAAGTGTTATGGCATCTAATGACATTACACCTAATTCTGCAATGAACTTTTAACCAGAAGGTTTTCACTGCACCCTTAGATACGGCTTAACATTCAGCTTCTAAGGTAGAATCTATAATGATTGGTTGTTTGGAACTCTTCCAATTTACTGAACCACCATTGCACATATTCTGATGTAGACTTTCTATTATCAATATGTGTGCATCCTTCTACCTTCAACTCTGATCTTCTCCCAAAAACCAAGAACATGTCCTTAGTTCTTCTCAAGTACTTAAGACTGTTCTTCACAGCTATCCAGTGCTTTTTGCCTGGATCTGATTGACGTATGCTCGTGACATTCACAGTATGTGCTATATCAAGTCATGTACATAGCATGGCATACATGAGGCTCCCTATTGCTGATGCATAAGGGATCTTGCTCATGCGATGAATCTCTTTAGATGTGTTGGGGCACATCTTCTTGTAGAGATTAATTTCATGCCTTAGGGGTAAGAGACCCCTATTAGAGTTTTCCATGCTGAACCTTTTCAGCACTTCCTCTATATACATTTTCTGTGATAGGCAAAGCATCCTTTTAGATCTATCTCTATAGACCTTTATTTCCAAAATATAGGATGCTTCCTCAAGGTCTTTTATGGAGAACCTTTTTGACAACCAGACCTTGACCGAGGTTAGCATGGGAATATCATTCCCTATCAGGAGGATGTCGTCCACGTACAGTACGAGAAATACAACAGCACTCCCACTAACCCTTTTGTAAACACATGGTTCCTCTTCATTTTTGATGAAATCAAACGTTTTGATTGCGTCATCGAAACGAGTGTTCCAACTCCAAGATGCTTGCTTTAGTCCATAGATGGACCTTTGCAGCTTGCAGACCTTGTGATCTCCATCACTGGAAGTGAAACCCAAAGGCTGTTCCATATAGATGTCTTCATCAAGATATCCATTCAGGAAAGCTGTTTTCACATCCATCTGCCAGATTTCATAATCATGAAATGCTGCAATGGCAAGCAATGTTCGGATGGATTTTAGCATGGCTACAGGTGAAAAGGTCTCCTGATAGTCAATGCCCTCATGCTGACAATACCCTTTCGCCACAAGCCTTGCTTTATAGGTCGCTACCTCTCCATCCGAACCTATCTTCTTTTTGTAGATCCATTTGCATCCAATAGGTACAATACCTTTT
Source organism: Phoenix dactylifera (assembly GCF_051530095.1). Lineage (NCBI taxonomy): Eukaryota > Viridiplantae > Streptophyta > Magnoliopsida > Arecales > Arecaceae > Phoenix > Phoenix dactylifera. The sequence continues at coordinate 20,663,741 of NC_143199.1, read as the reverse complement.
GGTAGATCTACTAAGGTCCAGACTTGGTTGGAATGCATGGAGTCTAACTCTGACTTCATAGCTTCCAAGCCATTTCTCGGAATCGATATCAGATATCGCCTCGTCGTAGGTTTTGGGATCTTGTGTATGATCCCTATCTCCCACTAGGAACATTTCCTCGGTATCCTCTTCTAGTATACCTAAGTATCTATCGGGAGGATGGGAGACCCTACTAGATCTACGAGGTGGTCGAGGGACATCGTGTACTGGCTCTGTATGAATGGGTTCGATAGGATCCATGACTCGTTGCTTTTCAGAGACTTTCTCTTCAAGCTCAATTTTCCTCCCACTGCCTCTATCAAGGATAAACTGGTTTTTCAAGAAGATGGCATGACGGCTCACAAACACATTGTGATCCTCTGAGACGTAAAAACTGTATCCTAATGACTCTTTAGGATATCCTATAAAACGAGCACTTATGGTCCTAGCCTCTAACTTGTCTGCCTGTAGTCTCTTGACGTGGGCCAGACATCCCCAAATCTTGGTTTCTTACCATGTCATATCTCATATGGTGCGGTAGGAATGGACTTTAGAGGGAACTCTATTCAACAAGTAAATAGCTGAAAATAGGGCATCCATCTAAAGAAACAAGGGTAAATCAGTGAAGCTCATCATGGACTGGACCATAATAATAGAGTCCGATTCCTCCTCTCTGACACTCCATTGAGCTGAGGTGTACCGGGAGGAGTCCATTATGAAACTATACCATTCTTCTTGAGATAATCACGGAACTCTCCATTAAGGTATTCACTTCCTCGATCTGATCGAAGAACCTTAATGAGTTTTTGTGCTTATTTTTCTACTTCATATCTAAGTTTTTTGAACCTTTCAAAAGTTTCATATTTGTGTCTCATACACATATCCATACCGTGAGTAATCATCGGTAAAATGAAGTAAAAAATTACAACCCCTAGCCTGCACATCGAATGGGCCACACACATCAGTGTGTACTAGGGTAAGTATTTCAGTGGACCTCCTTGTGTCCTACAAAGGATAATTTGGCCATCTTTCCTTGAAGGCAGAATTCACAAATCAAATATGACTCGAAAGTCAATGAGCTCAAAAGCTCATGTTTCTCCAATTTGTTTATTTTGTCTTCTCCTATATGGCCAAGCCTGAGGTGCCATAAATACTTTAGATTTATCTCATTTTTGGATCTATTAGATCCTATGGTATTCACTGTTTGCTCAGATATATTCACAGATACATCCATATGTATGTGATAGAGACTGTCAATCATAAAACCATTTTGAATCAATTTAATTTTCAAATAAATAAAAATCTTTCTGTGCTAAATAAAATACAGAAATCAAATTTCTGCTAGCAATAGGTAACAGTCCCTAAGTATCCTGAGCATATCTGACAAACCTTCTGAAGGTCTGTCACCCTTCATGTTCTTTATGCTTCCCATGTATGTAGGACAGTTTCTCTTCCAATGGCCGTCCATTATGCAATGGAAACACTTTTCCTTGCAATTGGCCTTTTTCTTGGAACTTCCTTACTTGGTGTTTTCTTAGTCTTCTGCTTCTTCGCAGGCTTCTTCTTCTTCCAAATAGACTCTCTCTTGAAAGTAGAAACCAACTTGACAGCGAAAACGATGCCCCTTGAACTTCTTCAAGGTTCCTAAGGTAGTTACCAATTTATTTAACAATTCTATTTTAGTGCATACAACCTTGTTCGTATGGTAGTTTACTATAAACTATTCATATGGAACTGGAAGGGATTGCGGGATCAAATCCATTTGCAATTCCTTGTGCATGGTCATGCCAAGCTTCTCAAGCTTCTCTAAGTCCTTTATCATGGTCAAACCATGATCATGGACAGACTGCCCATCGTGCATCTTGGCTTTGAAGAGCCTCTTGGACACTTCAAACCGAGCTGCGTGACACTGATCACCATACAACTCTTGCAGGTGATTTAATATGTCCCTGGCAGTCTTCATGTTCTCATGTTGGCATTGTAATGCATTGGACATGGATGCCATTGTGCAGCACCTAACTTTATTGTCATTGTTCGTCCACTTAACAAGCGTCTTACGCTGATCAGTGATCGGACGGATTGGTAACATAGGGATTCCATGGTCTAGCATATACCCGAATTTCTCACAATTCAAAACTATTTTTTGAAATTTGCTGAGCCAATCTTTATAATTGGGTTTGGTCAAACGGTTGTTCTATAGGATATGAGTTAAGAGTCTAGAAGCTGACTTTATAATCCTTAGAGAGTAAAGATTCTAGTTAGACTTTTGTACTTGATCCTAATCTGTTCTAAGGTCTTTTTAGAACAAATGTAACTCCCACTATTTTCTCGAATTCCTCACACTCCCCTGGTAGAAAAACGGAAATCCCACACGACTAGGGTTTCTAGTGGGTACTGCGGTCCCATCGATTTACATGCCACCTCACCTAACAGTTATTGGTGACATATAGATTGATGAATGTACAACTCTTGTACAATGCTTCTCAAGCATGTTGCAGTGCTACTTGGTCTCTAAGCCATGAAAACCTCACCTAACAGTTATTGGTCCCATTTCTTAGTTAAGTCAGACCCACCGTATAACCGTAGGAATAAAGTCGTCATTGGGTCCTCACCTAACAGTTATTGGTGCCCAACCCCACCTTTATCTTACAACATCTCATGTCTATAGAGAGGTCCAGCCCCCCGATGCAACTTGACCACTGTATCCAGCCGAGACAAATCAAGATCAGAAAGGCCTTAGCAGCTCTACTACAGTGGAAGACCTATTGACTTAATATTGGTTAATCAGGTCTTAGTGTTTGCAACTTGAGCTCTTCATAAGAGGTAATCGAACAATTGGCCAGGTAAGCAGGTGGGAAGCTCCCCTTACTCAGAGAGTAAGGTCCTAATTAAGTAACCACCTTTCATGCTTTCCTAGACACCAATTAGATCAATTAATCTAATATGACTTGCTCATGTTGGTTCACTCTCGACTTGATTGAGGAGGTTTTAATTTAGGTCTCAATTGGGTTTGCTACATCACATGTAAACCTATCTACCCGACTCTCATTCACATCACATGCAAACGGCACATTGCAGGCAGTTATAATCGCAGCAATAATTAAAGCTAAACTTTAAATAGGTGATGATCATGGATTCTAGTTAGATCGTATTACAAGCACATGCACGTCAATCGATCAACTGGTCTTCAACTCTTGAATTAGTTCCAAGCCTCCTTGATTCGATCCTTGATCAACTCTTGATCCAATCGCCATCAACCGCTTAGACCCCTGTTCATCTCATGCCTTGTCTTCAACTTGATCGTTGACGTACATCACATCACAGAAATACAACCAGATGTAAAATAAAAATAATAATAAATTACATCTTCTTTTAGGAGGCACGCAGGCCTCTCAAAACATCAAATAAGATGCATGCAAGCATCTGAAAAATTACATGACATTGCAGATCACATCGCAGGTCTTTACATTTAATACCAAAAGGGTTTGAATCCTATGATCATCACCACATGCAGCAATTATAATTTTCAGATCTGAAAACTAACTGATTATCTCATGACATAGGTTGCTGATCATGCTAATCATGATTCCAAACTTTGTAATCTCATTAACAATGCAATTAGAATCATCATCTTATCACATAAAAATCAGCATGCAAAAATCAGCAACCTAGAAAAATTCTGCATGCAGAAAATTTTCAGCATACATAATCTTTCAATTTTCAGATCTAATAAGCCTATTAATAATTAATCCTTACCTTAATCTACGAAGCCTAGGCTCTGATACCACTGTTAGAAAGCCCCGCCCATGCCGCTGAAATTCAAAAATTCAGATGCAGCGGAAGAGGCATGCGCGGGATCAACCGTTCATCGCATAAACGTTGTTCAAAAACCGTTCGTAGATAGATAAGGATTAAAAACTTTTAAAAATATTAGAAGATTAGATCTTCACCTTGTGCGGGTAGATGATCACCGCAAACTGATGATCGTGGTTTTGGATGAGGGTTCACTTGAAGCCGTTCAAGTGCCCGGCCTCTACGGGTATCCACACGAAGCAGAGGACCAATCCAAGTGCTCCAATCTCCCCGGGGTGCTAGCTCCCTTGCAGAGATTACTTTGATGGCTGATCACCTCCCTTTCAATCAACCCTTGAATGCTAGAGGGAGGAGGAAGAAGATGAAAGGATCAAGGAAGAAGATCCAAAAAGCTAGATGCAGCCTTTCCTTTCCTTGCGTTGAATCCCAAACGGAGGAGGAAGAAGGAGACCACCATGGATCTTTTTCCTTCTTGCTTGCGGCTGATCCAAGAGGAGAGGAGAAAGGGGGCGTACGGCCACAAGGGGAGAGCTTCTCATATGAATTAGGTCAGCCCCCAAGCCTCCTCTTAAATAGCATCTAGGGCTCCTATTTGGTTTAGTCCAAATCATAAATCAATTGGGTTCAATCTATGCTAGTCCTAATCCAATTAGAACTTGAATGAACCATGACTCAATTGAACTCTTCAATCCTAATCTAATTAGGAGCCATCTTGATTCATTGGATTAATAATTAATTAGGACTTAAGAAATCCTAATCCAATTAGGATTTGTTTAATTCTAGTCCTAATCCAATTAGGACTCTAATTTGAATTTGAAGTCCTAATCCGATTAGGACTCTAGGAATCCTACTCCAAGTAGGAATCCAAATTTAATTCAAAACTACTAATCTAATTAGGATTATAGGAATCCTACTCCAAATAGGAATCCTAGTCCTACTCCTAATAGGATTCCCAGTCCAAGTAGGAATCCCAGTCCAAGTAGGATTCCTGTCCTAATCCAATTAGGACTCTATGAATCCTACTCCAAGTAGGACTCCTAGTCCTACTCCAAATAGGATTCCCAGTCCAAGTAGGAATCCCAGTCCAAGTAGGATTTCTAGTCCTAATCTAATTAGGACTCTATGAATCCTACTCCAAGTAGGACTCTTGTTTTAAGTCCAATTAATCAATTCCCTTTGTTCCTTCTTCAACTTATTATCAATCAAATTGATTACTTGTGATTCCTAATCACGATTCAACCATCGGATCAGTCATTACTTCTAGTGTGTGTGACCCCATAGGTTCTACTCTGACTGGTAGTGAGATATATTATGATCTCTATCACAATATCATTGAAAACTCCTTTCAATGGATTGGAACGATTCCAACTCTACTCATTAGGGTTTATCGATCATCGAGATAATCCCTGTGAGTCCCACCATCCACCAGTGACACCTAGCAGCATGTAGTGGCTACCCAGTAGAATAGAATGATGAACCTCTAGGTGCAGTTATCGTGTGATACAGTCCTACTATCATGGATCCCTACAGGACGGAGGTCATGGATAACTCGTCAAACCCCTTCGTCTGTCATATGTCAAGATTTATTCGACTCGAGTTCGATAGTGGAAAACTCTTTCTCCACTTTATATTACTGCCCTGGCCAAGGTCTTAGAACTCAGTCTAACAAATCACATAGGATCACTCCTCTTCTATCAAGGTCGATAGATTTCATATAAGTGCATACCCTACTCCTACAGTGAACTTACTGCAGCCAATCTACATTACAAGGACCCATATGACTAGAGACCATGTATACGTATAGTCAAACTACAATAACCTCACTGTGAGTAGCTGAAGCACCGCAGGTCAAAGGACCAGTCATACTACTGCAACATCAAGCAAGTCACTGACGAGTGGATAGACATCCAAGTGACTTCTTGTCTTGGTCACGCTCAGTACCCTTGTTCTCTAACAAGCACCTGCACTATCACTTCAGTGTCCCTACACTGTGGACTCAAGTCTCGTCCATCCAGAAGGAAAATGATCTGTGCACTGATCGGATCGATCACCGTCCTCGTGATGATCCATTGATCAGGAGCATTTAGAAATTAATCACCAATGATACATGGCTCAAATTCTCAACTCTTGAGAATATGCATCATCATCTTATTAATTTCTTGGATGATTCATAGACACATAAATAATATGAATGAAAAGATGCCTTTTATTTATTTAATAATAAATAGTCAAGTACAAAATTATGTTCCTAGAATTAACAATGTGTCAGTCAGATTGGCTTCTAGGGCATACATCTAACACATCCCTTACCACCTCTTGACATTTGAGCTTCTCCCCACTAGTGACCTTTACTTCAAAGGGCTCCACGGCCGCCCCTCTCAATCCAACCTTCTTCACTATTTCGGAGTTGATAAAATTATGGAAAGAACTGCTATCTACCAAGAGTGATACCTCATGTTTGCCCACCCATGCCATCAAACGCATGGTGGACGGTCTTTGTACTCCGGACATGACATGCAAGGATAGCTGGCCTCCTCTCCTTTCGGGCTAAAATCTGCCCCATGTCTTGTTCCTCCTCATCTTCATCCTCCGAAGCATCCGAAGTAGCCTCCTCCTCCTCGGAGCCCACATCTAGAAGGAAAGCTTGGCCGGCTTTGCATTGATGGCCCCGGCCCCACTTATCACCACATTTGAAGTATAGCCCCTTCTTGATATAATCTTGGAGCTCATCTCTAGAAAGCTTCTTGACATGTTGAGGTCGCTCCTTGTTCTTCTTCACTTCTTCTTTCCCCTTCTAAGGCCCTCTTGGTGGTAATGAAGTAGAGGCTTTGTTGTTGAAGCTTTCCTTGGACACTTTCTTCTCCATGCCATAGCTTTGGTCCAAGATCTCGGCCATCCTCATAGCTTCTTGTAATCTTGCCGGTTGCTTCAACTTCAACTTCTTGGCAAGCCAAGGCTTCAAGCCATCAAGAAAAGTACCCAACAATGCTTCTTCCGACCATCCACTCACCATGGTTTGTAGAAGCCGGAACTCATCAATATATGCTTGCACTCTTCCTTCTTGCTTTAGCTTGGCAAGTTGGCCATGATGATTCACAACGGGCGAGGGCCACTATTGTGACATGAACTCCTTCACGAAGGCCGTCCAACCAAGCCGCTTGCCATCTTTCTCATATAGGTCACGGATCCACCTCCACCACCAGCTAGCTCTTTTCTCAAGTTGGAAGCTAGCTAATGTGACCCGATCCCTCCTTGGTACTTCATAAACATCAAAATATTGCTCGGCTTTGTCCATCCACTCATAGGGATCACCACCGCCGAACTTGGAAAAGTCAATCTTCGATTTTCTTAGCCCTCTATCTTGATGTCTTGGGCCCCTAGCATCATCTTCATCATAGTCTTCATTCCTCCTTCTCCCTTCCATGAAGTTCCTCCAGCCTATAGGCCTTCGGTCATGGAGTGGATCTTCCTCGGGTTTACTCCCCTCTTCACTATGGCTAGGTCCCTCTTCTCCTATCCACCTCTCAATTTCTATCCCCCGGGCTTCAATTCTTCCTCCTCTCCTCCGAGGCCTCCGGTGATCTAACTCCTCCATTCGGTTAGCCCGTAGGCTTCCCGCATCACTCCCCCTCTCATCCCTTCCATGACCCCGCCATGAGGCGTGCGGCCATGGCTCCTCATTATTTGATCTTTTATACTCTCACTCTCTTTCTTTTTCTCCAATCCTCCTCTCCAACCTCTCCAAGTAAGCATTCATCCCGGCTAGGGTATTGGATAGATTTTCTAGGGTTCGATTTTGACTTTCAAGGGTTCGGTTTAGGTGGGCCGAACTCTCCTCCAATGCCTCTAGCCGAGCATGGTGAGAATTTGAATTAGCTCCCGACTCCATTGTTTTGCTTCTAACAAATGCACCTCCAAACCTCCTTTGGCCGTCACCTAAGGGATGAACCGACCCTCCTTCTTATATATGTTTTGAAAGGTACACCACTCAATGACCTCCAATTACAATAATGGTTTACAACAAATAAGCCTCACAACCCGAGAGAAACGTGTCGTTGCTCTACTTGCTCCCAACCCGGTGTAGTTAGGAGGGCACGAGGTACTACCAGTAGCCTCCCTCTTGTGCCGTCCCTCTATACCCTAACACCGAATAGTTGGGTCAAATAGTGCCGAGTACTACCAGTAGCCTTTTCGTTGGCACCATTCCTATGATGAGCAAAATAGAAAACAAACCGTCCTCTTTACAAAAAAATGTTCTCACTCCCTTTTGCAAGCAAGGAATTTAAAGTGCTGAAATTTAAGTACTACTTGCAAGTAAAGTACTTATAGCTTACCCTCCCACACTCACAACAAGAAAGTCTAAGTAGTGCAAGAAGTAGTAGAAATGTTAAAGCTCACTTCTAAGCATGCGAGAATGTAGTGCTCCTTAATCCCAACCCGAATCGAAAATTTCTTGGGTTCAAAGGCATTACCTCTTTGGAGAGACCTCCCTTGGAAGTCTTTCAATGAAAGCACCAATGTTGGAGGGTGGTTTTCGGCCCCAAGCCACCACACCAAGTCTTGCACGTTTGCTCTTAGTGGATGACTAAGAGTTGTAGGAAAAGGGCCGAGCGGGTAACGCCGTGGTAGTTGAGCTTGCGCCACGGTGTGCCAAGTTCTTAAGTAGCCGAGGGAATCAAGGCAAGGGGAGGGTCTACTGGTTGCAGCTTAACCCGACCCTTGACTTGAGAAGAAAACAATCAAACTCAAAAGGATATTTGTAGAGATGTTTAGAGGAATGCTTGATTGATTCTATTTCCCAAAATGAAGCTTACAAGCAAAACATATAAGGAAAACTATGATGGATTTCCCCTAGCCCAAGTCTTGGACAAACCCCAAGACCGAATACAAAGAGACAAGGTCCCTCCCAAGCCACTAAGGCCAAAAATACAATAAGTGCTAAGATGTAAGATGTCCAAAATGATCCCCTCCATGGCTTATTTATAGCCTTTCTAGTGTGCCCAAGGGTGACTAAGGCATGGGGGTGTTCATGTCCCATGTAGGGCCAAAGGCTTGGCCAAGGCATGGCCAAGCCTTAGGCATAGGCTGGCAGCTGGTCTGGCCCTTAGCTGGTCCGGCTGTGGCCTTTGCAGGGGGTAGGAGGGCGGCTGGCAGGGTCTGGGCGCTGCTGGGGTAGCAGGCTAGTCGACAGGGGCCTGGCTAGGGCGCTGGGCGCTGTGGCAGGGCGCTAGCAGGGGGTCTGGGCGTGGCAGGGGCGCCAGGGCGCGGCAGGGGGCGCGCCAGGGCGCGGCAGGGGGCGCGGCAGGGCACGCCAGGGCGTGGCAGTGCGCGGCAGGGGCGCTGGCAGGGCGCGGCACGGGCGCCGAGGCGTGGTGCGCGCAGAGGCAGTCGGGCGCGCGTGGGCGCGCAGGTGGTGCTCGCAGGGTCGGTCGGGCGCGCGTGGGCGCGCGCGCAGGCGGGCGCGGTCTGCAGCGAGGTTCGCTGGCCCGAACCTCGCCCGGCCGTGCTGGGGCGCGCGAGCGCGCGCCTGGGCTGCGGCGAGGTTTGCTGGCCCGAACCTCGCCCGGTCGTGCTGGCGCGCGCGGGCGGGCGCCTGGGCACGCGCCCAGTGCCCAGGCTGGCGAAGTTCGCCTGGCTGAACCTCGCTAGGCCTGTGCCCAGCCCCTGGGCGCACTTGGCCTGCTGCTGGCACGGCAGAACCGTGCCAGGCCAGCAGTGGGCGTGCCAAGGGGCTTGGCCTTGCTGTCCATGGTGTGGGCGTTGCGCGCACGTCCTTGGCTTGGCCTTGTTGATGCCGTTTCTCCACTTGGATACCCATGTCGTGGCCGGTCTCCACCCATGTCCAATGACCTTCTATGGCTTCCAACCAAGCCAATTGCCCTTCCTTGGTCCTTTCATGTTCCGGACTCTCCTTAGGCCGCGGTCTTTGTCGGTGTCGCTTGCGGGGGTCCTCAACAACTCGGCCCACGCATCCAGCGCTACGGGGGAAATTTTTTCTGGCCCGCGCGTCCAGCGCTGACGGGGGAATACCCGTACGGTTTTGCCCCACAAAAGGCGTCTTGTAGATGAGGAGGGTATACCTACGGAGAACAGTGCGCCTATAGCTCAGTGGCAGAGCCCTGCCGTCACGCTAGTCAGTATTGTCCTCTTTGGGGGTCCGCGTGGATACTAGCCTCTCAAGGATTTGTCCCCCGCTATAGTTCGCTTTGCGATATTCCTGTGGGGGGGCGCCTCGAGAGGAAAGATGTTTCTCCTCCTTATAAAGCACAGACCTTTCTGCTGCCTAGTCAGTATGGGACTAAATTCGACACCACACCCACAATAAGTGTCTATATTTGACATCACTCATCAAAGATCAATAGGATGAAAAATCATAAAATCAATGGACAATTTTTTTTTTATTGATTTCTATGCACTATTTTCAGGGTCCTCATAGCTAGAGCTTAGGATATAAAGTAAAAAAATTCATTTTTTTCTGAAAAAAATATGTTTACGAATTCATTTTAAACATGCCCTATAAATGGAGGATATTAGAAAATTCCTTTACAGTATTCAGATCGCATGAACTTTGGAATTTGAAAATTAGAAATCATTTGAAGTGTGAACAAGTGGCTTTATATTTACATCCACAAAAAATTTGGGAACACATGTAAAAATAACACTAACCTTTTAAAAGTTATAAGAGTACCTGTCATTTTAAGTAAATAAATAAAGAATAGATTTCATGTCATCATTCTATATCCTATTTGTATTAGGTTCTAAAAGGAGATTATATGGGAAGTAACAAGGCTTAGCCTCCAAAAGATCTTAATATGGGAACTCCTCTCATTGAAGCACCGGTGGTCTAGTGGTAGAATAGTAATTTTCTAATTATCTTTTTGAATTGTCCCTCTCTCTCTCTCTCTCTCTCTCTCGCTGTCTTCCAGGTGAAGTTTAGACCTTACTATTTCCCCTCCCTCTCTCTCTCTCTACTTCCTTTTGCTGTCTGGTAGGTGAAGTTTAGACCTTACTATTTACCCTCCCTCCCTCCCTCCCCCTCTCTCCCTCCTCCTTTTGCTGTCTTCCAGGTGGAGTTTAGACCTTACTGTTTCCCCTCCCACTCTCTTGATGGCATTATTAGGTGTGACTCATTAGATGGCACAGCCAGTTGCAGCTCTAGAAAGTTTGAGCTATGTTGGAATTCGATTACCAATCTATTAATTTAGATAGAGAGTGAAGCTTGAGAGCCATTGCCGCTCTTTGAATTAGAGGTACGGTATGACCAAGTCAGTATATGTCGTGCATAGCTTTTGATATCGATTTCGAAAATTATCGAAGGTCTTGCTTCAAATTTAATCACACATAGAGCCTTTTTCTACAACATAACAGATGAATCAAATGAGTTTTACAAACTGATTCAGGTTACAGAGACCATGAAACTTTGGAGAATTCTGCCGAGAATCTCCCAACATTGGAGAAGCTTCGCAGATGATTGAACGAAATGCAGAAGGATCTTGTTTTTCAGCGTCTTCATAAATTCTGCTAGCAGATAATATTGCACAACAAAACCAAAGTCAAAGCTTTGTTATGGTAGGATGGCTCTTTGCCCTCAGAACTCAATCTTCTAAAGTTCAGAGCTAACCTAATGGTGTTCTGCCTTTCAGGAAAACAAACTTGATGAATCAGTCCAGTCCCAGCGTAAAGTCTAGCGGCTGCTGTCTGCGCCTCTGAAGGAGCCACTACCCACACTCTTGCTAGTTTCTATAAATGACGGGCAGATATAGTCATTCAGTAAAATTAAGAGAGACAATCTTGTCCATTTGGCCAACTAATTGTTGAAGTTGTTTCCTCTCTTAGAAACAAAAAAGAAAAGAAAATGGAGTATTCAAGTTGAATCTAAGTACATCAAATACAGCAGATTCAGCTGGATAGTCCGAATCCATGGAGTCCATTTTTGCATCAACGTCGCATTAAGCCCCTGAACTTTTAGACTGACTAGGGAGAAGTAGCAAAGCAACATGAAAGAATGGAATGGCGGAATCCCATGAGGTTGTTATTACAACAACAGGAATATTATTATTCACCAACCTCAGAAAACTGTCTGAACATGATCTCGCATTACAATTACTTAAAAAGCAATAAATAACAACAGAAGAAACATAGAAAAAAGAATCACATGATTTCAATCGTGGAACCTAACAAACTATAGAATAGCAAGCAGCCTCAAGATCAGAAATCTGTTGGAGGTTTCAACCTTATTAGACGTCGGATCCTACTCTTGTCTGTATTCTCCAGCATCCCCTTCACATAGAAAACAACTCTATATCAAAAGAAGACATAATGCACCATAACACCTAAAACCGAGTTCAAACAAAAAAAAAAGGGAGAGAGAGAGAGAAACAAGAAGACAAAATTGTAGCAAAAGGTGGCAATTGCATCTACAGCAATATGCATTTCTTGCTCATGTCATTCATTCAAACTCAAAGACTGAAGTCTTATTGTGAAAGCTGAAATGCCAGTTTTGACCGATGGTATTCAGTACACTTAAAAGCATGTTGCAGACCCATATATTTGATGTTGAAAACTAACATGTTTTACGTTGAAAGGGGAAATAGGTTACTAATATGGAGGAAAATATCAAACCGTTTAAAATTTCTCTACCTTCCAAACAATTTCATCCAGACATAGGCAAACCTTCCCATACTTGTCGAGGAAGAGGCGTTCGGTTGGAGTTTTCTGACATGCATCCTTCACCGATGATATTATCACATTGATCACTTCCGTCACTTGAGCCCAATTAAACAAGAATCATGAAAGAAGTCAACAGGTGCTATTGTATTTGACAAGATACGGAGAAACAGCTATTTAGGACTCACAAGCCAGTTCATCATATTCATCCTTTCCAACAACATAAATGCAGACATCCCCAAGCATGGTATATACAATATACACAGACCTGAATATAGGAGAGTAAAAATTTCAGGGAAATAATTGAAAGATAAGAAAATGAGGCATAGAACTAGAAGATATAATGGAGGGTAGCCAGTAAACAAAGAGTTCAAAAAATATTGAAAATTAATAAAATGAGGCACAAAACCAGAAAACATGACCAAGGTAGCCTGAATCAACTAGATTTTTTCTCCTGTAATCCAGTACATCACCTATCTTGGGTGCTGCAGTTACTAAGATGAGATAAAGCAACGAAAACAAGCACAAGCATACCTTGCACATTCAAACTGGTACAAGGCAAGAAAGCTTAATCATGTTTACACTACAGGAAAATGGGCCTTTTCCGACGCATTTTTACTGACGCTAGGAGGAAGCGTCGGAAAAAATTTCACCGCTCATATATTTGCCGACGCTTTCATTTAGCGTCGGAAATTCTTCGCATGCTGTATAGATCCCAACTAATAAGGAACCAGGCACCAGCCAGTCCCGGCTTGGTCATATCGAGACGGCCGGGTGGGGGCGAGGCGACGAGCGCTCTCTCTCTCTCTCTCGCTCTCTCGCTGGCTCGCCGTTCTCTGGCTTTTAAAGAAGAGAAGGCGGACGGTAAAAAAAGCTCTCGCTGGCTCTATTTCGTACCCTTGAAAGCTCGGGCTTCTTTTATCGTTGTCGCTTCATTAGAAGGATTTTGTCTTCCTCTTCGCCTCGAGCGAGCGGGTGATCTCGGAAAGGTATGGATCTTTACCCCCATTCCTTTGGTCTTCTTGGAATTAAATCGGCGTAATCTTGCGTTTCTTCTCGGATTTTCGAACCAAATAAGGGTTCTTTTCTGGTTGTTATGCTGATTTTGGATTTCCTATTTTCTTGATCAGTTTTAAGGGTTTTCTTTCTCTTTGCCGATGGAAATAGGTGGCTTTCGGCTCGGATTATGTAATGTGGAAGTATCTGGTGTTGATTTCAGTCGGATCTTTAAACCCAGGTTTTTCTGTACGGATCTTCCTCGTTTTCTGGGGTTTTGTTGGTCTGATTTCGTTGCACTCTGTTTTCTTGTTTTCCTATAAACTTTTTGTTCGATTTTCTGGTATGTATATACTTCAAATGATCTGAGGAACGCAGAACGTTGATCTGCGTCTGTTGATATAATTATGATGTCGGTTTTCTTTTTCCTTGATTTCTAGTCTTTGGGGTTGCTACAGGGGGCTGGCTGAGAGAGTGGTCCTAACTTTGTACATGTTTGTCGGATCAAAATGATGGCAAATTTTGTTACAAGATCCTTGGCGTAAGTAATCCTGTCTTGAATTAGTTTTAGTTTTCTGGCTGTAACATTACATCCGGACAGTAGATCTTCGTTTTATCTGTTATGTTTCTTGTCTTCAGAAATCCTTTTCAAGAAAGTGAATTTAGATGAGAACTCAGAGCGTTTCTGTCTATAGGTTGGTTCTTGGCTATGCTTATCCGGCATATGAATGCTTCAAAACTGTGGAGTTGAACAAGCCGGAGATTGAGCAGCTGAGATTCTGGTGTCAGTATTGGTACGTTCTTGCTACTTGTCGGGTAAAGGATTTCATTTTTCAATTCTATCTTGCTTCTAGTAGTTACTTGTGACTAAAAAGAGAGTTTTGAATTCTTATTCATTTTTCTAGGATCTTAGTTGCTGCGCTGACCATCTTTGAGAGGGTTGGAGAATCTTTTATTTCATGGTAATGTAGATCAGTGGTTTGGAAAGTTGGGATCTATACAGCATGCTTTCTTTACATTTATTCTCCTCTTCCTGCTACAACTTAGGGTCGGAAATTAATTTCCAGAAAGTGAGCATTTTAGTTTCACTGATAAGCAAGAAAGAGGGCATAGATTTATCTTAGCTGGGTCGAAATGCCTATACTCTGATACTGTAATTTCATAGATTTTGAGGAACAAGGTAACCTGAAATATAAATTATCTTCAGATTAACATTATCGATGGTGTTAAATTTCAGGAATTCTTTATTTGGTTAATGTTTGGTTGAAAAGTTCAATTTTATTGCGCATTTGATGAGGAACTGAGATTGATGTTTGGAATTTTGATTGGCATCCTGCAGACTTATCTGGGAATTCAGATTTTTCGGTTCTACTTCAAATGCACCAGATGCTCGGCTGAAATTGCATTCAAAACAGATCCTCAGAATTCGGACTATGTTGTTGAATCGGGAGCATCCCGAAATTTTGAGCCTTGGCGGGAAGAGGACGAAGTGAGTGATTTACATAATGCTCCGTAGCATGTTATATTGCTGGGTTTGACTAGTACATGTTCTGGGGTATTCTTGATATTTGATATTTTCGCAATAGAATTGTGGTTTCAATTCCAATATCTTATGTTGTGCTTTCATCAGGCAGTAGAAAAAGAGAAGAAGAAAAGAGCTGCTGAAGAGATGGGGGATGCGATGAAGTCACTGGAAAACAGAGCAGTGGATTCAAAGAGAGATATGGACATACTTGCAGCACTAGAAGAAATGAGGTCTATGAAGGTATAAAACCTTTATTAGGTATGTTAGAAGAGTGAGAAGGGTTTTCCCCCAAAAAAAGTGTAGATCAAGTGGGAAAGGGAAATAGTTTTCTTCAATCATTTTCCATATTGAGGGTTTAAATATATTCAGCGATTTCTCCCTCCTAAGGTAAATAACTATATGTATTTGATGACTATACATAATTATTATTTTGCATGAGTTAATGATTTTCATATTCCTAACTTCTAAAGTTTCTTTTTTTTTTTAGGTTCCTGATACTTCAACAGCTCGCAGAGATGATGATGGGGCTGAATGCGGTCCCTGATATTTTTTAGACTGTTATTTAATGAGTTTTATATGTATCTTTCTTATATTTTTCAAAATACATTGTAATTCTAAACTTATGTAAATTTAATCTTATATGACAATATGAATGTTTCGAATGATCTGTATGTTTGTCTTGATGTAAATGTAATGCAGGTTCATATTGCTATAATATGTTTTTTAATATGCTTTTGTTTCTTTTTTTTAAAAAAAAAATCTACTCCCGACGCTTTAAAGCGTCGTTAAAAACCATCTTTGGCACGGACTGGCACGCCATCGCCGACGCTTAAAAAGCGTCGGTAAAAATATCTTTAGGCGACGCTATATAAGCGTCGTTATAGCATGGTTTTACCGACGCTTTAAAGCGTCGGCGAAAACCCAGGCTTTCTTTGGACTTTCCTGACGCTTTAAAGCGTCGGCGAATCTCAATTTGCCGACGCTTTCATTAGCGTCGGGAAAGCCCTTTTTTTGCCGACGCTTTCTATTGGCGTCGGCAAAAACATTTGCCACTCCAGTATCGCCAACGCTTTTACGACGCTTCTGTTTGCGTTGCGGGAACTTTAGCCGACGCTTATAAGCGTCGGTAAAGATTATAAAAAGCGCCGGGAAAAATGAGATTTCTTGTAGTGTTAGAAGGCATCATCTTTCGTGTGCAAGAAATATGTATAATATTTAGTTCATAAAGCAGCACCATAGATATTGGTTTCCATCTTCCAGCTGCAAAAATGGATCTATTTCCACTTTTCTGTAAATCTAGAGTTGAATCTATTGGTGCACAAGGGTCTGGTCTCAGCTATAACGAGGCTTTCCCATGTGTCAATTCCTTCCATAAACTATTTCTCAAGCCTTATTCAGGCTCACTGTAGCCTCTGATACTTCATTTACGATTTAGCTCCTTTCCAGTATACAGAAGAAGACCAATTTTCTGCTTGTCTAGCTTTTAACGCTGAAAAGATACGAGTTGTGGGATTTAAGTATAAGATACCCAAATTAAGTACTAAGAAAATGAAGCTCTAGACCCCTGGTGGTTAAGGCCCTTAAATGATTGATACTAATAAGATCATGGTAGCAAGTTTTGTTGTTTGGATTTATCTTTCACATGCATATGTATGTAATCAGCATATAAAAGTGTAAAGAGTGACACTTTACGGTTGGTTCCTCATTGTGGAGATCCATAATGTACAAGAAAACTATCCAAGTATCAATTGCAGCAAGCTCATAAAGAAATTCTTGTTACACAGTCTAGTAACATAAAGCTTAAGAGTCTTGATGCTTTGAGGGATATTCGCATACTTGTGTGAAGCAACAAAGAGCTCTTCACTTTTAGCTCCTCTGAGATTCTCTGCTCCCAACTTTACCAGGAAAGACCGCCAATGTAGTCTTTCTTCAGCGGGAACTCCATGAAAGCTTCATCATAAGAAATATTATGCATAGATGACATGAAGTTTAGTCAGTCATCAAATGAGATCATGAAATTGTAGCATGCCAAAGAAAGGATTCCTTCCAACCCTAATGAATTTCATCAAATAAATCAGCTAATATGCAGATCTAAGATTACGAAAAAAGCTATTGATTTTGGAAGTATTCACTCTATTCATCTATAAGAAAAAAAAAAAGAATCATCACTTAAGCTGTTATTTTAGTATTATCAGAAAGAAAAGGGAAAACTCCAAGAATATTCTCCAAATTTGCCTCTTTTATTGTATTAGAGGATACCCCAGTCAATGGAATACATCAACTCTGGTAAATCTGAACTGGATCAATGATTTGTATATAGTAAAGGAGTATCATGGCATTGGAATAATCATAATTTAATCACCCTATAAATCACATAGTAGAAGAACCACATTCCATTTATTAAACAAAGAACATCATTTGAGAACCAATTTCTCTGGTTCTTTTGTTTACCAAACAAATAAAAAGAAAAAAAAAGGATAAGAAAAGCACCAAATAAACAGAAGTCCATTCATTATTCATTGCTTTGTGTTCTTTTTGTCATTCCCAGACCAAAAATTGGCATAACAAGACGAGAAGCTTCCCATTGAAAGAATTTTTGATTTCTGAAAAGAAAGAAAGATTTCTTTCAAAAAAAAGAAAAAAAGGAAAGGAATTCAGATTAAAAACTCATCCAAAAAACAGGGGGAAAACTGAAAAGTCATCTTTTTTTTTCTTTTTTTAGGGAAAGGGGGAAAAAATCAAATAAACTGAGATCGAGATTCGAGTTCCGGCGCGAATAGAGATCATGGGGGAAGGATTGGATGGTGGAGATTCAGAGCTAACTGTTCGATAAGGATGTTACCGTCGGTGTTGGCGAAGAGAACGGCCAGCAGCATTCTTACCCCCACAACTTCTGCTGCATTCGCCGAGGAGATCATAAAGGGAAGAGGATTTAAATTCTGAAATGAATTAGTACACCTCACCTGGTGTCGATTTATTTTTTTTAATTAATAAGGAGAGGGTTTGACTTTTTCAAAATGATATTATTCTAATTTTAAAAATTATATGTTAAAATATCTTTCCAACAAAGTATTCATGAATAAATATTATATGCCTTTCTCTCAAAATATCTCTCTAATATTGTAGGCTTATCGAACTATGGTTTTAAATGACCACTATAAAGCAAATCATCATCGTAGAAACCTTAGAAAGAAACACAATATGATGGCTAAAATTCTACTTGATTGGTTGAGATTTCTTTGAGTTTGTATTGAATATGTATAGCATATATAAGAGTAATTATAGGAGAAAAATAAAGTAGCAATTCGGTAGAAGAGAAATAATAAGAAGATTACAACAATAATTTTAATTTGAATGGAGAGATTTAAGCTAAGTTATTATCTCCCTTCAAGTTGAGCGTTCGGTTGAATGTGAAGCTTGGAGTGTAAAAACCGAATGCGGTTGGAGTGAAGACATTTGGTGAAAATGCTAACGACTTGATCTGCAAAAGAGATGAATTTGACATCCAAAAGCTTATGACTTACCTGCATAGTGATAGTCGATCTCAATATATTTAGTTCTCGTATAAAAAACTAAATTGAAGGTGGAGAGATGGCATAAATATTTTCAACCTAAATTAAAGAAACAGAGTAGAGAAGCATATGCAATTCACACATGAGAGAACATAACCATTGTAGTTTAGCAGCAATTTGGGCAAGGCATCCATACTCTGCTTTAGTGGATAATCGAGCAACTGTTGTTTGCTTTTTAGCACTCCAAGAAATAGGGTTAGGTCTGAGAAAAATACATAAACCACTTGCTGAGCATCTATCAATAGGAATGCCAGCCCAATCTACATCCGAATAAGCGAAAAGATTTAATGGGCCTGGTCGTAGCTGAAGCCCAAAAGTGATGGTAACTTTGAGAAATCGAAGTATGCGTTTGACTGCAACCATATGAACCTCCATTGGATGTTGTAAAAATTAACAAACCTGATTGTTTGAGAAAGCATTATCCGACTGTGTCAGAGTTATATATTGGAGGGCTCCAACAATAATCAGATAAACTGAAGGATCATCAAGAGGAGGGCTATCCATGTGGCCTGGCTTTTCGATAAAGCAAGAACTTGAACATGGTTTGCATCCAAGCATGTTGGTGCATTGTAACAAGTCTAGGATGTATTTGGATTGATGTAGAAAAATTTCATCACTCGACCGATCCATTTGGATGCCAAGAAAGTAAGACAATAAGCCCATATCCTTCATCTTAAATGAATTGGCAAGTTCAATAATGAGTTTGCAAAGAGCAATATTATTATTGCTAGTGAAAATGATATCATTAATATAAAGAAGAAGATATAATATAATGCTGTCATGATGATATATAAATAATGAAGGATCTGATTCTGAAATAATGAATTCCAACTCCATAAGTTTTGAGCCAAACTTTTCATACCAAGCACGAGAAGCTTGTCGTAAATTGATTTGCGCATCTAACATATATGAGTGGGTTTTGATGAATCAATATAACTAGAAGGTTGAGACATAAATACCATTTCTTGAAGGTCACCATATAAAAAGGCATACTCTATGTCAAGATGATAGAGTAACTAATTATGAGTTAAAGCTATTATGAGAATAATTCTAATTGTAGTATGCTTAACAATGAGACTGAATGTTTCAATAAAATCAACTCCAGGTTGTTGGTAAAAGCTTTTGGCAACCAAGCGAGCTTTATATTTGTTGATGGATCCATCTGGGTTGTGTTTAATTCGAAATATCTACTTGCAACCAATAACATTCATGTTGGGCTGAAAAGGAACAAGAGTTCAAGTTTGTTGATAATGAAGAGAAGTAAATTCAAGATCCATAGCACGTCTCCGGTCCAAACTTTTTGAGGCTTGTGTATAACATGTTGGTTCAATAGAATAGGACATAGTAAGAGCGGTTGGGAGAGGGTGGTAGGTATGGCATAGTATTTCGTTCTTGGAGATACTCGATTGAGATTAGGTAGTCATAGGATGGGTGCGTTGTAGTGGGTTGGATGGTTGGTTAGTATGGGAGGGGAGTTTGGTGATGGGGGGTAGTGGTGGTGGTGGTGGAAGAGGAGGAGGGGTAGGAGGAAGAGATTCGGGGGAGGGAAGGTGACAGGTGGTCTTATGTTGAGGTGGTGAAATGGGTTCAATTGAGATGCTTGTGTTGTCATGTAGTGTAATGGTTGAATTAGATATTGTTGCCATGAAAGAATCCTGAGATCGATATGTTGTACCTACAGAGTGAGCTGAGAATGTATAGTTATTAGTAGTCCAAATAGTGTTGGTAGGAGTAGGGAGCTGAGGTAACTACATAAAAAGGGAATCAAGAGTAGAAATGGGATTGTGAGAGGCTAATTGAGATGATGATATGGTTGAAAAAGAGAAGATATGTGCATCAATGGCGACATGACGTGATATATATATTTTTTCTTTTACCAAATCAAAGCATCTATACCCTTTGTGAATAGTGCTATATCCCAAGAAACAATATTTACTAGATCAAAATTTTAGTTTATTGGACTTATATGGGCGAAGCCAAGAAAAACATAAACAACCAAAAGCTTGTAAATGGGAATAGTTTGGAGATTTTTAAAAAAGTTTCTCATATGGAAAAATTTTGCGATGAGAAATAATAAGCATTCGATTTATTAAATATACTGCATTAGAAAATGCTTCTAACCAGAATTTTGGAGGAAGCAATGCATGAGCAAGAAGTGTAAGTCCGATTTCAACAATGTAACAATATATTTTTTTCGACAACACTATTTTGTTCTGGAGTATGCATTATGCGATGAAAAGACAAAAAATGCTTAAGAGTGTTGCTTTTGAATTCACCACCCTTATTAGAATGAAAGATTTTAATTTTAGTATTAAACAAGTTTTCAACTTGTGCTTTAAAAGAGACAAATATATCAAAAAAAATAAGATTTATAACACATGGGAAACAACCATGAATAACGTAAAAAATTATCAACAAATAATACATAATAAGAAAAGTTTGAGCATGAAAGAGCATGGGAAGGTCCCTAAACATCACAATTATTTCTAGAGGACACTAAGAAGCCGAAACAGATAATAAAAATAACAATTTTCTACTTTTCCTAATTGACAAGATGAACATAGAGTTTGTCTTGGTTTATTTGAAATTGAAGAAGAGGACAAAATAGAGGATTAGATATCATGAGATGGATGGCCGAGACGATGATGCCAGAGATCAACAAAGATGTGACGGCTCACATGGGCCGCTGGTGTGAGGATCCGTGCGGGCATGTATTTAGTCCCACATCAGTTATTCGTTGGGTAGATATTGGGTACTTATATAGAATCAAAAAATTCAAATAATATCTTCCAGCCAGCCATTTTGGATGAGATCCTGGATTGTGATTGTGACAAATAGTATCAGAGTAGACCAGGCCTATAATCTATATTGACTAGGCGACATTGCAGCACGGATCCATTGGGGCTAACTACAGGTTGATCGTGGTACTTGTGATTAGATTTGAATGGATTTGAACCCTTAACCTGACGAGGACTTCGGGGCTTAAATGGCGGGAGTATGTGAGGATCCATGCGGGCGTGTATTTAGTCTCACATTAGTTATTCGTTGGATAGATCTTGGGTACTTATACATGATCAAAAATCCAAATAATACCTTTCGGCTAGCCATTTTGGATGAAGTTCTAGGTTTCTACAGCTGGTGAGTGATCATATACATCTTTTGCTAAAAAATGGAAATGATAAAGTCCATTCTTAGTCATCCTGCGATACAATGTTGCTCCTATATTCTTGTCCTTGACAACAAAGCCAAATTCATCAAACAAGAAACAACAGTTATTATCATGAGAGAAATGGTTTGTGGATAAGAGATTTGTTGAGGCTTTAGGACAATGAAGAATATTAGACAAGTGAATTTAGTTTTATGGCTCGTGATAGAAGATGAACCAACATGAGAGATAGACAAACCTTATCCGTTGCCAACTTGGACACTGTCAGAACTACCATATTTTGATGAGACATTGAGGTCGGCGATGATATAGTGAGTGGCACAAGTGTCAGAATACCAAGTATTATCGTCAATAAGTGAGGGAGCGGTCGCCATAGTTGCAAGTTTCTTTGGAGGATAGCAACCTTGATAAGCAATCGATAGTAATGTGTCCAACCTTATTGTAAATTTGACAGGTTGGGTGAGTAAACAGTGAAGAATGACCATGTGAGGAAAAAAAATGAGAAAACTCATTATGAGAGGGAAGCATGCCTTCACTTGAAGGATGATTGGGATGCCAGCCATTGTTATGATGCTGATTATTCCCATGGTGTGTAGAACCACGGCCTGGATTGAATATTTTGGTAGGTCTTGAGGTAATAAATGCAGTAGTAGATTGCATGGAGGCCTCTTTTACGAGACTAATTTCCTCACAGATTAATAAGGCATTGATTTCTTCAAGAGAAAGAGAATAGGTGCGAGCACGAACCTGCATTGAAGAAGAGAATGAGAGATAAGATGGAGGAAGTCCATCTAGGATGCAGATGAGCAAATCGTCGTCACTCACTGGTGATCCACATGCAACTGGCTTGTTGGCAAAAACTTTGAATTGCTAGAGATAGTTTTGCATAAAGGATGATCCCTTTTTAATGTGATGAAGCTACCATTTTATAATCATGATATGAGAAGGAGCAAGGGAGGCAAAACGATGAGAGAGAGCATCCCAAGCTTACTTTATTGAGGTGACGCCAACAATATAAGGAAGTGATGATTCGGATAGTGTAGCATTGATCTAAGAAAGAAGCATTGATCACATTCATGCCATGAAGCATAGCTTGGATGCATTGGAGAAGGTGGTGAAAATGAGCTATCATGAAGGACATAAGCTTGTGTCTCTGTAAAATTGGTTCAAAGAGAGACTTCTAAAGGAGATAGTTGCAGCCATCAAGCTTGATTGGGACTAGATTTGAGATATTGGAGATTACAAGAGATGTAGATGGAGAGGATTCAAGTTCAGGTGAAGAATGTGATGTTGCTGACATTGTTGGGATAGAAATTTCTGATATGAGAAGAAGGGTTGGGTTTGCAGAAAGAAGACAGTTATGCCAAGATGGGCTCCAATTCTAAGAAAGAAATGCAATGTAATGGCCAAAATCCCACTTGACTGTTTGGAATTTCTTTGAGTTTGTATTGAATATATACAGCATATACAAGAGTGATTATATGAGAAAAATTAGGAGAAAATTACAATAGCAATTCAAATTCAAAATTTGAATTGAATTTGAATTTGAATAGAGAGAAAGTAGAAGAGAAATAATGAGAAGGTTACAATAATAATTTGAATTCAAAAATTGAATTTGATTGGAGAAATTTAAGGTATGTTATTACTTTTCATGTGCAATACCAAATATTGCGCAATAAATTTTAGGATAGGTTTGGTTGGGAGCAGTTGGGCTCTAGAATGGGAATGGGTAAGTAACTCCCATTCCAACCATTTGGTTTTAGGAGTCCTATTTCCATTTTGATGGAAAATCGGATTATCTTAATCCTCCAAAATCTAATCCTAACTCTCTCCAGTATTCAAATTTCATTCCGATTCCAAATCACAAACTAAATATATCGAGAAATATGACCATTCCAATTTCTATTCTAATCCATTCTAATTCTAATTTCAATCTCAAACCAAATGCACCCTTACAGTATTCAACTACTTATAATTAGAAGTTTCATTAGTAAAAAAATTCTTCTAAATCAGAAATTCACATAAACATAACAAACGATAATTTCACACTCATTGTAACAATCATAACTTCATAGATTCAAAGCATCTCTAGCTAATATGAGAACTAAGAGAGTTTCCATCTCCAAACCCACCATTCATAACTACAGCAGAATTGAAAATAATTTGGCCAATCAATATTATGTTGAACATAATTTACTTAAGGGGATTGTAATTTTTCTACATCTGTACTAAAGTTGATTGGAGAATAGTCTTACTTTGAAATCCATTTGTAATTCATAAACTAAATATATAATTTATGTTAGATTGACTCCTTATTAAAATAGTTATAGATAGGTTCGTCATTTCTGTATCTAGGCTATGGATTTTGAGTGAATATATATATATATCAAAGAATACAAATTTAGCAATTTTTAAATCATTTGATTATCATGCACATAATGCTATACCATGTTCAAGCTTCTAAGTATGTTTCTGAATTTTTGACTTAGGCAATTCTTTCATATTTTTCATGAAATGATTGGTAACATTAATAAAATTTTTAAAAAAATAGATCTCGACTTTTACATCAACTCTATCTTCTATTGTTTTGCCTGATTTTTCTCGAATAGAGAGCTACATCCGGTCAAAGTCTTACCCCAAAAGAAAATTTTTGATTTGAGCAGCTCGTTTCAGACCCTAAATAAAAAAAAATTGACCCGATTTAACCTCCTATGACGTTGGTCCAAAGTTGTAGATCTCGAAAAGATACCCAATTTTAAAAAAAGATTATTTCAATCGGGCATCATATGACCAAATTATGGTCTTCTGAAGTTTGGCCTGCAACTCAGTTTCTCGATATGGTGAATCTCGCTTTTGAACTTTGTCCAGTCCTGCTCGTAGTAGCCAAAATGATCCATATCGAGTTCGGCAATCTTCTTGAATACTCGTAGGGGCCAAAGTGATCTACATCGAGTTTGGTAATCTCCTTGGATAGTCGTAATAGTCAAAATGATCTACATCGAGATTGATGATCCTTCTGAATATTTGTAGTGGCCAAAATGATTCATATCGAGTGTAGTGATCCTTTTGGATCAGTAAGTGTTATATCATACTTGCAAGATAGGAAACTAGACATGATGAGGTTTTTCTTTCTTTCTATAAGATTTAAACTAGCTCACACTGAAATTATTTTTAAATATTATAGAAACATAGGTCGAATATGGCTTATGATTCTTAGATTCTACTGGATTATCCAAACAAATTTTTAATATTTTCACCAGCTTCTGAGCTTGCTTGCATATCAAACTTAATTTAGCAGGATCTTGATCCATCTTAGGTCCAAGGTCAAAAATCCGAGCCTGAATCTTAGCGACGCGTATGGTACACTTGAAGAGGGAGGAAGAGTCAAGAAAAAAACAAAAAAATCCAAAAGGACAAGTTGAAGATATAGGAACCGTGTTTGACGGACATACTTCGGCGGGGCCGACGACCGGGAGGCGCTGGCGTCCGCTGATGTAAACGGAGTAAACGAAGGCCCGCTCGGAATTTTCCACGGCGCTTCGCCCTTTTCCTCCGCCTTTCGGCTTTAGACGTGTCGAATTTTCGTTGGCATGGTCCACAGATGACGTGGTGAACCTGGTTCAACCGTTAATTTTTCCTTCCTCCATGGCTCTCTGTTGATTGGCTGCTCCGTGCGGGCCCCGGCGTATGGACCAATTAACTTTTACTCCCCTGCATCCCTCTGAGAGAGAGAGAGAGAAGAGGAGCCTTTGGCTCGAAAATCCTCGAGAAAAAAACAAAAAAGAAAAAACTCTTTTTTTGGTTCTAAGCTCGGCAAGAACCTTTCGTGCTTTGCGAGCTAGAGGGAGAGAGCAGTATCGGGCTTCGGGCATGGGGCAAGCCTTCCGGAAGCTCTTCGACGCCTTCTTCGGCGTTAAAGAGATGAGAGTACGCCCGTCTTCCGAGTCTTTTTGACTTTTTTCTTCATTCACGATTTCTATTTTGTTTCATACGAGTTAATCTTTGGTGTATTCTCTCTGTTCCTTCGCCCAAGATTCTTCTTAAAGTCTTCTCTCTGAGTTTCTTGAATCAATGGGAGGATGGTTTTGGGGGGAAAAAAATGTTTTTTTAGGGAAAATATGCTTAGGTTTTGAGAAGTTCGAAGGGGAACCAAGTGTTGGAGTGTAATCTTGATTATTTGGCACGTATTTCTATCTTTTTTTCTGTAATTCTGAAAGAACCAGGCGGAAAAATTCGAACTTTTCTGCTAAGACTGAAGCAGCCTTTTTTTTTCCAATTGATCGGATATGACTTTATGTCGCCTGATAATTTGACAAATTCCTGCAAAATTTGCTCTTTCTACCATTTTTTTTAATTATATACCAAATTTCTACCAAAGCAATCTCTAAGTTTGGCTGCCTCCAGATCTTGTGCAGCTCATTGCATATAGTCTATATGTTATTTTTGGGATTGTCATCTGGCAGCGCGCATGGTACATCAGTCCAGTCAATTCTAACGATACTATTCATTAAAAGGTTTCAATAAAAGTTTTAGAAAGAGATTCTATCAAAAAATAATGTCTAAGAGATCCCTAATGCCGAATTGAGACTTTGAAGGACCGAATCATCCACCAAGAGTCAATTTTAAGAACCTATTATGAGGTTTTCCCACTTAACTTATCCAATGTACTCAGTTGTCTCATGCTGGAACTTCCTATACTGCCTGATATTCCTGAGCCCAATGGATGGCATTTGTGCCCCTCATCTCTCTTCACTCATGAAACCAAACCTGTATCCCTTTTTTCATGTGAAGCACACATAAATATTAGTTACTGATTTTTCACCCAATTCGGGAGGGACTATACTTCGACATCAAGTGTGAGCTGTATGAATTTATATTTCGGGGATAATTTCCTCATTTTTGCTCTGTACTTTGCTCCATTTTCTTTTTGCTTTTTAAATCAATTTGAGTTTCAACCATTTTTAGTCTAATTGTTTGCTTGAATTTAACTCATGTAGGTTGTGATGCTCGGGTTGGATGCAGCCGGTAAGACAACCATCTTGTACAAATTGCATATTGGAGAAGTGCTGTCGACAGTCCCAACTATTGGTAGGCACTTCATAGCTACTGCACATCCTATTTATCAAGATTTCCATCTGGTTTAATTAACCACATGATATTCGAGTCTTCTTGCTGGAAAGATGTTTTCTGAATTAGTATGACTTAGTATGATAATTTCTTGTATTAAAGTTTTGCAGTAGTTTTATTTCTTGAATCGAAGGTCAGGGAGCTGTAAATAAAATGATTCTGTTGAACAGCTTTCACCAAGGCTCTGCAGGAAGGGCATCAAATCACGAGACATACAATGACGACTGATGACTTTAAGGCAACTTGCATCCAAATCCTTGCAAGTTTATAATCCTCAATATTGGCTATCCTTGACATGGACATCTGAAGAAGCTGGATATGATAACTCTTTGATGAAGGATTTCTTTTTTCTATTCCAAGATCTTTATTCTTAGCTTTTAGATACTAATGCAACTGGTTTAGAATGCACTATTTTGTTGCTGGAGGTCTATCACTTAATTTTTAAGTTATGCTTCAGTGTTTTCTTTGTTCTGAGATCAGATAATTGATTGTTGAAATCCATTAAGTTTGTTCTGGGCTCAAGATGCTAAATGCAAAATCACATGGGTTCTTTTACTATTCATACTAAATAATCTGCCAACAAACAATGTGAGTCACCATATTTTAGCTTGTGCATGTGATTTTCTTGAATTAAATTTAGAAAACAATGGGCAAGTTATCAATATATATAGTTCATAAAGCAAGAATGATCAAACACCATGGACTAAATTTTTGATTGGCCTAATTATTTGAGGTAATCTTGTAACAAGGTTATCAAGATTTGTTTCAGTTTTTTTCTGTTAGATAGTTCATTTTCCTATAAAGAACCTGGTTGTCATCCCCTCTTTGATTAAACTCTTCTCCAAGTACAGCAGGATGTTGGAGGGTTGTTCCTTAGTGTCATAATCTTAAACTGCATGACTAACAAGGTCGGATTTCCTTCCTGCAAACTTCTTATTCAGACCTACTAGCATACCTCTCTCTTGCCTAATATTGCCTTTTTTTAAGTATTTTCCATCAATGTACAAAGGGTTGATATCAGAAGTTTTTTTTTTTTTTTTTTGGAAAAATGCAAGTCAAAAAGTATGAACTTTAATGAATAATAGACTGATCCTTAAAAGTTGACACCATACAGATAGGATGATGCTTGCAAATAAAGGTTGTTTTGCAGGGTTCATGGTCCATCTGGCAGTTTCTTGATCCTAGGATGCCGCCTAGCAATGTAAAGCCATACGTTGGTGCCAATTGGTCTGCAGGAAATTCCTAAGTCACTTTGGGTTGGAATCTCGGGGTGTGCAGACAAGATAGGTTTATGGAGTATGTTCCATTCTGTCCCAAGACCTATAGGTTAAGTTTTTGGAGGTAGAAGTTCATTAAAGAAAAGAAAGTGCTTTATTAAATTGAGAATTTAAGGCTTCCTAGAGACCAGGAAAATAAATGAATTAGTGGAACAGGTTTTTAGGTGTGAAGAAATGATCTAGTTCAGAATAAAACAATCTTTGAATTCATTGATATTAAAGAACATTTTCATCGATAATTAAAGATAAGTTTTATGGATGCTTTGAAGGCTTATGTAGGATTTGACTGTGATAAGAAATTTAAGACTACAGCCAAATGAAGCGATTTAATAGTTGACACTCTATCTCTGTCACAATCAACTTCTCAGTAAAAATGTTAGCTTATCTAATATTCTGCCGTCTGCTATACTTCGGTGGAAGATTATGTACTCAGTTTATCAGTTGTCGATTAGTGGGACTAATCCCTGACTGCTGAGGTTGGCCTACCACTCCATTTTAATTTATGCGTAGGACCTCTTGATGAGATTCAGATTATACAAGTTTTGCTGGTATCTTTAAGAACGCAGCCCAAATTTTTCCATGTATCATCCTGAAATTACGAGTAGGGCTAGCTAGATTTATAGGTTGCTACTCCATTCTTCTAGTACAGGCAGTATACATGTTCATTCTTTGTAAATTGCTTCTCTTTCATTATGTACAATTACAATTTTTAATTCTTCTCCAGTGTCAGTACTAAAACTCAGCTTTCTTGTAGACACTTACATGTTTTCTGGGTGAATGGTGATGACTAATTCCAACTTTTTAGATCAATGATGTTTTCTATAAGGAATTTTATCTGGGTATTTTTGTCTCTTTTTAGCTCAAACAGTTAGTTGGAAAAAAAATTTTGGAGACTTTATGAAAATTATTTCCTTAAAAAAAGTCTTTGACAGTACCATCTTAGGACTGAACTTGAGATCCCCAACTTTTCTAAAGCTGAGGTTTTTTCCAGTGGTTAATTCGAACATGCCAAGTGGAAGCCATATGCTAGTATAGACGAAAAGGATTTCTTTTATGCTTTGTTATCTTGTAGAAATGTAGTTTTAGGTTTTTATATCTGCTCTGAATGGACACAGCACAACTCTCTCTTTTTTCCCCTTTTCTTTTCTTGCAGCTGCATTGGTTTATTTTATGATCCATTATAGTTTGTTCACATATTATGCACTAATACTAGTTTTTTTGACTCCTATGATTCTCTAATCCCAGACTACAGACCATTTTCATGTCTATTTTCTTATTTTATTTTGTAGGTTTCAATGTAGAGAAAGTTCAATATAAAAATGTGATGTTTACAGTGTGGGATGTTGGTGGGCAAGAGAAACTAAGACCCCTGTGGAGGCATTACTTTAACAATACTGATGGGCTGGTAACAACATCTGTCTGTAAATTACCTTCTGGTTTACTGCACAGTGATATCCCTTAGTAGTTCTACTAAAGGAATTTGATGTCTGCCCTTCCTTGCAGTTGTACATCAGTTGTAAATTAATTGTTCACTGAAGTCTTGGATTGGTTTCTTTTAGCGAAGTGAATTAAAGTTTCTTGGCTGAAACATGTACTGTTGTCTACTAAACATATAAAGTCTACTGATTCCAAGCTTACTTCTATTGAAATGTTTTATGATATTTAAATTTGTGTTTTAGTATGTTAGCCACGTGTCTGGTGCATAATGACTTCAATGTGAATTTGTTTATAATCCATTCAGCTTCCACCTTCTCCATTATATGCATTAAATATTATGCTACAGCCTATGCTATGATATTCGCATCTAACTCTTTGTTGATCATCCTCTATAAAATGCTGACATCCATCATTTTAAGCAAGTACCACTGAATTTGCTGTGTAGTTGAATTGTTGTCTCATGTTACATTGCATAGTGGACATAGGGTTGAATAATATTTCCATAAACTTTAAAACTTATTTCTTAAATAAATATTTGTTTTCTGAAGCCGTATGTCCAGTAATTGTTCACTGGTTGGAAAACCAAGCAAATGTCAGCTTTCACAAGTTTTTTGCTATATCTCACAATCAGGGGTAGCCTTTTTTTACGTTGCTTGAAAATGCTTAAATAGCACACCTGTTCTTCTTTTAAATGTTTGGTTTTACATATAGAGGGTTAGATTTAAAGCTACAGTTTTTCTTTTATCAACGAACTTTCAAGATTTTTTAATGATTTCACATGCTTGCAGATCTATGTAGTTGATTCCTTGGACAGAGAAAGGATTGGAATGGCAAAACAAGAGTTTCAGGTGTAGAATTTTATGTTTTAAGAATTAGCTAATCATGTGTAATGTAGTTTTGCTACCTATGAAAATGTCATTCGCAGTACTGAGCCAATCCTTTTTTGCTAATCTCTTCTTTCAGGCTATTATCACGGATCCTTTCATGCTGGACAGTGTTATATTGGTATTTGCTAACAAACAGGACTTGGTAAGTCAAACCAGCGGCTTGGAAATCAAAAGAGCTTGGTGCTTTACTAAATTAGAAATCCATAGAATGCTCACAGAAACCTAGCACATCATCCTTAAATTCATTTTAGGATCATACAACATAAACAGGGTGATTTTTTTTTCTTTTTTTTGTTTTTTTTTTTGGAATTGTAGTCCTTGCATGTTTTACTTTTCTGGCCAACCACACTTCAGCATGCTTGACTTAAAACGGATTCTTTTTCTCTATGCCACAAATTTTAAATGAACATATAGCAGAAGACAAAGATGCTCCAAAAGCTAGACCTTGTAGATCAAGAAAAATATTTAAGGGAAAAAAGGCATCCTGGTTTTTGCACTGTAGGTACACATACAAGAAAGATTATTCCATATCTGATTTATGAAGTTCAACTTAATGCTTGTTCTCAAATGCTTCTCCCTCCACAACACTAACCCAGAATAATAATAATATTCTTTGATGCTGATTTCTCTTTTATAATTACTTTGTTAGCTGAAAGGTTCTCTGAACATGATAAACTGATATATCTTTATTAATGCTGCCATTCGTCATTGCATCCATTGCTCATGTCAATATCATATCCATGGGTTCTGAACTCAATATACCAGTGATCTCCTAAGATTCCTCCAATGACCTAAATCTTAAAATTACCATTATTACAATGCTTGTTATTATTACTATTTGTGGATTCTCCTGCATCCTGGTGTCTTATTTAATCTTCTCCTTAGAAATTGAATACAAAATCAAAGTTCAAATCCATGATATACTTGAGTGAGTTTTCAACCATAAGAAGCAGTAAGTTAAAATTTCTCCAATGGAAACAACAAAGAAAACCAAGTATTTTTTTAAACCTAAGGGAAAATGTATAGGCTATCGATGTCATAGCTAAAGCTACCTTTCTCATTGAGAGGGTTTTTGTCAGTCAACTTGATCTTGAATTTGTTAGAAAGGAAAAGGACATTTCACTTCACTGAAACAATTCATTTATCTAACACGGATTAGAGGTGGCAATCTGTACATGGTCATTTAATTTCTCAGAGTGAACTGTGGCCTTTCATTCTCATCCAGAAAGGGGCAATGACCCCAATGGAGGTTTGTGAAGGACTGGGCCTATACGATCTGAGGAACCGGATATGGCATATCCAAGGAACTTGTGCTATTAACGGTGAAGGCCTTTATGAGGGACTGGACTGGCTAGCAACTACATTGAAGGAGCTGAAACCCTTTGGACGTTCCGTGTCAGTTGGCAGCTCCTCATTCTGATTGCAAAGGTCAGAACCATATTTTCAACAATTTTCTTTTCTGTATACATTTTTCACTGCCTATGTTCTTTTTGGTTGTTTGGGTGCCAGCTCTGGTCTAACTTACTCTAACATGCAAGCTTTGTGGATCACACCCTGTATGATATTAAACCTGATGTTCTTAATGAAATTTGATGAATGCTCCTCCCAGCTAAATTTCTGTGATCTTCTGTCACTATTTTATTTATGAGGAGCTATAATTCATGTACAGTGACTGTTATGGGCTATATTCCCCTTGTCTCCTTACTGGAAGTAAATGTAGAAATCAACAGACCAGATTTTTGTTTAGACTGCTCCATGGCTAATCTGCCTATATTTATAAGAGTTATACTGGTTATTTGTTTTCCCTCTTTTTTTTTATCCCAATGGAAATGAAGAGGACTCCACTGCATTTGAAGTGTGAATGAAGATGGCATAGCAGTTGTGATGAAGGATTGGTTTACATATTTACAAAAATGGATGTGAAGAACAAATCTGCAACAATGCGCAGAATAATAGGGCAGTATGTTGGATTGACAATGAGCTGCTTGTTGGCTGGGTTGTGTTGGATGGAAATCTCTTTTGTTGTAGTCATTCAAGTTCGGTATGAGGATGAAGTATGAACTTTGTTGGATCGGATGCTGTAAGGTTTCCATGAATGGTTGATTTCTTTAGTACAGATTGGAGCCAAAGTAGCAAGAGTTATAACATGGTGATCAGCATTCGAGCCAGATCATCTAATACCACCCTCTTAATATCAGGTTACCTGCGCATCCGAATGATTTTACCAACATGATCAGTTGGCAGCCGCTAAGATGATGATCGTGATCGTTGATGCATGGACGCATGAGTCAAAGTATCCTGACCTGCTATTGCAATGGATCGGGTATGAGTCAAGATTGCATGTGTTATTGTCCGAAACCTAATCTTCCTCAATGGGATCCATGGGTATGAGCAACAGAAACCTTTAGACGCTGCTCGCATCACGGTGAACTTTAATTTCATGACAGTTATTAGTCGGTAACTTCGACAGTCTCGAAATGCTGCTTGAATACCATCATGTGCCAATGGTGATAACAATTTCTGTGGATAAGAGTGATGGATTAGAAAAGAGAAAGGAAGCAATAGGAACATGGAGGGAGTAAAGCTAGAAACCAAGGTGATCCAGGAAAGATACCAACTACCGAGGTTCCAAAATAATAAAGACAAGGGAATTTGTTTGGATTCTGAACTTTGGGGTGCTTCCCACTGGATTTGATTCAGCAAAAATAGTGGACATGGACGTGTTTTGATTCAGCAAAAACAGTCTATTCCATTTTGAAGAAAACATCCACGACTTCTGGTCCAGCTATATGTTTCTAACAAATAATACACACACATTTCCAAGTTTAGGGAATCGACCATCATAAATCAAGAGTCACATTATCAATCTTATACTTTGATGATTTATATTATTTAGATATTTTTATAATTACAATTGTAGCACAATCTAAATGCAATTACTTGCTGAATATTATTTTTCTCATATTTATATGTAAATTGTCATGGAACTTCTTAAGATGGAAATTCAGAATAATTAAATGTGAAAATTCTCTAGAGATTTTTCCATGAGCACAGAGGCACAGGCTCGGCATATGCCACCCCCAGAAACAAAACAACATACTTTAAGCAGCACATCTTAAAGAAGTGCAGACATGTGTCAGTGATTTGCTGGTTCGTACGAGCCAGTGGGTTCATGATTGCAAAATAGATAAAAAGGTGACCAATTTTCCAGTTTCTTATGCACCCCCGTCTGTTCTATTAATAATTGCAACAGTTTGGGCGTTTAATCTTAAATCATATTTTGGATCCTTTTGAGCCGAATAGATATTACCCAATGACGAGGACAAGGAACAACAACAAGAACGGCAGAGAAGCAAGGCTTAAGAAAGTGGCAGTAGCTTAATTTAATTGTCCCATCCAAAAACTTTTCATGTCACAAGGACCAGGAACATTGCACCAAATGCTGCGTTGTCCTCCAAAAAAGAAAAAAAATATTGATAGAGAAGGGTTGTATTTTTGAGATATGTGTAGAGTACGATCCAACGGGCGATGTTGTAAAAGAAGACTAATCATTCTTTTCGTGCGAAAGATATAGCCCAAATAAAGTATGTAGTCTTCGATGTTAGGTAAGTGGTACATGAAAGAATGTATGCCGCCACATAGAAAAAGAAAGCGGAAGACTTGCATGAATTGGATGTCGGCGTCACCTCCTTTAGTATTATTTCCGTTGAACAAAAAAAAAAAAAAAGGTAATCCAACCACTCAAATTGGTGTTGCAGTTGACCACACCTAGGACTTAATTAATATGCATTATATTACTTCTCATGGTATGTGACACAAACGTGTTCACTCATAACTTGGCAGTGAAATAAACATTAGTAAAATATTATGTAAAAAAGTTTAGTAGTTGATGTTTCTATTGTTCTTCAATCACATCGCCTCCCTTATTTCGACATGGAAGGTGGTTTTACACTTTACATCTCAACTCTAGCACCGACATATTTTAGGGGTATACTTGAGGTCCCAAGTTTGCCGATTTATTAGCAACAATATTTTCATGGAAGCTGTGTTGAAATTTAGAATCTTATTAGTCTTGTAACTAAAGTAAAATATCATATCTAAGTAATGAGTTTGATTATCCAAGGGAATTGCTAATCTTGGGCAAGATCGTGCACCAAGGTTAGAGACAAAACTTGCTAGTTCAAAACCATGAATAGTAATAAAGCCTTTTCTCAACGTCTAGGATTCAACAAGAGAAATTATATCCTGTACCATGTAGCCGTGTACCAAGCTAATCAAGCCATTTCATTTATGTAGGCTCCATCATCATGTGCTTGTCCCGATGATTGGCCTACAAAAATAAAATGATCTGATTGGCATCACGTAGGAAAAATTATATTCTGTACCATGTGTACTATGTAGTTAATGTATCAAGCTAATAATATTGTCTTATTTTTATAAGCTTCATTCATCATTTATCATGCGTTTGATCAGATCGTTGGCCCATGAAAATTGGATTGATCTGATTGGCATAGTTTATGGCCACATAACATGGGCTGATATTTGGTAACAGCCAGGAGACTCAACACTTTTGTTATTATATACTGAGTTATAAATAGCCAATTTAACTTTTTTCATTAAAGATTATGTGTAAGGTGGAAATAAGCATTGCTCCCGGCCACGGCAAGAAGGTGAAAAGCTGCAGAAAAGTCCAGAGCTAGTAGGACGGGGCAAATTTGAAAGACAAAAAACAGAGACAAAACAACGGTCGCCATCACGACACAATCCCAGATACAAACTTCTCGTGATACTTTCAGCAGTAGAAGAAAAAATCATAAAGAAAAAAAAAAACAATCTCCTAATCAAACTTTTCCCGGATGTTTGATCCCTGTTTGGGGGAGCTGTTGGCAGTAGAGCTGTTGGAAGTAGAGCTGTTAGAAGTAGAGCTGTTGGAAGTAGAGCTGTTATAAAAAGCTGTTTGCTGTTTGGTAACTACATTTCTAAAGTGCTGTGGCACTTTAACATTTGTTTGGTAAACAACTGAGAAAGTACTTTTGTATAACAAAATGACGATAAAGGACATTACTAGTATTATACAATAGTGCATAATAAAATATAATATATATTAATATATAAATATATGATATAGTATAATATTAATGTAATGTAACATAATATTATTATAAAATAGTACTATAACATTGTATACTATAGGATAATAATTTAATATAATATTAAATTATTTAACATAACATAATATTATATTATATTATATTTATAGTATAATACAATAATAAATGTATAAAATATTATAATTATTAGTATAAATTAATTTTTTACTCTTTTGATGAACATTTATTTCTCTAACAAATTTTCTAACTAGGTGAAAAAATTGATTAAATAATTACTAATATTTTTTATTTATTTATTTATTTATTATTTTATTTCATTGAAATATATTTATTTATTATTTTATTTATTTATTTATTCGTTCATTTATATACATATTTATTTATTTATTTATTTTTCTTTTTTTTCTTTTTCGGCGGTATTGAGGAGAAGGAGATAGAGAGGGGGAGAGAGAGAGGGGGGATGGTGAGAGAGAAAGAGGCGGTGCGATTGAGATTTTTGGGAGGAAAAAGAAACTTTTAAATGGGGGTATTTTGGTCAAAAATACAGCTTCCCGACAAAGCTGAAAACAGCGTTTTCGGAAAGCTCCAAAATTGAGCTTCTGCCAAAAAGCTGTTTTCAGCTTCCCGCAAAAGCTGAAACAGCTTCTTGGAAATTTTACCAAACACACTTTTTTACCTAAAAGTACTTTTGGAGGGCCAGAAAGTGCTTTTTGGCCCTCCAAAAGCTCCCCCAAACAGGGCCTTCAAGTCCAACAAGTCCTCCGTGAGGGAAAAAAAACTTTTCCTCTCAAAATATCGCGATACGATATGAATCCGATAAATCGTCCGACAGGCACAGATTACGTTACGTACGTTCCACTCCTCCCCCTCCCATACGTCGCTTTCTTCCTTTCTTGTTTCGTTTTCTTTCTTCTTCCTTGTTTCCTTGCATCAACGCCAATGTATCGTTTCGTATCGTCGTATTGGTCGAATATCTTACGATATACCGGATCCGAGGGTCCATTTCAACGGTTGTCGACGCGTAGATCGAGACTCCTCTGTATACTTTGGGCCCATATTTCGAGATAATTACGAGGAATGCCACCGGCTTGCAAGCCTAACAACTACTACAACCGAAGAAGGTTAGGAACGAACGGAGAATCCCGTGGTCGCGAGTTTCGAGGCACGGAGATGTGATTTTTGATTCAGAGTAGGGGTAGTTTTGTCATGCCAAGAAAAGGAAGATATAAAGAGAGATTACGAGACGTACACGACTCGAGTTGGGTTCTCCGTCTGGTACACCACCGTGTGGCTTCTCCTGTGCATGCGAACTCATTGGCCAGCAAAGTGGGACCCAGTGTTCCTCCGCGAGGTGGACCAATCAACGGACGACCTGGCGATGAACTCGGAGTATCCCCATGACGGGGGACTTGGCCGGATCCTCCGTCCGGTACGAATTTTAATGCGACGCATGCAGAGAAAACCAGGAATCCTCCGTGCACCCTTCACTTTCAAAAGATTTAAAAAAAAAAAAAAACCTCGAGATTCGTGCTTTCTTTTCCCCTTATACCACGGATGCCTTGTCTCTTTCTAAGTTTCATTTTGCGTTTAACCGAGCACCATGCACGCTGTCCAATATTTGAACTCCACTTCGGGATAAAGCTGGCTATGAGTCGCATCACGGCCAAGTCTAAGAACACGAGTCTTTTGGCCTTTTTTCCTTAAGAGTTTTAATCAACCTCCAAATGCAATGCATCTACCAATGTAACAATGACTTAACAAGTAGAGGTTGTACCACACACAGTATTGTATTGTTTTTTTATCCTTCATTCATGTTGTGCCTTACAGTGCTGGAAGCAAACAGTGATATTGGATTTTGTTCTTGTTTGGCTGCTTTGCATGACGTTCCACAGGCCTTACGTGACAAGCCAACTGACAAGGACACTCTAAAATAGTTGAATATATAAGCATTTGCTACCTTGAAATGAAGTTTGCAATGCATGGTGCGTTGGTGGATGAATGGGACAAATTGGAGAAGGTTTCTATCATGACTTCTACATCAATGGGTTGTGAAACATGCGAGTTAACTACATTACTAGCCTGACATGAAATTTCGATGACTAACATTTAGTGGGGTCCATCTAGTTTTCTCACTTATTCTTTGATTAGTGTTCACTAGGCTTGACATGAAACAGGTGAGTTAACGCAGCAGCGCGATTATCGCCGCATGCCAATTGTGCAGGGCAATTACCATATTATTAATGCGTAATCAATCATTATCATGCATGGCATATTCCACCAAATCAGTTACCTATCTTATCTTATATACAGGAATGATCCGAGGGCCCTTAGATAAACAATCTCAAACTCCTCTCAACACATTCTACTCTCACTTCCATTGCTCTAAATCTTTAACTTTAGCATCGAAAGGTCTACCGTCAGAAACTTTTCGGCAAGTGGACTTCTTTGCATTCATCTTAGTTTTAACCAATTTCAAATCACCTCGGTCTCATCCGATCTCAGCGCACTTTGGTTTTAACCAACCTTAGCACACAATATACGAAATCTGATCTTAGTCCAGAATCTAGCGGCAACAGATTGGTGCTAGAGGAAGGACCTCAAACCCACACCGAGAAAAGAAAAGACTATTCACCATGAAGTCTCGGGGAAGTCAAGGTGCATTCAATGCCCCACAGCATCGAGTTCTCACGTCGCATGCTTTGTGGCAAAGCCCAACACATGTGCCACTGCCACCACAGTTGACTGCACATATCAATACCGAGCAATTCAATATGCTTGTCCAATAAGTGCGAGCCTTGACAACAACAGTTCAGGGTTTGCAACAAATAGATGCACAGCAACAATCCGCACTAGATCGGCCTGAACCTACTTAGCTTAGTCAATATTCTGGACCACCAACACATCATATGCATCCATCCAGTCACCATTCCCATTCACGAAGTCCTAAATGATCCCGACAGAGATGGCATACCCAATGAAAAAGTGCTGATTGGGACAGAAAGCAACGCACTCCGAGCCTCCAATCCTACAAGGATTCTACTCTAGGGTATTCATCTCCACATTGGACTGAGCATACATCAAGGCAAGAAGCCGACCTCGATCGTAAAATCAAGAAAATGGGTCGACATATCAAAGCCTTCAAATGATAGACCTCGATGCCTGTATAGAAGGTGGAGTCCGACCTTAGCCTAGAATCTAACCGCAACAGAATCTTTTAAGTTATTTGAAGAAATTATAACATCAACTTGATTTGAAATCCTAATAAGCCACCTAAAATAGGATATATGCTAATGTTCGAAAGATCTTTTTATTTCCCATCATGGCTTTTGGAACTAAGAAAGATGCACCTTTATTCTAGTAATGTTTGATGAAAATTTTTATTTTCCATCATGCAACATTATCATCATCTCATGGTCATACAATTTTATGTTCAACATTTCTTTAAAAACATAAGCATGGTCTATAGCAATCTCAATTTACAATTAGCTGGCAACCATGAACCGCTAGCTGTCATGAATCTTTTTTTTTTTTCAAAGCACCCTATCTTGCTAACAAATTAGCATTGATACTCTTCAGTAAATAAACTTTAAAGTAAAACTAATTTAAGTCAGATCCAGGGTTATTCTTTTGTTTTTTAATGTAGCCAATCCACACCCAAATCGAGTGCACTTGCTAGTATAATCAAAGATGAAATATGTAATTCATTAATCTACTGAAGTAGAGGTAGGGGTGGCAATCGGATCGGGTCAGACATAAACGGGTCGGGTCAGATGTAGGTCGGATCAAAAAATTGTAAACCTGAACCCGACCTGTTTATTAAACAGGTCAGAAAATTACAACCTGAACCCGACCTGTTTATTAAACGGGTAACCCGACCCGACCCATTTAATCCGTTTAATAAAAAAAAATTTTTGGGGCAGCCAGCCCTAGTTTCTTCATGCTACCGCAAGGTCCGCAACCCACTTCCGTGGCTCCACCTTCCCTTCCTTCCGCCGACCCGCCAACGACCGACTCCTCTCTCTTCCACCGATGATCGAAGATTCCAAGGAGTCGGTCGTTGGCGGATCAAGAGAGAGAGAGAGAGACGAGAGAGAGACTGAGAGAGAGAGGCGGGAGGTTAAAATCGTAAAGGAAAAAAAAATTTCCTTCTCATCTTCTTCCCCGATTGGCCTCCCTCGCCACGGCTGCGCCCGAGCCGCCACCCCGCACCGCCCGCGGCCTCCACCTTGTCGCGTTGCCGCCGGAGCTTCACCGGTCGAACCACCACCTCGAGATCTGCCGTGATCGTCGCTGTGCTGCCGTTGCAGCGCCGCACCGAGGCGCCACCACTGAGCCCTCCAAACCCTATCTCGCCGACGAGGAAGAGAAGAAATCCGAAGAGATTCAAGCGACGACGACGAGAGCGCCGATCGGGATACCGAATTTGCAGGTGATGATGAGCAGAGACTGGATTCGAGGCTTCGAGCGGTGACGACGAGAGCGATGGATTTCAGATACTGAAAAGGCGGAAACGGATTAGGAAATCGAAAGGCCGAAAGGGGAAAACTGTTTTCCGAAAACACTGTGGCTGTGATTCGCTGACTTGTAAGGGATACAGATTAAAAAATTATTTAATATTTATAGATTAAACGGGTTAAACGGATCCAATAACTAAAATCTGTACCCGACCCAATTAATAAACAGGTTAAACGGGTCAACCTGTTTACAACCCGAACCTGTTTAGGCGAAATCAGAACCTGTTTATGGCGGGTCGATCACGGATCGGGTTGGTAGGTTGGGTCATATTTTGCCACCCCTAAGTAGAGGTTATGGTCATAGAAACCGTATTTCGCCATCATATTACGTTAGAAACCAATATGGGATCTTATTCTTATTTTGCTAATGCCGGTGATGCTCAACCAACTTACTTAATCAAGTTGATTACCACTGAAGTTCTAAGATATATAGTTAAACTAACATTTGATATATTTTTATAAAACAAAGATCGAGCATGGGGCATAGATGCTTGAATTGGACAAATCAGTTTATGTTTTTAAGCAAACTGATAACGAGATCTATTTTAATCTTGCAGTACAAAATGAAAAAAAAAGATGCCTTATTTTGCTTGTAAGACTTTGTGTTGCCAACTTGGGGACCATCTACCTTTTCATACAATGATATCATGGCCATTAAAGTGGTATGTGCTTACCCTACAACATTAACATAATGTGCAATTATTTGATAAGTTAGGAAAAATATATTTCAGAACGTGATTTAGCTGGTCAACCTCTTTATGTACATCCTTAATCAAGAAGCTATGTGGAATTACTTACTAAAAAGTCTAATAAGTGCTTTGGAGGAATTATATTAGCAACTTGACTTGGAATCTAATCATTGTGTCCTCTTAAGAGAGGACGAATGCAAAAATCCTAACACACACACACACACACACACACACACACACACACACACACACACACACACACACACACACACACACACACGTCATTTGAAAATGTTTACCAAGTGGCGGCACTTTTGTGAGCCCCCACCCCTAACTATTTTAAGGTGAACTTCGACGACAGTATGTCGGCAGATGGAGATAGCGAAGATATGCATTTTGCATTTAGGGATCACAACTCTGGACTAATTCCCATGGGAGCACGTCTCACCTGTGACATAAACAGCCATCGGGACGGAGATCAGGGTAGCGTGGGAGGACATCACCTTCGCGAGACGTATTTTAGGGGCTAACAATATCTTTCTAGAAGAGGACTTAGATCGGGTGGTCAAGTAAATTTGGGATGAGGAGTGGAGGAGTGATGGCCACCCACTGCTCAGGGATATCTATAGGATAGCAAGAGAGTGAAACTCATTTCAGGCTGCTCATATGTATCGAAAGATGAGCAGGATTGCAAATTAATTGGGTCGCCTTCTTCGCTGCTCACCACTCGAAAAAGATTCTTTAGATGTGTTTTGTAGCCAGCCCCTCATCTTATACCATCTCCTTTCCATCGACTTTGTTGGCTGAACTTATTTTAGAGCAGCATGAGCAGCCGTTGTACTAAAAATAAAATAAAATTACACATATAGAACTATTATCCTCCCATTAAAAAAAAAAAAAAAAAAAGGCAAAAATAGTCCAAAAAAAATTATTCAGACCAGGCAGCAGCTTTCCTCCGGTTATCCGATCCAAGTTTCCGGACAGCAGTAGTTCTTAAGCCATAACTATTTGGCCTCATCAAATTAGACAAATGAATAGTCCACCACTCCCCCCTGCGCAGTGACATCGCTTTATGCAGCCAAGTGCGCACCCCCATCGCAAACTACAGTGACACTGACATTTGTGGTGCTCCTGCCACGTACCAGCTTTAGCACCACAAATCTGCTCAAGTACCAACTTTCCTGTTCGCAGCCCCACATCAGATCCCCCAGCTTCAGTAGATTTTTAAGCGACAGGGGTATCTCTCTTCTCCCAAGAATAGTACGCAGCACGCACTAAAAAAAACGCTAAAAAAAAGCTTAATAAAAACAAACGCCAGGACATCGACGTGCTCCGGTGGTTTGCACCTAACACGGTAACATCCGGATCGTCCAACCACTCGAAAACCATCCCCTTGTCCTACGTGCCCAATCGTACCAATTCCAATTTATCATACCGCGAGTCGTATCGTCCGAAATCCCGAGACACGTAGCAGCCCACACCGGGTCCTGCCTCTCGATTCACGTGACCTTTTTTCCCGCTATTATTTATCCCACTTTATTTTAATTGTAAGACCGCAGGGGCTTTTTAGTCCATGCTGACGTCGCGGCGATTCGATTCCCCCTCCAGCCCCTCACATTCCCAGTAATGACCTCTATATTCCCTTACTTTAATAGGATTTTTTTTTACCTTGGCATTTCCCCTCGTGTCGTACTTTCCTGAGTCCATGCCCGTAATTAACGGCCAGTTAATTAACTAATTATGCCTGCATTCTTCGCCCGAATTAATTACCGCTTCCTCCTAAAATTTCTTTCTAGTTGCCACGTGTGGAAGTCTGGCGCCTGGCACGTTGTGGGCCGTCGAATTCAGCTAATAAATCTCCGGCAGTCGTTTTCGAAGATGAGGCGGAAGGTCCACACCGGCGAGTGGTCCATCAGTGCCGTCAACGGCTGATATAACTCAAAGTTTGAATGGACGGTGATGCGATCGTTTCAGCGTACAGACCTCCGGAACGAAAGCAAACAACAGGCAGTACGTCGGAGAACGTGGCAGGCTCCCGTTGGTGGACTTTGCTGTCAAACGTCCATCTCCAGCTAGGAGAGATAGCAGTACACGCGGGGCCCAGGGGAGCACGAACAGACGCGTCGTGTTCGTCGTACCATCGCGCATGGGGGAATGGGGATCTTTTGGCAAATAATGGTGTACCGGTGTTCCCCCACGAACCCATGTGAGAGGCCGCTGCTACCGGCTATAGACGGCCCTATTTAACTCTATACCGTATCCAACTTTTCCTTAATTGGACCATATTGCCCCCTTAATGCAGCGTGGGAGGCCAATTAATGCTGGGGCCTCGAACCCGGACCTTCTGACGCAGTTATTCGTGCTGAAAACGGGGAGGACAGAATAGTCATTAGACAAAAGCAGGTGTCTCTTTTTCGGAAGATCAAAAAAGAGGGAACCGAGAGCGAGTGAGGGAATCCGCGCCGCTCACGTGGTGGGATCGGAAAAGCCGAGAAACGTGTCGATACCGG
Source organism: Phoenix dactylifera (assembly GCF_051530095.1). Classification (NCBI taxonomy): domain Eukaryota; kingdom Viridiplantae; phylum Streptophyta; class Magnoliopsida; order Arecales; family Arecaceae; genus Phoenix; species Phoenix dactylifera. The sequence continues at coordinate 20,620,432 of NC_143199.1, read as the reverse complement.
AGTGGCCGGGGACGGCCAGTTGCCCGTTCCGGGCCCACTCTTCCGTCCCATCTAGCCGTACGCTTTTATTCCCAGCCTGATACAAAATTGGAAAGAGGACAGCCGCTTGTCAGAGACGTAGTGTAGCTTATCGTACGAGTGTTGATAAGCACGCGTAGTTATCACCAGAGCGGTGACAGCTACCGCGCACTACCACTAGATAGCGACAGCCCAATCGGGGAATATTATAATTATGATGATAAGGACACCCTGATCTTAATTTATGCACTCCATTTGTGTCTGGGGTGGTTTGTGGGCGACGCGGTAGGAGTGAATGCAATGAAATCGGGAGTGTCATTATTGTCTCCAAAAACCGAAAAGCCATATGCGAATTATAAAAGCGGGGTAAATGGGTACGAGGAAGGATGACGTGGCGGGAGGTAGCGAGGTGGTGTGAAAAGACGGGAATACTCCTAATAAGCCCCCGGGAGCCGCAGATACCTTGACCTTTCCACAAATGACGAGTTTGCCCTCACGGCCCTCCTCAAAGCTGACACGGGCTTTCTCTTCCCGGATTGCCCCTCGCGACGTGACGAGCGGTTCCGTTCTTTTTACGGAAATGCCCTTTTCGGGCGGTACTGGAGGTCGATACCGACGTCACGTGGGGCTGGCAGGATGGTAGTTTTAGAAAAAATCTAGGGTGGAGTGGTATACCAGGTGCGACCTAATCGCAAGGGGTTTCTCACTATAAAAGGGGCGGAGGAAAGAGATTAGAGAGAGCGGATCGAAGCGAGTCCGGGTTATAAAAGGCGAGAACGAGAGAGAACAGTAGAGAGAAGAGCACGGCGGCTGGAGAGAGAAGAGGAAGCGAGAGGGGAGAAACCCTAGAAATTGATCATAAGGTGGCATCCATCTCTGAGTCCTGAATCATTTCTGTTTCGAAATTTTTGCTCTTTCTCGGTTTTTTGAGGGATCAAGGTCCAGATCGAGGGTTCGTCCGGCGGATTTGGAGAGACGGGATTTTCCTGGCTTTAGATCGGCTGTAGATCGCTGGAATGAGCATTTCGTCGGTTTTAATGGCGTTCTTGTAAGGGTTCTTGTCTTCCTTATGCGCTTTTCGGGTGGATTTTTGGTTCCCGGTGGTCGAGAAGAGGTTTTCTAGGGTTTCGCGTGGGGCGGGGTTTGTTATTACTGTTTGTTCTTGGATTTTTGTGTTTAAAGACGGGTGGAGAGCGTGGGCAAGGTTTGTTGAGGGTATTTATTTTCTAGTTAGGGTTTTTTTTTCTTCCGGTTTCAGCTCAGATCTTTCTAGGTTGGGAGATGAGGGGGGAGAAGATTCAAGGAGAAAAATCTGATTTTTAGATGTGACTTGAAGGGTTTTACTTCATAGATTACCGAGTTTGACCTCTTCGTTTGTTTCTGAGAACTGGGAAATTGGGGTTCTCGGGCTGGATCTTTATAACAAGGTGTTTGGAGTGAAGAAGTCTCGCTAAAGATTTTCGTGAGATTGAGAAGGTAAAAAGGGAGTTTCTTTGGAACTGACAAGGGAAGGGATTCTGTTGTTTGGAGGATTGCTGGTGTTTCGTCTTTGTCCTTTTCCTCTTCGGATATAGATTGCAGATCTTGCGCTGGAGCGTTTAGGGATTCCGGGAACCATGTCATCGTTGAGTAGGGAACTAGTTTTCCTGATACTGCAGTTCTTGGACGAGGAGAAGTTCAAAGAAACTGTCCACAAGTAAGTCGTCTTCTTTTTCTTTGGTTGTTTCATTTAAAGCTCTTACCTTTACTGTTCGGCTCGGTTACACAACTGGTCTTGTTCAATTCTAGGTTGGAGCAAGAATCGGGCTTTTACTTTAATATGAAATATTTTGAGGATCAAGTCCAGGCAGGGGAATGGGATGAAGTTGAACGGTATCTTGGTGGGTTCACAAAGGTTGAGGACAATCGCTACTCCATGAAAATCTTCTTCGAGATTAGGAAGCAGAAGTACCTTGAAGCACTTGATAGGTTGGAGTTTGGTTTTATGAAGCTTATTATCTGAATTTTAAATGTCCAGGTTCTCTGAATCGGTTGTTCTGTTTCCTTTCAGGCATGACAGGGCAAAAGCTGTCGAGATACTTGTGAAGGACCTAAAGGTATTTGCTTCTTTCAATGAAGAACTTTTCAAGGAGATCACCCAATTACTCACCTTGGAGAATTTCAGGTATCACTCTAGGCTGTTTTGACCTTTCTATCTATGTTTTTTATGCTTTCATAATGTGTACTGACTTCACGTTTTCATGTATGCAGGCAGAATGAGCAGCTTTCTAAGTATGGGGATACAAAGTCTGCCCGAAATATAATGCTCATGGAGCTTAAGAAGCTCATTGAAGCTAATCCTCTGTTTCGTGATAAGCTTACTTTCCCACCTTTTAAAGCTTCTAGGCTGCGTACACTGATCAACCAGAGGTATGCATTTGTTTTATTTAGAACTCTATTATTCCTTTCTATATATTTACTGAAACTTTTCTGGTATTATTTGGTGGATAAGTAGATTAAATAGCTACCCAGTATCACATTTATTGTAATTAGAGAATTTCATAAATACTTTCATCAGTCAAGCTAGAAGACTCATATGGCTGTAAGTTCTTTCCTTAAAAACTTATGTGCAGAAACCTGTGTGCATTGATTTAACTTCTTACGGCAAGATGTATCAACATCTAAATCTGGGAGCCCGACAGGAATGTGGGATGATTGTTTATTTATGGTAACCACCTAGTGCTTTCTTGGATGATATTACCTCTTGCCCCTTGAGGAAGAGGATGGGGTTGAATTCCGAGCTGCAGCGGCACACACTTTGGTCCACGAGTTGCGGTGGCACTCGTTTCGACTCTCGTTGGGGTGGGGTGGAGATTGGCTTCTCCTTGTCTCAAAAAACCAAAAACAAAAAAAGATTATTTATTTATAGCATGCCTTTTTCACTTAATGTAGTTCTCTCCTGTGTCCTGTGTCCTTTATATTTTATCCCTATTAGATATCTGACTTATTTATGCTCTTGCTTTCAGTCTTAACTGGCAGCATCAGCTTTGCAAGAATCCACGCCCCAACCCTGATATCAAAACACTCTTTACTGATCACTCATGTGCTGCTCCCACCAATGGAGCCCGAGCTCCTGCTCCTGCCAATGGGCCCCTTGTAGGGCCTATTCCCAAGTCTGGGGCATTTCCTCCAATTGGTGCTCATAGTGTAAGTAGACTAGATTAACCAATTATCTAAACCTTTTTGGTCATTTCATGTCATTGAGCAATGTCATACTCTTTGATGCAGCCATTCCAACCGGTTGTTTCTCCATCTGCAAGTGCCATTGCAGGGTGGATGACAAATGCCAACCCATCTTTACCACATGCTGCTGTGGCGCAAGGACCCCCAGGGCTGGTGCAGCCTCCGGGTACGGGTGAGCCTCTTTTAAATGCCGGCATTCATTGACTTTATTGGTTATGGCTCGGATTAGCCTATGATATGCTGTTGCAGCTGCATTTTTGAAGCAACCAAGGACTCCAACAAGTGCTCCTGGTATGGATTATCAAACAGCAGATTCTGAACACTTGATGAAGAGAATGCGTACTGGCCAGTCAGATGAGGTATAGGATAAAATATAAGCATTCCTTAGATATTTCAAACACATTTCTTGGTTATACCTAGGGTTCCTTTGAACTTAACTTCTTCAGTTTGTTACACCATAACATCAAAATGTTTTTAGGTGTCATTCTCTGGTGTATCTCATCCATCTAATATGTATTCTCGAGATGATATTCCCAAAACAGTGGTACGGACCCTTAATCAGGGTTCGAATGTCATGAGCTTGGATTTCCATCCGGTACAACAAACAATTCTTCTAGGTAGCTGTCTGTACCGTTGTACCTATGAAAAGATGATTAATTTACCGATAACATTTTTCTTTCATTTGACTCATTCATATGATGTTGGATTTTTGTTATAGTTGGAACCAATGTTGGTGATATTGGGATATGGGAAGTTGGATCTCGTGAAAGGATAGCACACAAGACTTTCAAGGTTTGGGATATCTCAGCTTGTTCTCTGCCCTTACAGGTATTCTTTCAAACTTAGCATGGATAATGTTCCTTTTATCGAGTGACGTGTTCAATTATGCTTTCTGAGGAGTCTTGCTGCCCATCTTACACTGAACCTAATTCTATTTCCAGGCAGCTTTAATGAAAGATGCTACAATATCCGTCAATCGGTGCTTATGGAATCCTGATGGATCTATTCTTGGTACAGTCAAGCAAATTATTTCTCTATTGGATTATGTTCCCATTTTGTATATGCTTCTTATGCCTCCAAGGTTGGGAGGTGTTTCATGCTTTGATTTTTTTAGTTATTATTAGATTCTAATTGTTTGCCTTGTTATTTCTTGTAGGTGTTGCATTTTCAAAGCATCTTGTTCAGTTATATGCTTTTAGTCCAAATGGAGAGCTGAGACAACAACTGGAGGTGAGTCAAAGATTGTAGTTTTGGCAAATCAGCCATGTATTATCTTCTGACTTGTTGCATATTTGTGTAGATCGACGCTCATATAGGCGGCGTTAATGACATTGCCTTTTCCCATCCCAACAAGAGTTTGTCGATAATTACATGCGGTGATGACAAGATGATTAAGGTCAGAATCAGGCAGGGGACTAAGCAATTTTCAAAAAGATTGTGCAAAGTTTTAACCTTACAATGCTTATTACATGAATGGCAGGTCTGGGATGCTTCAACAGGACAGAAGCAATACATGTTTGAAGGGCATGAAGCTCCTGTGTATTCTGTCTGCCCTCATTATAAGGAGTCTATCCAGGTTCTTTTTCTTCCTCAAATTTTTTTTTGTTAATTTTCAATTTTTCACAAATCTGTATGATTTTATGCATTGCTTCATGTTGTAATTGGTTTTGTTAATTATTATTTTATCCTTGATTATAGCATCTCAGGATTAGCTCTAAAAGTTATTAGGAAGGTTTTATCTTTAATTATGACTATTTATTGGGATCTTTCTAATTCTTTCTCTGTATGCAGTTTATCTTCTCCACTGCTATTGATGGGAAAATCAAAGCATGGCTATATGATTGTTTGGGATCTAGAGTCGACTATGATGCACCTGGGCATTGGTGCACAACAATGTCATACAGCGCAGATGGAACAAGGTGAAAACTTGTCTGTTCCTTGAGTAACTTAATCGTTAATATGTTGATGTTAATTACTCTATGTTATTGTTGATAGTAATAGAATGACTTTACTATTCTACTTAAGGTTCAGCTAATGCACAAAAGTCATAGTTCAGAGTGTAAGTTGTGGAGTCTATAAGTGTTCTTTCATCCCATTTGTCAGTGCTTGGATTCTTAATTTGGTTGAGTCAGGAATATGCCATACTACATTATTATGGATAATTGACTTTTTCGTCAACATTTCCTTGCAGGCTCTTTTCATGTGGAACTAGTAAAGATGGCGATTCCCATTTAGTTGAGTGGAATGAGACTGAAGGAGCTATTAAAAGGACATACTCTGGCTTCAGAAAACGTTCGTTAGGTGTTGTCCAGTTTGACACAACTAGGAACCGATTCCTTGCTGCGGGAGATGAATTTATGATTAAATTTTGGGACATGGATAATACCAGTATACTAACCACTACAGATGCAGATGGTGGTTTGCCTGTCAGTAGAACTTTCTTCAATAGAACTTTCTTTTAATTTGTCCCTTGTTGAAAACTGACAGTTTAAAAGTCTCCTTGCTTCTGATGCAGGCAAGTCCACGTCTAAGATTCAATAGAGAAGGTTCATTGCTTGCAGTTACAACAAGCGACAATGGTATTAAAATCTTGGCTAACACTGATGGGCAGCGCTTGCTAAGGATGCTTGAAAGTAGGGCATTTGAGGGATCTCGAGGGCCTTCCCAACAGATCAACATGAAGGTACTACCAACTAATTTTCCATTGATGGTAATCATGTTTCAACATGCTTTACGAAGAGCTGATTGTAATGTGAAGCTGTGGGTCATGTTGAGGGGGACCTGCACAGGATACATGTTGGCTTGCAATATTAATGGCCGAGGAGTTAGTTAAACTACCATTAAAGATAGGGCCGGCCCGAGCGTTAGGCGACCGAGGCGGTCGCCTAAGGCCTCGGGCCAATGGAAGGCCTCCGGGAGGCGTGACCAAAAGGAAGCAAAGGCTCCATATAAAAACGGGAACAGGAGCTGGCTACGAGTCTTCCCCCTTGATGGAAGGGAGGTGGAGAGTTTCCTGGCCTGCAGAGGGGCAATTTGGGAAGTTGGGGACAGTAGTTTTGTTTTGGGTGGAGAGGGAGGGAGGGAGAGAGAGAGAGGAGGGATTTGGTTGGCTTGATACACGCCTGAAGCCACTCTTATCTTTCATCCCTTCTCTTTTTTGGTTTTGGTCTTGGTTTTCCTTCCCTCACATTAGTCCTGATCCAGCTGGGCCATCAGGAAGAAAGATAGGGGGATTGGAGATGGACTTCTTGGAGGGTGGAGATTCTTTTAATTTTCTCCTCTCGGTTTCTTCTCCCCTCTTGGGTGGTAGAGAGAGAAAAGGAGGGAGGGGGTTGAATGGCTGCTGTGCTGTGATGTTGCATTTGTTGCTTGGGTACTCACTTGAAGGGGAGATGGTGGGATGGGACTTTTATTAATTAGATGGAGTGAATTTCCCATAATGCCCCTACTTTCTCTTATAGAGAGGTTCCTTTCTAAATAAATTCTTTTCTTTACCTTGACCATGAAGTGCCATGGGATGACCTTTTCTTATTCTGCTCCTGCTTGACATGGTAAACAGTATTGCCAAGCATTATCTCAGTTATTTAATCAGTTTCATGGCCCTTCTTTTAGGGCTCGTTTGGTTCGCAGGAAAAGGAGGGGGGAAAGTGTGGTCAACGGGAAAGTAATGAAATGCCTCTTGTTTGGTTGGAGTTTTCAAAGGAGAGAGATGGAAAAGTTGTATTCCCATGGGAATATGATTCCCACATTTCATGGGAAAGTCTTTCCCATGAGAAACATGGGAAAGTTACTTTCCCATGAGGTGAAAATCACTCCTTTTTTATTTTTTTCCAAAAAGACCCTTCAGTATTAAAGAAGCATTAAAGAGGCATTAAAGACCTAATTTTTATTAAGGGCATAATAGGAATTATACATAACTTTCCTAGGAAAGTGGATGGTCAACCAAACATAAGCACTTTGGAAATTTGTCACTTTCCCATTGTTAACCAAACATGCCAAAAGTACTTTCCTAGGTATCCTCTTCCTAGGAATCTGATTCCCGGAAATCATATTCCTAGGAGGGAAAATACTTCCCACGAACCAAATGAGCCCTTAGAGCAATTACATTTCTGTGCTTCCATTCAAAAATTATATTAAACTGGAAAGGCTTCTTGTCTATCTTTGTTAGATTCATGTATCTTTGTTGAAATAGTGTACTTGATAGCTATCTATTTCCATATTATTTTTTTAAGTATTTTATACTTATTAAAAAATTTTATTATTAAAAAAAAAGAGGCCTCATTCATTGGATTCGCCTTAGGCCCCCAAATGTATCGGGCCACCCCTGATTAAAGATATAATCGTTCTAAAGAAAAATTGAAATTTGTTCATCTCTCTCTCTCTCTCTCTTTTAATTTTCAATGGGCAAGAAGAACTAAGCTCAGGTTTCAGTTTCTATCCATGCAGCACAATATAGTGGTAATTTTTATAAGTACTTATATGTATTGATGTTGTAACAAATGGACTTTACTTCTGCAGTCTCCACTTGTCAATGCGTTGGGTTCTGTTTCTAATGTTTCTAGCCCATTAGCAGCCACCCCTGAGCGCTCTGATCGAATCTTACCTGCTGTCTCAATGAGTAGCCTGGTGAGCTATAAATGAACTTAATATATGTCATTACTGATACATATAACTATATACATGCATACAGACACAAAAATATGTATTTGTCTGCATATATCTGCACACATACATTGAGGTAATAACATTGAACAATTTTCAGGCTCCTATGGAAAGTAGTAGGATGGCAGATGTTAAGCCAAGGATTTCAGATGATGCTGACAAGATCAAAAGCTGGAAGTTACCTGAAATTGTGGACTCTGCTCACCTCAAAGCCTTACGGTTACCTGATTCCATGACAACTAGCAAGGTATACTGCAAATCGCACTGAAGAATTTATTGCAGCTTCCTCATACACTTTCTACAACAACTAAGATGTTAAAGAACTAGTCATTTGTATTAAGTAATTTTTACTGCTTTTAATAACCCTTAATTTCTTTTAGCATATATTATTCATTGAAACTACATTTCTTGATATTTTTGTCATTATTGCTGTTGGTATTAATTCTTATAACTTCAAGAGCACGTCTTTGAAGGTTGCACTTGTGTATTAAAATTGCTACAGGGACCAAAACTAACTACTGAAATAGGCAATTCCTCCTACCTTATTGCATGAGATAAAAATTCTTGAGAATTGATGAAACTAAGTGTACACGTACACTTCATGTGTGTATGTATGTGTACGACCATGTGTGCTTGTGTGTGTATAAAATGTTGGAACTGCTATTGAAAAATATTGTTATACAAGAACTGTAAATCATCATGATGTTTTTTTCTTGCTTAACTTCTCTTTGAAAAACTCTGGCTGTCTCAACCACCTCTCACATAGAGTAACATATCTTTACAAAAATGAATTAGCCTTCTTAGATCCCAGGTAATGTTTGATCTGCAGGTTGTGCGTTTGTTATATACAAACTCTGGACTAGCAGTGTTGGCCCTTGCCTCCAACGCCATACATAAGCTGTGGAAATGGCAGCGTACTGAACGAAATCCATCTGGCAAGGTTCGTAATTTATGTGCTATAGCTGAATCTGTTCATTGTACCTCTGTGTCATCATGGTCATTTTTTTTAAAATCTTTTTTCCCTTCAGTCTACTGCATCTGTTGCCCCTCAGTTGTGGCAACCATCAAATGGAATTCTCATGACCAATGAAACAAATGATAGCAACCCAGAAGAAGCAAGTGCATGTATTGCTTTGTCAAAGAATGACTCATATGTTATGTCTGCATCTGGTGGGAAGGTTTCTTTGTTCAACATGATGACATTCAAGGTACGCTGCTTTTTTTTACCATACTGTCCTTTCATTCATCTTTTTACACAATTTGAGTTATTCTTTGTTTTAAAAGCTGAGTTGGCTATTTTCTATGAGACCTTGGAAACTAACCAGTACAATGCTTAACAGGTTATGACAACTTTCATGCCACCCCCTCCTGCAGCCACCTTCCTGGCGTTCCACCCTCAAGACAACAATATTATTGCCATAGGAATGGAAGATTCTACCATTCAAATATACAATGTTCGGGTTGATGAGGTAACCATATGACATTATGATTTTGTAATAAGATTGGAAATCAATCCTACATGGATATTCTTGGAGTTATTCATTATTATCCCTATTCTAGGTACCTCAATCCTTTAGAAAGTTATTGGTTTATTAGTTACAGCAGCATAGTCTCAACTTAAATTTTTCAGGAGTTCATTAAAATTCAATTTGACTATGATTTCAATGTCTTCATTTTCGTCCTCCATCTTTAAACAATTTTGATCTTCAGACATTCTGAACTTAAATTTTTCACTGACTTCCCAAACATTCAATTTTACTATTATTTCAATGCCTTTGTTTTCCTTCATCTTTTAACAATTTTGATCTTCAGAAGCTGGGCCATTCTACATGCCCGTGATACCTTGTTTTGTTTCTATGTTAGTTGATGAATTTTTTCTATGATTTTGGCTTTCATGTCATATAATTGTGTGCACCATTCATGTCAGTGCAATAAAAAAAGAAAACTTTTTTAAACATGCGCCTTGATATTTAGGACGTTTGTGTTAATCATGATATCTAAAATTTGCCTTTTGTATCTATTTTTGTGCTGGCTGTCTCAATGTTCAATGACATTACTTCACACCTGCAGGTGAAAACCAAGCTCAAGGGTCACCAGAAGAAGATCACTGGCCTTGCATTTTCCCAGTCATTAAATGTGCTTGTCTCTTCAGGAGCTGACGCACAGGTATGCAATGTTAGCATTTTGTGGATCAAACTCTCAAAGAGGCAGCGGTAGCTTACAATCAGACCTTTGGTTTTCTGGAAAATCCTATGATGACTTTTAATTGCTAATTTAACTATTTCCAAAACTGTCATTAACTCTTAAAAGCCAGTATAGAAATGATGTCTAATTAGCTAGGTAAATTGGTTTCTTTTCAGACACAGGCTTATTTATAGTTGGTCTGCATCTTCCTTTGAGGTGTGAGATGGATATCTGCCCTCAACTTTCATTGACTTGTATTATCTGTTTGACTTGCAGCTGTGTGTGTGGAGCATAGATGGATGGGAGAAGAAGAAATCAAGATTTATTCAGGCACCAGCTAGTCGTGCTGCCCCATTAGTTGGGGACACGAAAGTTCAGTTTCATAATGATCAGGCACATCTTTTGGTTGTTCATGAAAGCCAACTGGCCATCTATGACAGCAAGCTTGAATGCTTGCGCTCGGTTAGTATTTTCCTTTACACATTGCAGCTGTATTCCTTCGCTTATAAAGGACATCTTCTTTGATATTTGCAAGCTCTCATGTCACGGAATATTCCTTTGTATATTGTGTTATGTACCTTTGATTAATTGTATTCAAATTGAATTGCATTTTCTGTTTGTTTGTTATCAGAGAAATTTATAGATTTCATGATTTTATCTCTAATGTTTATTACACTAAAAAAGAAAAAAAAAGAATGTTTGAGCCATGTAAGGAGTAGCTCATTGTGAAATGTATTTTCTCAATTTTTTTTTCCTTTTCACATTCTGTTTCTTTGTTCAATTGCTTACTTGGTAGATCACTGAAATATGAGAGGTTTGCACCACTGGTAAGGAACCTGTGATTGCATATACAGTTGGCTGTTGTTCTTTCCTAAGACATTATGCCTCATTGCTTCCATACATGGCTTGTGGGTTCCTTCAAGATCTGTATCCATTTTACAAGTCACTGTTACCTATTTCTCACTTTGTCATATTATACCTATTTCTTTTTGAATCTACTTACATTATTTTTCCTGCAAGAAGTGGTATCCAAGAGATGTGCTGCCAGCACCAATTTCAAGTGCGATATACTCTTGCGACGGTTTGTTGGTATATGCTGGATTCTGTGATGGTGCAGTTGGAGTTTTTGAAGCAGACACTCTGAGGCTTCGTTGCAAGATTGCACCTTCTGCCTACATATCACCATCCATTTCTAGGTATACCAGTATTCTTAGACATAAACGCCAAAGCTACCAGCATTCCTAGACCTAAAGGATAAAGCTCAAATTCAAGTATGCGATAAAGATTCACTAACCATGCAATCTTTGTCTTGAATTACCATAGAATTAAATAAAACCATGGTAATATTGGCTGTTTAGCACAGCACATCAAGATATCTGATGATAGGTATATGTCACTTTAAGCGAAAAATTTGCGAGTTCGTCAAATAAAGACATCATCTTGCATGCATATCATATGTTGGTTCTATTTATGCAACTTTTTATGATGATCTGACAAAGCACTACTAGTATGCACAGCATTGTCCTAAGCCAACTAGTATGCATATCAGGAATTGTCCAGATACTTCCTTTTCTTAATTAAATGTTGTTGGCATGTAAGAAAGTATTGGTGTCTTTTATGCTTCCAGATTCCCCCCCCCCCCCTTTTTTCTTTACTTTTTTTGTTCTTCAACTTTTAGAAGCTCATCAAGCTTGATCTTTCCTTCCAGTGCTGGATCTGTTTGTCCCATAGTGATTGCTGCCCACCCATCAGAATCCAACCAGATAGCCCTAGGAATGAGCGATGGTGCGGTTCATGTGATCGAGCCATCGGATGCTGAGCCAAAATGGGGAGTGGTGCCATCTCAGGACAACGGAGCTCACCCATCCATGTCCAATCCAGCGCTGACTACTAATCAGGCATCTGAAGCCCCTCCTAGGTGAATTGGGAGCGAAAACAGTGAGAAGGCTAGGGAATTGAGCTGACTTGTCTGAAAAGCAGTAGCTCTCCAGCTGCAGAGGTGATCTCTTTTTTGACTCTCACCCAGTGCCATACTACTGTCTGTGGGCTGCCATATTTTCCCCTGTAAAGGCATATCTTGTAATCTGTTTAGTGCCCTTAAGATATTCTTTTGTTGTTGAATTTGGGAGAATATCAGTATGTAAATTATGTTATTATTGACATGGGAAACATGGCGTGGGCTAAATTCTGACATTCCGTCACAGATGTTTGCGCGCATTCTCTCCCACGGCCACCTTTTTGCCTACTGATACCTTAAGATTTCTTCTTTTTTTTTTTAAAAAAAAAAATCTGCTAAATGTTAGGGTTGTCTGCATGCGCATAAAGGTTTCAATTTGCTTATGCAATTACTGCTGCTGATAGTGCTTTTCCCGATGCGATGCTTTGATGAGGTTGATGCAGTGTGCATAAATAGTTTAAACATCGGCAGTTCTGATGCAGTGTGCATGGTAGCAGCTGAGGCTGGCACTTGGAGCCGTTGCACCAATCATTTGTGCCAAATCAGCACGAGGAACTGAGGATGGATGACTAATTGGAACCCCATAGCATTTAGCCATGAACGAGCTTTTTGAGAGAATGCACTGCCAACTACTCGAACCCGGCACTTTTGGGTGCAAGGTTGAGGCTTGTGACCGGTGAAATAAGCCCCAATTTGCTTTGGTCGATATCCCCAAATGACATTCAAATGCCGGAGATGACATTCGAACGAGTAATGCTGATGAGGGCAAGCAAATTTCCCTGCTAGTTCCCTATCTGATATGGTGGCTTATAATGGAGTTTTTGTGACCCAGAAGTGGTTGGCGCAATGCATGGGATTGTTTGTCTTTATTTTTATTTTTTTTTTCAAATTTTCTATTTTACCTTGATATGCTATTATAATATATATAATATTATATAACTTATATAATATATTATATTATTTTATTTTTATTTAAAAATTGGGGTCCAAAAGAAAGGGGACAAGGGGATGAGAGCCGTAATAACAGCTCTCCTTCCCCTCTCCTCTCCATTCAATGATGCTGCCCGCCTGGTGGTTGCTTCAATAATTGGCTGCAATGCTTTGAACACCGCTTCCACAAACAATTCTCTCCCCTCCTAACTACTCTCTGCCTCTTCTCCTAGCTGGTCAGCTACCTTCCCCCTCCTTCACTCTCTTGTTGTGCCCTAGCTTGAGGGGGCATGGCTTACTGCATCCGAAACTTAAAAAAGTATTATGCTGGGCCAACCTTGTGCCTAGAAAGCTTCCGTAAATATTCGAGCGATAGCTTGACCGCAAGGTTGGCAAAATATGACTCAATCCGTCAATTTGATCCATGTTCGACCTGCAATAAGTAGGTTTGGGTTTGGGCTAAATAAGTTTGGGTCATAAATAAGTTGATTAGTTTAAACTATTTAATAATCAGATCGAATTCAGGTTTAATTTTTTGACCCGTTTGACCTATTTAAACATTTTGACAATCAAGTTGGATCATGTTAAACAAGTTACGCAGGTTACCTGGTTATTAAACAGGTTAACAATTTATATAGGTAATACAAGTTATACAAGTTAACAAGTTAAGTAGGTTACTTGTTTATCAAATAGTTTAAGCATGCCATGCTGGGTTATATGTTTATTAAATACATTAGGTTTAGGTTTCAAATCCTAACATGTTTCGTAAATAAGTAAGGTTCAAATATGAAATTTTCTGATGACCTGCATTTGATCCGAACCTTAATCAGATTGCCTCACCTACTTGCCAGGGACCAAATGAGGATTATTTTCATGAAGGGGCCACATAATAATAATAATAATAATAATAATAATATCAAAAGTATAAAATTATATTAGAAAATAATAAATAGATAAACATGTTAAAGAATTCTTCCTACATAAATAAGTAGATATGTTTACTTACCTAAAAAGAACTAGATATCAAATAGAAGATAAAGGACGGCTAGATAGAGATAGTTTTAAGCAGAATAGGAAAACTAAGTGGCCGGGTCTATGCTTATAGTCAAACGGGAAGAGAGTTAGGCCAAATTTAGGTTTAGAATACTTGTTCGACAAAATAAAAGAGAGAAAAATAAGGAACATAGAGGGTTTCTGCATTCTATGTATATATATATATATATATATATAGAGAGAGAGAGAGAGAGAGTTGTAGTTTTAGACCAAAAAAAATTGCATGTTTCCTATTACACCAATGAGTATTTTTTATTTTATTTTTTTAAATTAGTTATGTTTGCAACTATCTTCGTTCTTGTCTTACAAAAGATTGTTAGTTATGTTTTAAATTAGTTATGCTTGCTACCAGAAAAAACAAAGCAAATAAAAGAAGAAGAAAAAGATCGTACGATTCCTATCATTCCAAGGAGTCCAGGAGTCTTTCCTGCTATTAAATTCTGATCATTTGGGAGATGTTGAGAGGAGGCGGCAACTGCTGCTGCTATTAATAAGATAGGATACGTGATAGAAAAAGAAAATCGTTTCATGTGGCCTTCTTTTTTACATATACCAAAAAATGGAGCATGATGCATATTTCGGATAGACATCTTCATAAGAAAGAAGATTTGGAGGAGAAAAAAGAGATCGGAGAAGAAGAAGAACAGCCTCACGATGGAAAGAATGGATGATTTAATGAGAAAGAAAAAAGAAATATGAGTGGATGGTCTTACAGACCATACTTCACTTTTTTTTTTTTGAGTAAATTACAATAATCTCTCCAAAATTAGAGCTAAATTAATAGAACATTACTCAAACCGTTAAAATTTTTGAAAATAACCAAAATAATCTTATATGACATAACAACCACCCAAGGATATAAGAAAATATGTCCTTCCCCTTATTCAGGAGTAATTTTAATTTTTCATATGAGGTAAATAGATTTACTAACGGTGTTAATTTAACTAAATATAAGTGTAGATTTAACAAACTAATGAATGTAAGTATAACAAATATAAATTTTTTTAAAAAAATATTTTATTTTATTTTATTTGTTTACAGTTATGAGATGGGCAAATTTTGTTAGCATGAAAAATTATATTCTATTTTTAACTCTTCAATTTTTATTTTAATATTAATAAGATAGAATACACGATGAAAAAGAAAAATTGTTTGTACTCTTCGATGGCCAGGCAAAGACCGGAAGAATGACAACGCTCGGTAACCAGGTGGAGGCAACCAACGGGCGGTGACCATAGAAGGGAGCGGAGCATCTCCAAAAGGGAACCCACAAATAATGGTAGGCTAGGCCCCGGGCGGGCGATGAGGTGCCCCTTGAATGAGAGAGGGAGAGAGAGCAAAAGGTGGTGAGAGAGAGAGAGCAAAAGGCCATGAGAGAGAGAGAGAGAGAGCAAAAGGTGGCATGAGAGAGAGGGATGCTTTTTATCTTCGTATTTGTTCATCATTTGCTCCGACGTTTTGTCGTGGGCACTGCGGGCTGCGTGTGCCAACCAAGAGCTAGAGGCTTATGTTCCAATCCCTGGGGTTCGGCCATTATCTCACTTACTCTTTGTCAATGACTGTCTTCTCATGGCCATGGCACGGTAAGCGAATGCACAGGCCCTCAGAAGGGTGCTGGCCGACTATTGTGCCGTGTCAGGGCAGAGAGTGAACATCCAGAAGTCCACAATTTTTTTTAGCCCTAGCACAGAGCTTAGGGTTAGACGGGGGATCCAGAGGATTCTAGAGATGCCGGAGGAGGGCGAGACCTGGAGCTACTTAAGAATACTGATCACAGGTAGGAGATTGCGGGTAGCTGAGTGCACCAACTTGGTGCAACGGGTCCAGAATAGGTTGGAGGGATGGCGGGTGTCGTCTCTCTCTATGATGGGCAGAGTGACACTGGTTAGATCAGTACTAAGCTCTATGCCCATCTATCACATGGCGAACATAGTGGTGCCGAAGACAGTGTTGATGAAAATCGAGCGGCTACTTTGGAGCTTCTTGTGGGGTCACATGGAGGTGGTCATGGGGTGCATCTGGTGGCTTGGGAGAGCGTCTGCCTACCCTTTAGTGAGGGTGGCCTTGTGTTATTGTCCCCCCTAGAGAGGTGGGAGGCGCTTAGTGCCTACCATGCGGTCCGTTTCATACTAGAACCGCAGGGGTTCTAGTGTCAGATTATGGCAGCCTGCTATGGCCGGGTGGGTTCTGAGGCGCCAGCCCGGAGTGGGCGGAGATGTTCCTTCATGTGGCAAGAGATAGCAAGGTACCTGCTAATGGTATTGGCACATACCAGATGGCTGATAGGTGACAGATGGAGCATCGATGTGGCTAGTGACCCATGGGTGGATGCTTTCTCCTTGCGGCTTTGGTCGACCACGGTTAACGTCGAGATAGCGGAGGGTCTGCAGGTATGTGACTTCTTTGCCCCATGGGGCGCGGCTGAAACGAGGCTAGGCTGTGTCAGCTGTTCGGGGTGCATCTTACAGAGAGGGTCCAATCATTGCTGGTACCAGAGAGTGCAGGTCCTGATATCAAGGTCTGGAATACCTCGAACAGAACCAGCGTCAGGGTGGGAGACCTCTCCGGCGTCCTCCGACGAAAGTATGAGCCGGGGCCAAATTGCGCTTGGATCCGGTGCTTGAGGATTCACCCGAGGGTAGCACTATTCTTATGGAAGGTGGTCTGGGATCATCTTTCAACGAGAGCCATGCTTAGTGGACGTGGGTTAAGGATTCCCCCAGAGTGTCGGTTCTGCAGGGTTCCCGTAGGAGGCTTAGGGCTAGAGGATCCAGTTTTTACAGGCCATCCGTCAATGGTCAGATACGCCATTGTTATGCGAGGAGGCTATTAGAGTGGTCTGCACAACCCACCAGATCTGGCTGGCAAGGAGTGCTCGAACCTTTGGCGAGCATAGTATATCTTCGAGGCTCATAGTGGAGAGTGCCCAGGTGCAGGTGGCGGAGATCAGTCATATCACATCCGGGGTAGGGCCTTTCACAACTCGGGATATCCGGAGTTTCCATTCTGCTTCGGTAGTAACCCGTACGGTGTTCTTTACCTGAGAGCCCCCATCCCCAAGCTTCCTTAAGGCCAACTTTGACGGGTCTATCTCGGACGGAGGTTCGAGAGGAGGCACAGGTTTTGTCATCAAAGACTCGAACGCCAGGGTGGTGGCTGCAGGAGGCTGTTAGCTATTCGACATCTCGGTTTCCAGTGCGGAGCTGAGGGCTGCCTGGGCGGGTGATAAGTGCTAAATAATGCATAAATTAATATCTTATTCATAGCACTTATCATTATTTTAATTCATATATTTTATAAATTCAACTAAAAAATGTGTCACCGTCATCATTTCATTTTAATAAATTATTAAAGGTAATTCGAGTTTTACTTATTTATTTACTGATTGAGTCTAATGTATGCAGGTCGAGTCAAACTCGCTTGGGATGATCGCTGAATCTAAATCACATGCACCCTGCGATTCAAATCCTCTCGGATTTTCGATTCAGTCGTTCATCCCAACTCTATTGTTTCTTTCACATCCAACTGAGCTCGACTTTTTGTTCATGTTCTAATATTTTGTCCCAGAACTTCCCACGTTGCAAACTCATATCACATTCATTAGACTTTATCCCAGTTGAAACCAGCCAGTCCAGTCATCCCATCATCCGCGAATTAATTCTCCTGCTTTACATCTCGTGCATGATCTTCCCGTTCACATTTTTCTTATCCTCTCCTTCTTCCACGTAATTCCTCCCACACATCACAGCCTATTGGATTAACCCAACCGCCCGCGACGAATTCCTCCCGAGTATATCCACAGCTCCAAGTCCAACAAATTCCACATCCTTATTCACAAGCTCCCAGCCGATTATACAACTCATGTTCCATCCTTATCCAATCTCCCCATCCCGTGAGCATTTCAAACAGAGCCATCCTCCGTGGGATAAACTCAAATCCCAGCATCCTTATCTTTCTCCACGTCCGTTCCAGCTCCTCTGTTTCACGCAGCCGTAAGCTTGAATCCAGCCATTCACTTGGGTAGTTTTACGTCCACTGTCCGCGATCCAAGGCCTCCTCCATCGACACAGGATAAGCTCTAAATCCAACTGCATCATCCTCTGTTCCGCACCTCACGAATCAGTTCTCATCCCATGAAGCATCTCAGTCTGTGTTCATCCCGTTTGCATGTCATTCGAAACCCATCTTGTTCAAACTCCCAGCTCCCGTATCCCATTTCAAATCCAACCTTCACCAAATCCGGCGTCTTCAACCAACCCATCCTCATCCTCCCTCGTCCAGATCCTCCTCCTCTTCATCCTCATCCCATAGCCATCCCAACTAACTTCAATCTTCATCCCGATCCGAGTTGAAGCTCTGCTCCATGTCTGGAATCCATGCATCCCATGAATCACGGATCATCACATCCTCCTTGCTCCTCGACCACGTCCTCAACCGAATCCCCTGTTTCTCCGTGACCTCCTCCATATCCATCTGCATCATCCGAACTTCCTCAGCCAAGGATCCTTCCACGTCAACAAACAAGAGCTCTTCCGCATCTAAAGAATAACTTCACCGAGCCAAATCCCCATTCTTCCGGATTTCTCTCACCCGAAGCCCCTGCATCCCAAACCGATTAATCCCAAATAGATTCACATCTCCCTGTTATCAACGGTATCCACCGATTCTAAGCTTCAACAACGTCCTCCCCTGTTCCAATCTCATCCTTCCGAGTCCCTAGCAGTGAGCTTCTCCCACGAAATGCTCCACGTCGCAGCTTCATCCTCCCAAGCTTCACGGAAACAGAACACAACAGCATTCAACCGGATGAGCTTCATCCTTGCGAGCTTCACGGCAACCACTCCTGCGTCTTTTCCGTGATTCATCGTCATCTCCTCTCAACCGGGAATGGAGAGCCTATAAAAGGGGTCAGGCGTGAGCAGAGGGGGCATTCCTCCTCTTCCCCACGAGGGGAGGGGGCTGATCCCATTCCTTCTTCCCCCACCGGGGGGGGAGGCTATTCCCACTTCTCGGAGGCTGAAATCCCAGTGCATGAGGGAGGAAGAAAGGAAGCTGATCATGATGCAAATGGGAGCCCGCTGCTGTGCTGCTGCTGCCGCCCACAACTTCATGGAAGGCTGATTTCTTCTTTAGGGCTGGATGCAGCCCTAACAAAGGGCCAAGGGTTTTATATTTTTGATTTCTATTCTTGGAGTTGTATAAACCTTATTTTGCTTCTAATGAATATTTTATTTCATCTCATATTTAATTTCTGTGATTTTAAATGTGAAGTTTATACAACTGTTCTTCATGATCACTAGGTAAATATAAGATAGTCCATGCTTAGGGAAGATGCGATGTGCTGCCACCTTAGATTAGGGTAGACATTTCATGCCAACCGAAGATGGATTATGCCCAAATTACTTTTGTGAATTTTTATTTAAATGCTTATTAGGCTTGTAGCCAATTTGCATGTTAACCCAAGAACGAAATAAAATATAAATAACCCTTGTTCCGATGTTAGTGGTGAATTCCTTGCCCTAGGTTCTCCTAAACTGATATCCCTTTAATTGCATTTTTTTATTCAATTGCTTAGTTTAATAGTCTTCACAAATTTATCATTTTAAATATTTTTAAGAAAAATAACTATACCCCAATCCCTGTGGATCGATACCCGTAATCACTATCCTACTAGATACGTGCTATTGCGTGGTCTTTAAAATTGACTATCAGCGGGCTTTTGTCATACCCGGCGAGAGTTACGAGCCAGCTCAGTTATCCTAAAGGGTGACTCGACGATGGTCATCAGTTGGATCTATGGAGTCCAAGGGGTGCTGGCCGCGACCACTCATTACTCCGAGATATCTAGGCAATGACGAGGGATGGAGGGGCTTTTTCAGCCAAGTATGTATTTCGAGAAGCTAATAAGGCTGCGGACTGGGTGGCCGCTCATGCGGGTAGTACCTTGTGGGCTGGAGATGGGGAGCTGCTTCGGGCACTTCGAGATATTTTATTTTCTGATTTTATTGGGGGCAATCGTAGTCGTCAGTTATGAATCATCCGCTTAAAAAATAAACGAGAGAGAGAGAGAGAGAGAGAGAGAGAGAGAGAGAGAGAGAGAGAGGTGGCCTCGTGCACACACTCTACGTATACTCGTGTGCCCGCTTATTGAATGCAGGAGCTAACGAGCAGGATAAAAAGCAAAGTAAGCAGGGGTGGTCGAATGTTGGTTATGGGCAAGGACTGTAAGTCTATAACTAATTTAGTAAGCTCCTAATGCGAAGGGCATGACCTTTCTACAATCTTTTGGAAGAGAAGGGGATGGGAGGGAAAGGAGAGATGTGGGGCCGCATGGGTGATGCACAAAAGCGTGGGGGGAACAGAACAACAACAACATACATACATCCCCTAAAGTGACGCAGTTTGGGGATTAAGTAAGTGGGATTGGAAGTCGAGTATAAACAAAAAGGAGGAATATATGGAGATTTTTGTCCTTGAGGAGTGACCGCCACTTGATCTCAATTTAAAAGAGAGAGCGGTGCCATTTGATATAGATTGGTAGGGGGGGAAAGGCTCTTAACGAATAAAAAACATATGCTCAAGTCTACAGTTCCTCCCATTGATTTTACTTTTTTTTAAAAAAAACTTTCTCTCCTCCTACCAAGCCATGATCCAATGCTTCACTGTTGCATTTAAGAGTATAAGTGATGCGAGCTTGATCGAGCTTGGGGGTGAGCAAACTTGGTTTAAAATTAATTTCGAGCTTGAAGTTTCAAGTCAAGTTTAATGTGTTTGTCATTACTTCAGGCTTAATTTCAAAATAGGCCGAACATAACCTAATTGATTATCTTGGTAGTCATCTTTCAAGTTGAATCAGATTTGAATCAAGCTCGATTCAAACTTGAGCTAAAGATCAAGCTTGGTTCAAAACTTAGGTCATATTTGAATTATCATTTAATTGACTCTATAAATTAAAAAAAATATCAATTAAAAGTTTTAATCCGATGATCCATATATAGTAGGTATTTTGAATCAGCTTGAACTTGGCTCGAAAAACAGCTCAAATGAAACAATATTATATACAAAACCCAAAATTGACATGGCCACAATATTAAGCTTCACTAGATAAGGCCACAAGATATTTATATTATATATTGACACATTCCTTTTTTGGCCGCTGCTACTAAAAAAAAAGATTGGGAGTGGCAAAATTGTTTATAGTATGTTGGTAATATGTTTAGTTTTCAGCAGTAAAAGAACTTTTTGGTACAACCATCTACCCAATTAATACACAAAGAAGTTTGCCATTCGATACACACTTCATAGTCCATTAGTATACATTTTAGAATATCTATTTTTGAAGACACATGTATTTCATAGGAAGTTAATATACATCTCTCTACATAGCAATCAGAGGTTTTAGGTTTGATTTTTGGATTATGCATTCATGAAAATTTTAGCTTAGCAGTTTGAATCTCTATGACTAGGATTTTACTGCTCTTGCCATGCTTGCAATGGCATAGTGCAGGTAGGTCTCTCTCTTTCTCTCTCTCCAAAAATAAAGAAAGTTAATACATATCTCAAAACATCCTAATAATAATTCATAATTTATTGACTAAATACATGTCATATGGTTGCTAAAACACATTTGCATAATAAAGTTTTGTGCCACTGACCTTGTAAGAGAAGATGAGATATTCATGATCCAAATATAAAGTGATTAGATCCATTGATTTTAGGCTTTCTCTAATACTTCAACTTGGTTCCTAGAAGATACTAAATTTTGTCATGCGTGGGTTTTATACCAGTCCTAAACTTGCCAAATCCATCATTTTTTTTTGGGGGAAAAAGATCTATTTGCTATTTGTCAATCATGGAAAATCAAAGGCTTATCTTAATTCTGAATACATGATAGTTATTTTAAACTTTGCTACAATGTTTTTATTAATGAACAGCTTGTCAGAAATTATTTATCACGCCAACTAGAAAAAAAAAAAGAAAAATTTCTTCATGAATTCCTACTAATGCAGCTTTGATTCGTTATAGATTTTGGCGCAACAGCCTCACCACCTGTATTCTGATTCCTTTAATCTTTTAATTATCATGACTCTTCTACACCAAAAAAAATTATCTCATGATACTACATACTCTCAAATATGGAAACCATTCTTTTAGGTTATGATCAACTAGAAAATGTTCTAACTTTTCATGTAGTTAGTTTATAGGCCTCTATATATGAACATTCTGTTTTATGGGTCTACAGATGACTCATTCTTCCCACTATTGACATCAACTATTCTAAGGGTAACACGTTTGTGATGAGGATTCTTTTGAATTAGTATTTTGGCATGCAATTACTATATTTTATGTTGTTTGAAGTTATCATTCTCTTGATTTTTTTTTTCTTTAAATTGTCTTCTTAAGGTTTCACTCTAATAATTATGAACTGCTTTTTGTTCCTGTTAACCATGAATATAATCCTTTTACTAATGAGGCTTCCTTCTTTCCCTCAATTTCCAACAACAGATGGAACCAAATGCTTCTCCAAGATATAGCGAGCACAAACAAAATCACAAATCAGGTGACCACTGGGTGCCTGGTAACATTTCTGTGGTGGTGTACATATGATGTACTGAAGTATATGGTGGCTGTTTTTGTTGGATTTCTAATATTTAGATGTTGTTAAAGAGAAATTATATTTAATTTAAGTGTTGTCATTGTTTCAATTGTTACATGACATATGTCATGTACCCAGTAACATTAGCTGTTTCAAGTAAAATAATCTCATTATATAATGATTTCTTTTGTATTTCCTTTAGGATTCAAAAGAATAAATATAGTTTTTATTTTTAACTGCAATACTGCACTAGTTTTATGGCTAGCCGTCCTAATTTAAGGTATCATCCCAGCTTGAATGATCAGCATATTGATCCATTTAGATGGATGTTTGTTGTTTTG
The DNA here is from genome assembly GCF_051530095.1 of Phoenix dactylifera. NCBI lineage: Eukaryota > Viridiplantae > Streptophyta > Magnoliopsida > Arecales > Arecaceae > Phoenix > Phoenix dactylifera. Next base: position 20,597,469 of record NC_143199.1, on the reverse strand, counting down.
TGTCATAGCAAGCTTAATGCTATTTAGAAGAACAAGTCCCTTCTATCAAGAAAATTCAACATTACTTCTTCGTGTACCCTAAATGAGCACCAAACCTGATTTTTGGTTACCATTTATACATGAAAGTAGGTGGCTCACAAATAATTTTATTTCCTGTTTTATGCTTGGCTGCTCACAAAAAATCAGGTCAGGGCACATTAAGGGATATATATGCTAAGGATACACGAAGCATTTTTTAAAATTTATGCATAGGAGAAAAGATCGTACCTACCAATAAACTAGCAAAGATTTTGGTTTGATTGGCTACTAAGAGGCTATTTTCTAGTGATTGCTCTGGTGACTCATTTGAAGTAATCCATATGGTTCTCGGCTTGTGTTCTTTCGTTTCAAAATTTTAAGTTCTGGATGCCTTCGTTTCACCTTAGCACAAATTGCTATCTTTTATTTCTTTTCTTCTTTCTTTTATTGTTGTATATCTTTATTTGTTGATTATCTTTACCTATTTTTTTATTTTCCGTTCGTATGTTTCTTTTTTTTTTCTTTTCTTTTCTTCCCTCATTTTCTTTTTGTTCTTTTGTTCTTTTCTTTTTTTTTCCACTTTTTTTTTCTTCCTCTGTCCTTCAATTCTTTTCTTTTTTTATTTTTTTCTTATCTTTTTTCATTCTTCTATTCTTTCGTTTCTTTTCTTTTTTTTTTCTTTTTCTTTTTCTTTTTCTCTTTCTTTTTATTTCCATGATCGGGTGGACTTCGGATTCCCGCTTTTACGCAAACAATGGAGTGGGTACCTCCTCTAATGCTGCGGCGACTTAAAAACTTGTTTCTTTTTATAGGTGTCCACCGTGTTTCCACGTGCTTTATTCTTCTGTAAGCATTAATTTGGCTTCATAACCAAATATATTCGATAGATTTAGACCAAATCCAGCGAACCAGCATTATACCTTGGCGGTCAAAATTCTTCGAAGATATATGCCGCCGTCAAACGGTCGGACTTGCTCCCCGTCCTCCCTCCCATCTAGGGCTGGAAGTGGGCCGGGCCGGGTCGGGCCAAACCCCTACCCAAGCCCGGCCCGAATTTTTTTTCGGGCTTCGGGCCGGGCCGGGGCCCGAAAAATTTTTAAGGAACAAGGCCCGAGCCCGGCCCGAGCCCATTTGGGCCGGCCCGTTTGGGCCGGCTCGTTTGGGCCAGCCCGATCCCTAGCCCGGCCCGATCCCCAGCCATGGATCTGTCCCCTCGCTGGTTCCCTCGCGGACAGATAGCAAGGCTGGTACGCACCCATGGCAATCTCCGAGTCCCGGGCTCCATCCATGGACCTCTGATTGATGTTGGCTGACCCAACGATGATGTACTCATCATCAACTGAAACAAACAGACAACCAACTCTAAAAACAATTAGCAAACGAGCAGATGCTGGTAAACTCAACTCAATATTCCATCAATATCCAATCCAGAAAGAACCAGATCAGCTAAAAACTGGAGGCCCCATGCAGGACTCGAACAAGAAATGAAAATGCTAGGCAGGGTGCACGACATAGAGAGAAATTGCACTTCTATTAAAAGACGACACGATTCTGAATCAAAAATACCTGCATCCCATATGATAAACCTTCCGGAAAGGAGTCAGCAGTACAAGAACTCACAGCTATGACAAGAATATATATATCGGCAAAGCATTTCAATAAAAATCACAGGAAAAGCTTAAATCTTAATGAGGAAAGAGACAGAAAAACAGCTCGATTTCATCATATCAACATGCAAGGACTGGTAGAGTGAAAGTGATGGAATATTGCATGTGCACGCCGGATTGTGTCGGGGCTGGCTTCTGATAGCCCAATGTACTTCACTTTGCCCTCTTCCACCAACTTCTTCAGCTCCCCCATCTATCAAACACCAAAACAGATGTTGGTTCCATTGACGCAAAGAACACACACAAAAAAAATCAACTCGGACAAGCCATAACTTGAATTTAAAAGGTTAGTGCTTATAGTATCCTCAATTGGCACCGTCTTATCCACACGGTGCTGATAGTATAGATCAATGTATTCTACAAGCAAGCAACAATTCTTTTTCACGTTTAATTCTAGTGCACAACATCTAATTCCTTCAATAAAGAGAAAAGAGATTGTAAGTTTGAACCTTTCCAATCAAGATCTCATTGGTTCCGGGTCCATAGATATCGGAGGTGTCGAAAAAGGTGATTCCCATGCTGAAGGCACGCTTGATGACGGCTATCCCATCTTCGTCGCTGAGCGGAGAATTGTATCCTCCACTGAGGCTCACGCACCCCAATCCCAGCTTGGATACCTGGACACAAGCACACAGGTCATCACAATTCACAACGGTATTAGCATTGAAAAAAAAACTAGTTTTTTTCCTCTTTTTTTTTAAGGAAGGACAACAACAGCTGCATCCTAAGAAACTGAATCAGAAAACATAGTAGTAATTAGAGGATAGCTTCCTAATTAGAGGTAAGAACAAATCATGCAGCATATGATTAGAAAACAAAGGAGGCATAAAAAGAAGAAGGAAGGGGAGATACCTCTAATCCCTGGGATCCCAACTTCACTCTGGGGATCATCAGGTATACATTGACTTTCACCATGTGCACATAAAGCAGAGAGACAGAAGCACAATAAAGCATAGAAGATGAACCTTATTCAACAAAAATATTGCATATGCTGCTCTTGTAAACATACAAGCAAAAATGTCGACAAGCAAACAACCTATTCAACTTAAATAAAATATAAGATGGACCAAGTAGGCAATCAGACAGATCATTAACAAAATAGCATCTGATGGTTTGAAGATAACTTGCAAAAAAATTCATTCCATGCAACCAAGTGCAACGATACAACTGAAACCAAACAAAAGGATTCCATCAAAAACAGGAGGATAAAAAAAATCATCGGCCTGAAGTCGTTGTTCCCTGCACAATAAGTTAATAACTAGATCTGATGAGGGTATCGTCATTCAGTTCTCCGAAATTGCCCACTCCAGGAGTCCAGGGTGTCGTCATCTACATTCAACGTTACAGAACTCGAGCAATTTGCAACTGTTAACACAAATCAATCATAAATGTTTAAATTATAAGTACAATAAGCAAATAAAAAATATTAGATAAATTTAAAAGATTTATATACCTTCATCATATTGTTCACGAAGCCAATCTTGGGTACACACTAAGGCTTCTACGGTAGAAGGGCTCAAAGAGCTTCGATACTGATCCACAACTCTACCACCAGTGCTGAATGCCGACTCAGATGAAACAGTGGAGACTGGAATAGCTAGAACATCTCGAGCCATTCTTGATAGTATAGGATAGACTACTGCATTGCTCTTCCACCAAGCCAAGATGTCAAACTCTTTATTCTCCAAATCAGGAAGTACATCATCATCCAAATAACTATCCAACTCGGATCTCTTAGGGCGTTTTGAAGAACTCTGACTTCTAAATTGAGCAAAGTCCATACCAAATTTTTTTTTGGAAGAAACTGAACTTATATCACCTTGTCCACCAAAATTAGATGTTCGCTCATTTGAACTCATAGAGGGATGCATTCTTGTTGCATCTACATACTCATTATACAATTGAAAAAGACAAGCACGAATATCATCTACATATTAGAGTCCCATCTCCCAACCATGGATTTCCACAACCTCACAAGGAGGCAGATGCAGGCCCTCTGCAAGAGGAATCGGATTCCAGCCAACACGAACAACATCGCCATGGCCGACGCCCTCCAAGCTCTCCAAACCGTAAGCATATCACCTTCCTTTCTCATCTCCTAAAACCCTAAAAATCTCTCCCTCCTCGTTTTGAATATTTCATGCGTTCGTCTGTCGCATCCAACTCCTGTTTCCGTTACCAGGTCGAAGGTGTGGGCGAGCTCCAAGAAGCCCTGCGGTTCCAATCTCCCTCGCCGGAGTTGCGGCGCTCCTCCCGGAGAACCTCTGCTCGAAGAGGCCTGTTGTCAGAAAGGGGAAAGCAATGGGAGGCACCCAAAACCCCGGCGACCTCCGAGAGCACCAAGAGAAGAGCTGCCAAGAAGAAAAAGAGATTAGAAAGTCTGGCTGATGCACCGGAGCTCGGCACTCCGGTGCAGGAAGAATAGAAGGCGACGTCTTTGAGGTGCGATAAGAGAAGACGTTTGTCTTCTTCCATGAAGCGAAAGGAAGAAGAGATTGATTCTATTCCCAATAATGGCAACAGATCAGAAGTTGTAAAGATGTCGCCTTTAGCTCAAGAACATGCAGAAGATGAAGGTACAAAGCTACGGTTTTCAGTTTTTTTTTTGTTGCCTTCCTTTAATTTGGAATTTATTATTTTGTTTGAGTGTTGGGGGAATGCAGGTTCCCCCGAGTACATGAGAACCTCGCTGGCACGGGACCGGATGACGGCCGACCTCGGGCGGCCGAACTTGATGCCCGACTCAAGAGCGCCCGACCCCGAGAGTCGGACTCCACCAACTGTCCACTGTTCGTGCGATTCCTGTCTACCTAAAAATATGCTAGACAGATCGTTGTTAGAACCGACGAACAAAAGTTAAATTAATTCTACTCTTACTTTTCCTACTCGAAAAATAGCGGTCGTAAGAGGTCGATCCACAGGGAGGCGATTGGAGTTGCATAAAAATAAAAACGTTCACTCGGATTCAAAAGCGATTTTTGAATAACAAAAGAAAAACATTACGTCGGGGATGTTGATGGATTCTCTAGTCTACCGGAGAATGATTTTTAATTGGAATAAACTAGAAGACATGTGCTTAGATTCAAAAAGCATTTTTAATGAAAAATAAAGCTCTGGCATAAAATTAAAATGGATGAAAACAGTGCTTAGGGAGATTGAAGACTAGAACATCGATTTCATGAAAGAAATTTTAATGTATTAAAGAAAGATTACAGAATCTGAGGAACGGAAATTAAAAACAACATAAATTAAAAACTTTAGCATAAATACAACTCTTTATTAAACTAAATCTAAAAATCCCAAAACAACATGTTTCAAAATAAAACTCCTACTAAAAAAATTAAAACATTGCTCTCAATTAAACTAAAGAAATAGGAACAACATAATGCCCAAAATCACTAATACACAAATTAAAAACATAACTTCTAAAAAAAAAGTAAACAACTAAAACAATAAAAAAAATACTAAGGAAACGTGATGCTCTGTTTTCAAATCTGAAAACAGAGCATCACTCTTCCCCTCTTTCTTCTCTCACAAACAGAGCACTCTCCTCTCTTGGCTTCCACCCCAACCGATGGCCTCCCTCTTCCCTGGTTCTAGGCCTCCACCAGCAACCGAGCACTCCTCTCTTGGTTCCCACCCCCACCCGAGCACTCCCCTCCTTCTCTTCCTCCTTCTCCTTTTATAGCCGCGGACGGACGCCTGATACGGAAGGGAGGCGCGGTTTTGGAAGTGATGCCATGGCCGGAATGCTCAAATGGGGAAGGAAGATGGCAGACGCGGTGAGGATGCGGAGAGGAGTCGATCACGGACGAGACCCGGGCGCTGGGAGCATGTGGATTTCGGGATGCCGTGGATCCATGGGTGCAGAGGCGGGATGAGCTGGGATTCGGATCGTGGAAGGAGTGGATCACGGCTGGGATTCCGATGCGGAGGAAGGGCTGAAGTCGGAAGAGCCAATCTGGAAGGGAGCTGGGAACGTGGACTTCGGATTGGAAGCGGAAGGCCGCTGTGGTCTGCCGTGATCGACGGGAGGAAACGAATCCATGGGAGAGGGGCTGAAACGCTGGATCTTGATCACGGGATGAGCTAGGAGCGTGGATTCGGGACGATGGCCGCTGACATGGATGCGGTGAAGACGCGGTGAAGACGCGGTGCGGGATTGCCGTAGATTGGATTGCGGAAGAGCTAGAGACGTGGGCTTCCTTCTTTGTGTGTTGCTGGCACGGTCACTTGGCTTGCATCCTGGCTGGAGCTGGGAGGAATCGCGGAGATGATGGCGTTGAAGTTGCGGACGCGGGCGGCTTGGATCACGGGAGAGGCATTCATGGCTTGGATGCGCCGTGGAAGATGGATACGGACGGGAGATGGGATGCTAAAAATGGACGCCAGTGGACTCTTGGGCTGCTGGGATTTGGATCACGGGTCACCTGTTCTGACTGGAGGTCAATTGCAAGTTTCAAGTCATGGGTCACCCGACCTCATAGTTATGATATGACCAAATTAGATTTGCCCAAAAATTCTTTTCCAAAAGCACAGATAAAATGGACCCGATTCGGACCCGAACCTGACTCGGACCCGACTCGATCTTCAACCGGGTCGGATCTGGGAAGGGATCCTTCTTTAGTCAAATTTGAACTCAATGTGCATTTTATTTCTAATTTATGAAAATATGTGACAAACCCAAATATAATATTAATCCAGTGAATTTATCATTATCGGTTAGCAATAATACTAATTTAGGTGACATGTAGGTCGCACTTTTGTGCTCTCATCACACCCCCCAACTAGCTTATTGCTAGTCTCTAGCAATTTAGTGTGAAAAAAATGAGAGTGCAAAAGTTTAATTTATTATTTAAAAATAGCAAGATAAATACTCATTTTCGTAGAGCATTACGATTGCACTTAGCACGTGCAACAAGCCTTTAAACCCCTAGGTTACCCTAGTGGACGAGTGTTGTCTCGTGAGGGTTTGCAGTGAAGTTACCCACAAACTTCAGTCCCAAAATAAAATTTGTTTTATGAAATGAAAGTCTAATTTCAAGTACATAACTGATAAAAAGCACATAAGGTTTTAATTACTAAGTAGCCCAATTTCTAGGTTAGTATGCAATTTAAGTTGAAGTTATTAGGTTTTCCGTTAGAAAGTTGTAAGACTTATTTATACTTGAGTGCTCAGTGAAGTTTGGACCATGCACAAGCTAAGGTTTTGGATCTCCAAAATATCGCTAATATTAGTAGTTTCCAAGAATTGGTCGGACAAAACCTATTTGCTGATTCAAAATCATCTTTTCTGCAGGATTTCGAGAGCTGTGGATGTTTACTTTAATACCTCATGGGTTTTATCTGTAATATTCCAGTTTACTCGAATTTTTACAACGACGGCTTTCACACTATTGTCTTTCTTAAGGTCAGTATACATTTTTTTTTCATTTTTTTTTGTGTTTTTTTTTTTGCATTAAAGAGAAATGATAATGTATATATTGTGCACTTTTACTCCTGTGATGATTCCTCCATGTAGCGAGCAATTAGTCGACAATTCTCACACCAGTTGGCATGAGATGTCGGGCATCAAGACTCCCCTACGGACCTATGCTCGGGTTCCTCATCACAAGCCCGCTGAC